>NC_054549.1:32814762-33149762 GCF_017654505.1 Polyodon spathula | reverse complement strand
AAAGTACACGCCTGTTATACCCTGCGCCGTTTCACAATCAGGAATACAAAACTAAAA
This sequence comes from Polyodon spathula, assembly GCF_017654505.1. Lineage (NCBI taxonomy): Eukaryota > Metazoa > Chordata > Actinopteri > Acipenseriformes > Polyodontidae > Polyodon > Polyodon spathula. The sequence continues at coordinate 33,149,705 of NC_054549.1, read as the reverse complement.
AAGGTCAGTAGAGTGAAACTGAATCGCTGTGTAAACAACACATATCTCACGAATCGTACAGTATTGTAAAACAGGTTTATTTATTTGTTTGCACCAGGGACAGAAAGGCAACCCCAAAGGGCGTCAGAATGAGAGGACAGTGATTCAGTATCACTACACGCAGTGGCCTGACATGGGAGTACCAGAGTACGCTCTGCCAGTTCTCACCTTTGTGAGAAGATCATCAGCTGACAGGACTCCAGACATGGGCCCAGTGCTTGTCCATTGCAGGTACCAGACTCTATTATTTGCTTATTTGTTAAACCAGTAGTTTATTAAGTTGTAACAGAAACTATATGCTTGCTAGATTAATGTCACAGTTATTAGGTGCTGTTAATACAAACAGCATTTAAAGTTACAAAACGTGTGCAAATTTTTATTTATTTTAATCTGCTGGGCAGCACTTTTTTTTTTTTTTTTAATTTGGTGCTTGTGAACATAGCAAACCGGAGAACAAAAAGTGTGCGGCAAATGCAGATCTCTTTACAGTTTAAAACAACAGGGGGTCGTGAACTGCAAATCTCTGGCTTGTATACTTCATTTAATTCATGAATCCTAAAAGATCTGATGTCTTTTGTCCCGTCTAGCGCTGGTGTTGGCAGAACTGGAACTTATATAGTAATTGATAGCATGCTGCAACAGATACAAGATAAAAGCACAGTCAATGTCCTGGGGTTCCTCAAACACATCAGGACACAGCGCAACTACCTCGTCCAAACTGAGGTAGGAACCCAACTGTGCGTCAGAATCATTCTCTTCATATATAATTTTGTTTATTTGTGCCATGCTGGATTTTCACCAAATGTTCGCTAAATATGTCTCCACTAATAAACCACCTGGATTACTCAGCCAAATAGTACAGATCAAGTTGAACATGCCAAGCTCTATTTAACTAAACCAGTTCACAGCTACTGCATTGATCAGTGGAGTAATCAAAATACTTGGAATAAACCTTAGAATATGCTTCATTTCCATCTATAAATCAATAAAGTAGTGACAGTGGGAAGCATAAGCCAGGATATAAAACTTTTTAAATGGGCAAGCTTTTGCACTGGATGATAATTGTAAATCAAGACAAAAGTGAACTAACTATACATCTGCCTGTCAAAGACATATAGTGCCATGAAAGGGTCTGGGTCATTGTCTTACTTTACCAGCAAGACAATGACCCAGAACACATGTCAGCTGAGGTCGGGGTCAGGGTGACTAACTGGCTTACAAGATTGCAGTGCCTTCATTGCACTGAGCAGATCTGGCAGTAGTTAATACAAATGTTGAATGCAGGGCACCTAACCAGCATTAAAGGTCTGGAGGAGCATATTGTTGAGGAAATGAACACTTTGGGGGAGATGGTAGTGTGCCATCTATCCTGGCCTCCTTTACTTCCGCCAACTAAAAAGCATTATTAGGGGTTATTGTGGTTCAGACTGTGTTCTTCAAACATTCACATTTTGAATTGGCTTTTTCAGTGTCAGTGCATGACAAAAGAAATGCTTGCATGCCAAATCTTTTTTTTGTTGAAAGTGGGAAAAGCAGAAAAGGTGCCGTGACAGTCTGGCTTGTGCCAGAATGCTCTTGAAAGCTGCACTGTAACAAAATAAGTGTGTACACAAGGAAGTATAGTGGGAAGGTTAACAGCCCTCAAGATGTTTCTCTAACTATACATTCATTTGTTCCCTTGTGCAGGAGCAGTACGTCTTTATCCACGATGCCTTGCTGGAAGCAATCCTTGGCAAAGAAACAGAAGTACTTGCCAATCAGCTGCACAGCTATGTTAACAGCATCCTCACCCTAGGGGCTGGTGGGAAGACGCGACTAGAAAAGCAATTTAAGGTCAGCAGCCCCTGCTGGCAGTTTATACTTAATGCAAAGCTTCTTGTTCACAGAAAACCAAGTAAATGCCATAGTGCAATGAATACAGATTGTGGACACATTTTAGGGTATGCGATCCTGTTGCATTATTTTCTTTTTGTACTTGTATTCCCTAACAAACTTGTGTTCATTAATATCAAATGGATATTGCAAGATAGTCTTCAAAATCTGCAAATTATTCTCCACCACAGAGCTGTGTGCAAGTGTTTCCAAGACCTGCATTAACAGTCGACAAACCTCACAGTTATAAATAGCAGTAAATGTGTACCCTCAGTAATTCCACTATCATCTCCCAGCATGGTACCTGAATTCAAATTGAATTAGGTGACACACAGATGGTAATAAGCTGTCGTTATTTTTCAAGCAAGTGGGCTTGAAGATTATTTTCTCTTTATGTTGAAGCTTTTTATTTTGTTCTGTAAAACAGTACAGAAATAAAACCCATTTCAGTCTGTAAAGCTTGAAAATACTTTTACTGACTCATTCAGAAGATGATTACTTCTCCATAGATACCAGTTAAAAAAAGGTGTTCCTCATTCTGATTGTCGCTAGGAGTTGTTTGATCGTGGGCAGCTTGTCAAAGAGATGGCATTGCTTTAATCTTTGTATGAACAGCATCATCAAACAAAAAGTGTTCTTATTTAACCAGTAATGAGATATTGATCTGTAGCCTTATCGCCCCTATAATTTTGGAAACAATGTGGCACTTATAACATAGCAATCAGTGTTTACATCACTCTTTGCTTTGTTTCGTTTTTTGTGTTTTTTTCAATTATAAACGTTCATGTTATTATGCTTTTTTTGTCAATTAACAATCATCTGTAAACAGGTAAAAAAGACGTATTACATGACCATTTAAGCAACCTATTTTTATGTAGTAAAAAAGCAAATATTTACTTTTTCTGCATATGCTGAAAAAACTTTACGCATGAAGCACATGCAATGTTATGGTGCATGAAAAAATGGGTTCTTCTAAAATACTGACCGAGAATACAGCGATGTCTAACATGAGGAAGGAATGAATGTATTTTACTGCTTCAGTTGGATTACAAAGTGACCTTATGGCAACCACCAGTGGATAAACGTCTCTTTGATTTGAAAGGGTTTCTAATCTCAGTTGCCTCCAGCAGTGCCATTGCCTTTTACAGATCCACATGAATACCAATATCTTTTTTTACAGTTCAAAGCAAGTTATATAAGCAGTCAGTGCGTATGAAATTCTTAAAGATCATATTAGAAGTTCAAATACACAGACAGCAATGTAGGTAGCTCTGAATTTAAAATGGTGGCCAGGGTAGAAGGATTCAGAAATGTTCTTTTGGATTTTTTTTTTATTTTTTATATCTAGTATTAAATAATAACGTGTTTTAATAATTCATTACTTTGCTTCAAAAATGTGAACCTTGAGATGCAAGGGCATTTGTAATAACAAACTAAAATTATCATTCATTGTAGCCTATGCCTGCAAATATTATTTTTCACTTTTGAAAAACTGCATGAAATTGCACATACGTGGATGCACGCACACCACCAACCCTGCCGATTCTGTACAGCCCTCTGAAACACTTCTCTCTTTCTTTCTTTCCAGCTGGTGACGCAGTGCAATGCAAGATATGTGGAATGTTTCAGTGCCCAGAAAGAATGCAACAAAGAGAAAAACAGAAACTCTTCTGTGGTACCATGTAAGCTTTATTCTCTAGCTTTTATTTTTATATTTTCCTGTCACTGGTGCTTTGTTGTTAAATGGCAAAACACTGGAGACTAAGAAAAATATACACACTGCTTTTTTAGTATTTATCTCGAAAGGAAGATTGTATGCAGGGGAAAATCGTGTGATTTTAGTATCCTTGTGTGTTTTTAGTAATGTATCACTATATAACATATTTGAGCATTGTAAAAAACGTATTACTGATCACCAGCTCATACCAGCTACTTTATTTCTTCAATGCAATTGACTAAGGAAGCAGTCATCTTTATTAATAAGCTGCAAATGTTCAGTCCCACTGGAGACCAGTTCATTCAGGTTTCACAGCAGAATCAATACTGGTGCTGTGTTTCAATTAAAATTAAGAAAAAAAAAGATGTCAAAAAGATTTTCACTTTGAAAAAAAAGTTTATATCTTAAGGGATTTAACATGTGAAACTTATTATGTTTGTAATTCCCAATACAGCTGAACGTGCCAGAGTGGGTCTTGCACCACTGCCTGGAATGAAAGGAACAGATTATATCAATGCCTCCTATATTATGGTAAGGGACTACAAATTACTGCTCTACTTTTTTTTCAAAAAACATTCAGCAGGCAATAATAATAATAATAATAATAATAATAATAATAATAATAATACATGCTATGTGACATGTCTTTTATTATATGAGCCAAGCTATTACAATTTGAAGGTTGTATCTGGTCCAGTAACTTGGCAAACCATGTATTATCCCAGGGTTACTACAGAAGCAACGAATTCATCATTACACAACACCCCTTGCCTCACACAACAAAGGACTTCTGGCGAATGATTTGGGACCACAATGCGCAAATCATTGTCATGTTGCCAGATAACCAAGGCTTGGTAAGTGTTGCATTCAGCCAAAGGTTGGCCAATGATTTTCCAAAGCAATAGTTACACTTCAAGTGCTACAGTGACATGAGAAGATTGTTAATTATGATACTAACAACACCTTACTCCCCATATGTCCTCTTACACTTGAATTGTGCCTTAAGTTTTGTGGGTGTGAGTGTCAGCAAGCTTAAGTGCCATCATGCCCTTCACACTAATCAGAGAGAAAGAATAACACATTCATTTTTTTCACTTTCATGCATTCACTGTTAATATCCATCCTTGTGTTGATGAAGTTACTAGTTTGAAGTTTTTCTCAGCTGTGTTAGTGTTACAAAACCAAGTAACATTAATTCAAATGTTATGTTATTTCAAACCGGGCATGGGAGCTGTTGTTTATAGTGTATATGGATCCCCAGCAGGGGATGCATATTCCCGGCAACAAGATGCTTTCAATGTTTGTTTTGTCCGTGCATGCATATGCTGTTTGTCACTCTACAGAGTGCTGCTGTAGTATAAAAGCTAATCTAATGCACATTGTTATTACTCTTTCTCTGCATTACACTGAAGCCATTTTATCAGTGAATTAGGTTATTGTGATTGGCTCATTCAGTAAAGTCCTGAAAGATCTAAAGGCAGAATTCTCGAGTGCGTTTGATTTACTGAGAGAAAGAATGTGTTACCAAGTTAAAATGTACTTAAAAGAAGATTATAGAATATACAAGCTAATGGTCTCTTGGTAGATTTTTGCCAGCAGGGTGCCTGAAGGATAATTAGCTCTTTCACTCGGTACTGCAATAATGTATTTGCAAGCAATGCTTTTAAATCTGCTTTATGGCATGCATAAAGCCCCACACCCCGACCAAAAAAAAAAGCAGTTTAACATTGCCACTAAGTGTTTGTAAAATATATTGCATCTAGCAAACCCTAAAAGTGAACTGCAGTACTCAGAACCTCGTATTATATACCAATACCACTGAATAATCTTATACACACTCATAATCTCAGACTGCTGTACATTATTAATCTATGGGTTAAAAAAATCTAATCAATTGGTGTTTACCCAAATGCAATCTAAAAAGGTCTATAGGAGGCAAAGAGGCATGTTATGTTATCCTTCTTCAGACAGACAGAATCTGTTCAGGTTTCTTTAGTTACAACACAGAGATCCCAAGGTTAAAGCTGACAAAGAAACAAGAGCCTTATTCATTTTCCCTTGTGAGTTTGGGCTGCAACTTACAGATACTCCTCAGCAGGGAAGCTATCAGAAATGCGAAATGCTACAATGCTTTTCTTGGTTAGAAGGATCTGAAGGATGACTTTGTATATTCAGGTATTTTGTTTATAGAGGTTACATAGGTAATTGTAGTGATATTGGTGATGGTCTGTTTATAAAAGCATTTATATATCCAATTTCTTAAAAGGTAATGTTTTGTGTTCTTTGTGTGTGTGTGCTTGTTCAGTTTACATTTACATTTTTAGAAAGGCTATTCTTGAGTGTTAAGTTTTATTAAAATGTGCTGTGTGAGGGCAAAGCCTATCGTTTCTCTATCTTTAGCACAGTACTGTATGTGAACACCAATTCTGGATTCCACTTTACAACTGACCTGCGGTCTCCTCTTCTTTCAGGCAGAGGATGAATTTGTGTATTGGCCAAGCCGTGAAGAGTCTATGAACTGTGAGGCCTTTACCGTTACCCTTATCAGCAAAGACAGATTGTGCCTCTCAAACGAAGAGCAAATTATCATCCATGACTTTATCCTAGAGGCAACTCAGGTATTAAGATGTCAAAGCCGTTTTTATTAGATGCCTGCAAAACATTTTCATTCATATACCCATTAACGTGCTGCAGCTTCTAATTGTAATATGTTCAATTTTGTGTCATTAAAACTTGGTTGTTAATTATGTTCAGCAGCCTTGCCTCGCAAATAGCAATATTCATTTTATCTGTTAATTAATGGAATGACAAAGTTGCAGTTTGGTAATGGCAAAAAAAAAAAAAAAAAATCAGGTTTTTTGGAAGATTCGCTAATTGTTTTTTAGACTTCAGTTTAGTTTGCCTTTATTATTTTGTGGGCATCAATGCTAAAGAAACCCACAATCCCTGTGAGATCAAAGGTCAAAGGCTACCCAGAGAAAGGAAAGCATCATTGTAGTATACTGGGCCTGCTTTGCAATTTAAAAAATAAATAAATAAATAAAATTGTAGGAGATATGAAACAAAACTAGTTGCTATGCCATATATTTAGGTTTGGTTCTGTTTACATTTGTTTTCCGTTTCAGGATGACTATGTCCTTGAAGTGCGTCACTTTCAGTGCCCTAAATGGCCAAACCCAGATGCGCCACTCAGCAGCACCTTTGAACTTATCAATGTAATTAAGGAAGAGGCCATGACCCGAGATGGACCAACCATCGTTCATGATGAGTATGTGTTGTCTTTGCATTTACCTGGCGTCGTGACAACATACCGAGAGCAACAAAGTCATCCAAGAGAAACTGTATAATGAATGAAAACTCCCGAGAGCTTTGTATGCTCTTCAGTAAATTATTTCTCAAATGCCTAAGGGGTGGTTGTTTTAAATCTGCCTTTTATTATTTGTTTTAGTATCATAATTACTGGGATCATAGTTTTAGTTTCTGTATCTACAGAAGGTGGGCTGTTGAGAAATGTTTGCTGTCAGGTTTATTGCTTCAGGGCAACTCTGTGTTGTACGAATTAGTCTAGCGCTGCCAAACTGAACACTGATCCAAAAGCCCTGACACGTAATCTCATTCAGACAACCCACACCCCCTCCAGTTGTTTAAAACCATCCGCATTGTAGATGTTTTTATTATCAAACTTATATTTTGCAAAGTACAGAGCAGTTGGATAATCTTGAATCCTAAGAAGCTTAAAATGTCCGTCTATATGATTTACAGCATATTTACCAAGCAAGGACAGAAAGATTCAAGGCAGCCCTTTTACCTAACACATCTGTCATTCTAATTAATGGCAACCAACAGGGGCTTACTAAAGATTTACAGTTGTCATTAGTTTTCGAATGACATATAACTGTCAATTCTTTTGGATCAACATATTTATTATCTTTTATGTTAGTGTAAATTACAAGATCAGGATAGCTTTTCTACCCAATGATTTTCAATCCAGCAGTAAACTGGTAAAGTAACAAACAGAAGTGCAGTTAACCGCACACTCCAGTTGGCTTTCAGTATAATGTATCTTTGCGATCATGCTTGACCTCTGTGTTCCAGGTGTGGTGCTGTTTCGGCTGGAATGCTTTGTGCCCTTACAACCTTGTCGCAGCAGCTAGAGAGTGAAAATGCTGTGGATGTCTATCAGGTGGCAAAAATGATAAACCTCATGAGGCCAGGAGTTTTTACAGATATCGTAAGTGTTATTATTTCTTTATTTATGTGAGGGCCTGTTTGAATTAGAGGAGAACTTGTTTCATGCAGAATAAGATTAGGGGACAGCAAACAATTTAACATCACTGGCACTGTAACTAGGGAAGAGCAAATCAATGTTATAAGTTTACTCATAACCTAATTAGCCTAATAAAGAACAAATGATATGAATAAACCAGAAGTGTTTCTTATGTGTTACAGCAGTAATGGCCATATTCAGAAACAACACTTGAGCATTACTCTTGCCTCTGGAATGCACCTGCATCAGAAATTAGCTTTTGCAATTTTTGGTGCTACGGTGGTCCCTGTAAAACTAATTCAACCAGCATTCACCTGTGCAATGCTGAATGCTTTGAAGATTGATGAGGTTTTGTGTTTGATTTTATTTTTGTTTCTCTGTGCTGCTCTCAGCACTGTCAAGGATATTGTGCTGGAACTGATATTGTGCACACATACATCACTGTGGTGGTAATTGCTAACTGAATTGTTTTTAATCCTAGGAACAGTACCAGTATCTATACAAGTCAATGCTCAGTTTGGTCAGCACCAAGGAGAATGGAAATGGCCTTGTGTCAATAGACAAAAATGGCACTATTGTGATTATGGATGAATCGGACCCAGCAGAAAGCATGGAGTCTCTCGTTTGAAGATTGAAAAACCTTGAAGAGGCTGTTCATTTGGAAAACTTCAAGGACTAGGCAGACTTTTTTGAGGCCTTTTTTTTGCCAGACTCTAGGTTAAAAAAAATAACCTGATTACTTTTTTTACACTGATAAAGTTTTTGATATTTATTTTTGCCATTTTATGTCTTAATGTTATCCTACTGAGCATTTGCACCTATGTTTAATTTCACACAATGAAACACAATTTTTTTTTCCTAGTTTGCACTATATAATCAGTGTTACTGCCTATAATAATCAAAACTACAGAACTGATAATCAAGCCCTAATGTAACATTCCATGGCATCACTCAGCGTGTGTGCTCTTGAATTGATCAGAACAAGCATTTGGCAGTGTATCGTCTGCAGTTTACCATGGTACAATGAAACTTGTGTAATGCAGTCACAGCTGGGTTTGCTTTTGAGCACCCCATTTTAAATGTGTTTTAATGCATACATCTCATTAAGAAGTTTTGATTCAGTGTGATGAAACTATGCTTTGTTTTATAAAGGAAAACATTGTATTGTTTCGCTTAGGAAATTATCAGGCTACTTTCTACACCTACAGCAATAGAGTAAATAAATGTTTTCTTTTTTGTTTTGTTTTGTTTTTTTATTCTAAATAAGGTATTCTTAATAAAAGTCAAGCCCATCATATTATTCTTTTAAAAGTTGGTAAAATTAAATAAATAAATAATTCTATGAAGTTAGAACCATTTTTAAAAACTGAACTCTCACTAGTGTTTTGTAACATAGCATATACTGTACGTTGACCCCCCCCCCCCCCCCCACCCTCGCCTTTTAAAAAGGACAATAATACACTTTCAACCCTCACCATGAGAAATGTAAGGTTTTATTTGTATTTGATTTTATTTGTTTGTACCCTCAACACTGTATGTGTTGCATACCCTCCCTCCATAGTCTGCATTTGCTGAAGATGAGCAGGATATGTAACATGTGATTTTAAGGGTGTTTTCTTGTTAAAACTATCTGGTCTCAGTGAAGAGGCGTTTTCTATCACACGTGACTGAGTGCAACACTGACCCATGGGTTTCTAGAAGAGCAAGCTTGGCCCCACAGACTCAACATGTCTTGGTATATTGTTTTTGTGCTGAAAGCTTTCTATTCCTTTTCTCCCAAATTTATTACCAGTGTGCTCTAGGCTCATGCTGAGTGGATCAATGCTTTGACTTGTTTGTTGCTACATAACAACAGTGTCTGGTTTTAACAATTTGATATTTGGGTCTATATTGGGGATATTGGAAAATAGATCTATATCAGAAGCTAAACCAATTGAACATGTTAATTACACAGCACAACTGCCTTGATATTATTTTTATTGTGTTGTATTTATTTAAAAAAAAAAAAAAAAAAAATTAAAAAAAAAAAAACATATATATATATATATATATATATATATATATATATATATATATATATATATATATAGTATATATATATATAGTATTACTAATTTTTGCAAGGAGCTTTCGTTCTGCAAACATTTGAGTTAATCAATTATTGACAAAGAAATGTCAGGTTTGCTTGACTGTTTTAGGTGAGGTGTTTTTTTTTTTGTTTTTTGTTCTGAAATGTGATGGAATTACTTGTTAACTAATGTGTTTCATTTTATACTATTAAATGATATTATGTAAGCTACTCATAACACCACATGTTAACCCTGTGAACTTACTGCTTCAGTTGCTGTTTAAGAGCGTTTATTCCAACTCAAGTCATACCACAGTTCCTGTCATGTAAGGGCATACCACAAACCAAGCTGTAACAGTAGGGACACAAATGCTTACAATAACATTGTGCTTATGGAAAGTTTAGTGAAATGTAGTACTGTTCTTAATTTTTCAGAGAGATGTTTTTTTTTAATTTAATTTAATTTTAATTAAGGGCATACCACAAACCAAGCTGTAACAGTAGGGACACAAATGCTTACAATAACATTGTGCTTATGGAAAGTTTAGTGAAATGTAGTACTGTTCTTAATTTTTCAGAGAGATGTTTTTTTTTAATTTAATTTAATTTAATTTTTTTAAACTTCAAAAAATAGAAAACATTCAACCTTTTTTTTTTTTTTTTTTTTTTATTATTTGTCTCCAGAAGTGGAGTCAATTAAAAGTTACAACTCTCCAACATTTGGAGTAATGGCTTGATTGAATTTATTTTCGTTTAGAATTACATGCAGCCGTTGTTTCTTAGGGATTGAACAAATCTCTTAAGTCATAAATTCCTTTTATTTCATTTTCATTTCCATACTAGTGTATATCATTAAAATGTAAATATGTTGTTGCTTTAATAACCAATCTTCTGGTAACTTTGTATCTATGGTATATAATCATAGAATTTTATATTTTCATATAAAGCTTTTTTTTTTCTAGTTTCAATTCCTTCATAGTTTTTTTGTGGTGGATATGTGGAAACTAAGTCTCCGTGCATTGAGGTAGTGAGTACTGTCATCACATTCCAAAATAATTCCACATGTACAATTACTTTTGGGGCAGTGATAGTGAATCTTATTTTTCTTTCTTTCATGCTTTCTTTATTTTACAATTCTGTTGTCAGTGTGTACAATAGGAATAGATCTAGCCAGTCCCTGAATAAGTTTGTCCCATTGACCTATTTGAAAAATGTGGTGTTTTGCTTTTTTGTTCCGTTGAAAGCTATATCAAGTCATTCTATTATAGTGTTATTTAATATGTAAATTGTATTGCTATACATAAAATAAAGTATGGGTTTTGATGTACATAATGGCAATGCAGGTTTGTTAAAAAAAAAAAAAAAGAAAACCGATCCCACGAACCAGTCCCCTGGTTATGTGATACTTTTGAAAGTCAATGAGGTCATATTTAGAGCTACTTTATGATCTGCATTATTTCCCTTTTGCAAGCCTCTACTACGTTTACAATTCAGGGACAACCCAGCTGTTGGCTGTGGTAAGTGTATGACATTCAAACAATTGTTTTGTGATGTAGATCTGCACCAGCGATACCGCAGCTGTGCTAACATACAATTACTCTACACCTGTCTCTCAGTACTGATAAGGCTGCCTGTATAAGCAGAAAAATTACTGCAAATAATCTGTCCTTGAACTGTCTGCAGTATCTATCAACTCTGCTACTGAAGGTCAAAATCAGCTGATAGGAACACATTTTACATTTTTTAATAGGGATGTGTATCAGAAAACTGCTGTATGCTGACGTCTTCAAAGCAGGTTCTTCTTTCAGTCTGTTGAAAGATGTCTTGACAAATTTTTAGTTGGTGCATAGCCATGTTTACACCCCTCACTCCGCTGCAACAGTGCTAAGCAAAACCATGTGATGCAAAACCAGAATGTAATTAAGGTGGCAAGTGCAGGAATAGTGATGCCAACACATTTATAAGCCCGATTCAGCTGTAGAAGATGAAGCCCTGTGTAGAATATAAAGCTTGCTACATTTGTGGGACTTTAATAAGGTCTTGAATGATTGTACCATTACACCTAACCATTAGATGTTTTTAGTATCACCATGTGAAGTGTATACTGTAAATGTCTGTAGACTCCATGGAATAATGCCTGCCATATTTGCTTACACTGTACTCTCACCACTAGCAGGAACCACATGGAACAGCCCAAGGTGCTATTTGATTGTTTCCACAATTTAAACATGCTTCTTGATCCAGATGATCCATTTTAAGGTTTACATTATACATGAGTTAGACTTCAGCAATCAGAATGACCTCCACTGCAAGTAAAACCATAGAACAACTTGTATCTTAATCGCCAGAAGAGACCAACAGGATGTGAGTGTTGTTTATATGTTGAAGCAACTGTAGGTTTCACTGGGGGGTCCCAGAGAGCATTGGCCTACCTCTCCTGAGGGTACTCTTTCACTTCACTGGGTCCTGGGTGGGGGGGGGGGGGGGGGGGGTTGGGATTGGAGGACATCCACTGACCTTCAGTTCTCCTGAGCTGTTGTGGGACATTGCTGTGATAAGGAGACATAACTGAACATTATAAACTGGGGAGAAAAACAAGGGTAACATACTGGATGTTTTAGGTTCAGACCATGGGTACCATCATTCACTTGTCCCTTATTTCCACTAAATGAACCAGACTTTATGTTCAACAAGACAATACATACCCCCACACAGCTATGTCACTCAGCATTAACTTGAGGAACAAAATGGGGATTGTTTACTGTTGCCAGACAATTCTCCGGACATATCATTCACTAAATGCCACTGGCAACAGCTTGGTAAGCTATTGTTGATGCCTCCACCAAAAGAAGTATCAAATACAAATCTGCCTTTATGTGACAAATAGACTCTAATTAACAGTATGAGATAAAGATTTGATGCCAGCATTGCTGTTAGAGGTGGCCACAGTTGTAACTGAACTTTTGGCATTGAATCTGTATTAAATGTGATTATATTAAAAAAATAAATTAAAAATTAAAAATAATAATTTATTTAGGCATATCAGTCACAATAATCTTCTGTACATTATATGTTTTCTTATTAGACATGCTTTTTGTTGTTGTTTTTTTTGTTAAATTAATATGAATAAAATATGACTATGTAATTGTCAGACCAGATTTGCCTGTGAAAATACCAGAGGCAGATTTTAAAAGGGTAGTTAAAAGTCAAGTCATGACATTGTATTGTACTTGTCGAAGACATCATTTGTTGTGGCTTCTTCAGGCTCAAGGATGTAAAATGAAAGACCCACTAAGAAACATAAATACTAAAAAAAAAAAAACCTTTATCCACCATATCTTCTTTGGAAGGTTTCTGAGAAAAATAGACAGCATACAGCAATGGAGAAACCGTTATAGTTGCATTCGGTAGCAAACACTACCTGATTAGCAACCATTTAAAATAACAAATAGATACGTTTAGAATGTACTTTTTTTTTTTTTTTCTTTTGGTTCATAATCCACCCCCCAAAAAACATTTAGGAAATGCATTTGATGTTATGTCTGCCATGGTAGTGAGAGACATCATCTTTTTATCCACCTGTATTGATACAGAGCACGCTGCACACTCTTTTATGCTTCAAAACCCTTCAACCGTCAGCACACAACCACTGTCATCTGCTCTGGAGATCATTTTCCAAGAAGCTTGTGAGGGTTGTCTGTTCAATGATATTATTCAGCATTCCAGAACCATCATTTCTCCTATTTATATGATGGAACTGACATTTGTCAACAATTGCACAGTAAGGGTTTACATTATGATGTAAAACTCAGTTACTGGTGTAAAGCCAAACGTTTTTGTTTTTTTTACCTAATTCCATTTGGGTGATTCTGGTGCCAATACAGTACTGGTATTTAGAAGTTAAGGAAAATTGACTTTTTATCTGATTGTTAAATTCAGAACACTGTAACTATTTAATCAGCTGCTTCTGTTATGTCTGGGTAGAGATTAATGGGTGTTTTATATGTGATCTGGATGTATCAAGGCCTGTGGAATTGATGGTGTTTCACTGCTGAATGTGACAGATGTTTGTAAAGAAGTTGATCAAATTAACAAGAGTTACGTTATTTACATTGTGCAGCTGGCAAGCTAGTTACTGAGTACATTATCCTTTTTACAACACATTTCCCCAAAGTGCAGTTGCTGATGCTTGACAACAGTGCAGTTTTAATCACATCAGTTATTATAAATACCTGAGGCTAGCGCACAGCCAAATCGGGTTAAGACGCAATATTCCACATTTTATTCAGAAAACACAAGATAAATGAGAACACCAGAGAATGCTTTTCACAATTGACCTCCACATGACAATACAAGCCCCTAATGGGATCTAATTGAACAATAATGCAAAAACAATTTTAAAAAAAGCTAATTAAATTATTGTTGCATTTTTAGTATTTTGAATTAGGCTTAGGGAAAGCAGAAGGCAAAAATCTAAATGATTCATATTCTAATTTATTTGATCATATATATATATATATATATATATATATATATATATAAATTAAAGTACTGATTGCCAGAAATTCATTGCATGCAATAAGGGTTAGTCCAACTTATTGTATAAGGTTGCATTATGTAATAGAGATTAACATAATGTTAACTACAGGAATTTAAGATCACTGAAGCCAGCCCAAAGAAAAAGCACTGTCGTGCAGTCTGATTTACAGAGACGTCTGCTTGTGAAAAGTCAAAAACACAGCACACGGTAAAAATAAATAAGGCAAAAACTCCACAAAAAATACTGGCCACAGTAACATAATTCACATGGCAATATCAAAACAGTAAATTACACTATACATACGTATACTATAGAATAATTAAATAACAGAAAAATGTAATACAATTTCTAACAGCAGACTGTTGGAGCATACCTTTATAATATATAAAGCTCAAAGAGCCAGCTACCAACGTTTCTATATGTTGTACATATCTTTCTCAAGGGACAAAAAATTGCTGAGCGCTGAGCAACCTGCAAAATTTGTGCAGCACTATGTGTGGAAAAGCCAACATATTAATGGGAAAATTGGCGAATGTAGAAAAGTGTGGCTCTCAGCAAGAGAATACCTATTTATTACCAGCACCACACCCACCCAGCAAGTGATTTAGTGACTATTATCTCATAGTTTGGACTGGAGCATTATATCTGTTTTGTAAGACAAACCAAATGATGCACCTTTTCTCAACAAATACTAAAAAAAAACCTATAAAACAATCAACACGTTTACTATTTATTTAAGTATGTATGCTTAATATTACAATAACATTAATAATAACAACAACAAGCCCTAAAATGGTATATATACACAAACAACAACATGCTTACTCTATTTAGTCTAAATAACCAAGCAATAATCGCAGGTACAAACACACAAATATACTATACAACTTATTTATTCAAACTTTCAACTCTTACTTTAAGCCATCTAAAGCCCTTCACCTGTCCTGGATCATAATGGCTGTCCATCCTCTAAAGGGTTTGCTTTCTGTAATAATCTCCCTTTTCTTTCTCACTCCACTTTGTCTCTTTCCAGGTCCACTTCTGCAGAAAGGAAAGTGTTAACAGAGCTCACTTCACTCGCGCAAAGTCAATAAATCAAGGTTATTTTCCTGCTTTGGTCACCAGTGGTTGCTGGTAATGCTAAGGCATGTTGACAACTAAACAGCAGTGCTCACTTTGCCTGTTTAGGAAGGACTGTCACTCCTGCTCTTTCATCAATAATAATGAAGTCAAAGTGGAGGCAGTACAGTAGTAGGGGATATGAAAGTTTCAGCTAAGTCAACCTGTTAGAAGTACAATTATTTCTGTTGTGCAGTATCAGTTTCCACAGCTTGAGCAGGGGCACAATATACAATATATATATATATATATATATATATATATATATATATATATATATATATATATATATATATATATATATATATGCACAAACACACACACCTAACCCTGGTATTTACCTCATAGACCTACTGTATAATATGTTTGGGTTTGATAATGCCTCCTCTATTCAGTGGCATGAAACAGGAACTGTGCAAAAATCCACGATTCTTAACTCCAGGTATGTGCAATCACTAAAAGAGGAAGTTAATCTCATATACAAACTACAGACTACTAAATGGGCAAACAGAGCCTGGTGGTGCAGTAGGTTAATTCCCTAGTTTGGTGTGCTGTTCTATCTTGGGGGACTGGGTTCAAATCTAGAGGGTTTCTTCCTTTATTTTCTAATAATTGCTTAATTGACCTTATATTCAGTGTGAAACAGAGATTTCTTGTGGGAGCTGGTGGTGCAGTGGGCTAAGCCCATGGCCTCCTCTCCCTGAAAACAACAGTTCAAATCCAGCTCTGGGTAAGTTACCTGAGGTAAGTAATGATGTTGGTTGTGTTTAAAGAGGGGGAGGTAGCAGCAGTTGTAGAAGCAGGAGAGGATAGAAAGGGGGGGGTCTGGCCCCCCCACCTGGGAGGAGAATGCAAGGTTGGGGTGTTGCTACCTGAGAAACAAGGTGTAGTTACTTTTGCTTGAACATTCTTGAATAATTATTCAACGGTCTTGAACTAAGAGACCATGCATTAAGAATGTGTTGAATAATTATTGCATGTACATTTAAAAAAAAACTAAACACATTTCTTAAGCTAGCAACACCCCAACCTGACACTCTCCTCCCAGGTGGGGGGGCCAGACCCCCCCCTTTTCTATCCTCTCCTGCCTCCACTGCTATTGTCTCTTCCACCTGTGGAAACACAACCAACATCATTACTTACAACCAACAATCATCACTCACACCAGGAACTTACCCAGAGCTGGATCTGAACTGCTGTCTTCAGGGAGAGAAGGCCATGGGCTTAGCCCACTGCACCACCAGCTCCCACAGGAAATCTTTCCTTCACACTGAATATAAGGTCAATTAACCAATCATTTGGAAATAAAAGAAATCACTGGATTTGAACCCAGTCCCTCAAAGGATAAAAAGCACAGCCTAGTAGTGAATTAGCCCACTGCACCATCTCACTTCTGTAGAAGAATTTGCTTTTTCATTGAACATATAGGAAATTAACCAATTAACCCCAGGAAAAAAAGCACAGCACACTAGTTAATTATCAAACTGCACCACTTGGCTCCATGTGTAAGTCTACCATTGCAGCCTCTTTATATTATTATTTTTATGCTTAAGACCACTGTCACCTTGTCCCATTCTGTAAAACTGAGTCTACCAAAAAAGGCAAAGAAAAACACATGACCCTAACATGGGATTTGAACCCACTAACCTGGGGATCAGAATCACTACTTTACCAACAGAGCGTACCATCCAGCCAGCAACTGTACTTTTTTACGTTTGATTATCTGGTCCTAGGGATTCTAAATTTAATTTCATTTGTGACGAACTGGATTTTAAGGCATATGAAACAATATTTGTTAAAATGAGGGTTTAATACTTAATTTACGGATCAGATAGCAATGCTCTACCGACTGAGCCAGCCAGAAAGATACTTACTCCCTCGTAAAATGCTAACTAGTACTTGAATTAATGATTTGTACAATATGGAGCTGCAGATTGAGACGATAATATTTTCATCACACAGCTCCGGTATTACCAATTTCTTTCTTTTAAATCTCTTAAACACTGAGCAACATTCAAAAACAGCCCCTGCGCACGGAATGATAAACACAGTAAACGGGGTGCATTCACCTGGTTTAACGAGCTCTGTCCATCGTAATTTTTGCAAAACAACAGCAAACGCCTGCTCGCTTGACTTCCTTAACTAACATTAATTTAAATATACCTGTTTCACAGATACACGACCCCGGTGGACATCATTAATTCGGTGCGGCTCCTGCAAGCGGTTGCGCTGCCCTCTGTTGTATATAATGAGTATTGCAGGTAGTGAACTTCAGCGAGACAGACGCGGCTTTAG
Organism: Polyodon spathula; assembly: GCF_017654505.1. Classification (NCBI taxonomy): domain Eukaryota; kingdom Metazoa; phylum Chordata; class Actinopteri; order Acipenseriformes; family Polyodontidae; genus Polyodon; species Polyodon spathula. The sequence continues at coordinate 33,131,788 of NC_054549.1, read as the reverse complement.
CTTTCATTTCTTATGCAATGCTGCCACCGTGTGGCCATTAAGTAGAACGGCTGCTTCAAGAAGAATCAATTTAGTTTCCCTTTTAAGTTTGAAGTTACTGGGAAGTGGAACTGTTATGCCTTCCTTTCAACAATCTGATTGGCACAAAAAAAAAAAAAAATAAAAAAAAACTAAGTAAAGTACCTGACTGCTGATTGGCGCACACAACTAACGAATCAAACTGAGAAACACAATACCTAATTTGCACAGGCCCAATATCCTGCGTGCTCACCTATTTAAAAACATTGAATTAATGATTAACAAAAAAAATAGAAATAAAAAAATAGTACAGATGTCCATATCAATATCTAAAAGTATTATATTTTCATCTTTCTCGGGAAGAACTGTTTTACTATCGACAATATTAAAAGTTTCGAAATAACCAAAGTAAACAAAACAACAAATTAAACCGGAACTGCCTGAAAGAAGGGCTTCTGAGTCGTTTGAACTGCACTTCTCTACCGATGCTGCCGCCCCGTGGCGACTTAGTGGAACTGTCATGTGATGCAATGGAACAGTTTTTGTTTAGTGTTCGGGCGGTGCAACAGATAGACACAACCAAAGTATATCTTCCAGGCATTGTTGTCTGCAAAGCAGATAGGAAAAAATAACACCACTTTTGGTGATGGCGCAGGGAAAAGCCTTGCTCTTTCTCCAAAACAACTGAAGCTCGAAATCTGGAATCAGAAGCGCGTCTTATTTCAAACCATAAACTGGCCTTGTATGACAGCAGGGTTGCCTACCTTGCAATGTTGTTTTTACCGACACACAGACTTACAGTGCCTTTTCTTTACGGACGTAATTAAAAAAATAACGGAAACAATGCAATACACAAATAATTAATACATGTAGTAAAAATGCTGAAAACTGAGTAACCATATTGAGGTTTTTAATATGTCATAGAATTATTTTGAATTTGCTTTACTAACCATGTTTATCAATTACTGTCATTGATGAAAAGTCCAGTAAGCATTTGCACAATATTGAATGAACACTGAGATATCACCAAATGGAAAGTTGTTAGAATCAAAGCCGAGCCAATAGGAGAGCTAGAATTGGTGGTTTCTTGGAGTGTTATAAATCAGTCAGCTGTTTGGTAAATTCTAACATAGCTTTGGAGTCAAAGGAAAGCAGCAGGCTCACACCTTGCCAGATCAAACATTCCTTGTATATAATAATCTGTATGATTTGTTTCAGGGTTTAGAAGGAATGGAAGAAAGATTACATGCCAGTGCATGTTTACTTCCTGACCCTAGTATTCTCAGCATTGAGGTAACCTGTCTTATTCTACATATTGAAATCTCTCTGGTTTGTTTTGTTAAACTATTTATAGGTTAACCCCAGTTGTTTTTGGTCCCTCTCTCTAATAGCTATCTTTCTATATCTTATCATAAATAAATTATCTTGTTAATTAGGAGCTGCCACTTCTGGTCTTTGTTCCAACGCTGTTCTCAATTGTTAATCAATTAAACGTCCACCCAAACCCTGAAGTAGTTAAAGATATCATTTTACCTGTTAAACCTGGAGCCGAATGGCCCTCCAGCATTGTGATTGGGCATCCCTGATTAAATCAAGAATTAACAGAACATTAAAATGAATATTAAACACGTAGCATGCTATTAATTGTAAAAACAAAAGATAGCAATTCTTTACTTCATTTTTTGACACAGACTCAATACTGGGCATCAGTTGAAGAGAAGATCCCTCAGTGGGAACAGTTTCTTTTAGGAAAGGCACACTTTCCACAAGGGACGAAACAAAGAGCTGGAAAACATTTTAAAAAATGCACCCCTCAAGACAAACAAAAAACAAAGTCGAGTGACTTGCCTCCGTCTCGCTCCGGCTCTGTGTCTATGTCACACGCTCGTCGACGCCACGTGCAAAACTGAGAAGCTAAAGAAAAATGTTTTGCTGTGTCTTATTTGCACGTGGTTACTGATTTTGTAAGTGACCGTTCTTTTGTATGTGTTAACCTTTTTAAATGTGTATTAATATATGGATATTCACTAAGCTACTATAAATGAGTAATAAATAATTCAGTGCTATGAAATAATGCAGTTCCTATAAACTATTTATCGGTTTAATATAACCTTTGTTTGCATTTTTCTCATATCAGTTGTAGAATATAAGGATTAAATGTTCACATGACATGTTTGCATACATTCTCTCATACTGATTACAGGCTGAATTGCTAAGCTTAGTGTACCTGAAACACCAGGCTTATTTTATAGTTTGTTGTTCATAGATGATTCTAGTGTTTTCATGTACAGTTTTTTTCTGCAAATAGCTGCATTCTTTTAAAACGACATTATGTATTCATTATTATTGCCTGTTTGACTTGAAATATGTTGTTTATATGATAATGGCATGCACTTTTTCGGCATTAACATTGTTTAATTTTTTGCATAAAAATGAATAACAGTAAAAAAAATAAATAAATAAAAATACAACAGTCAAGTTGTGCTCAATATTCATTTGACGTTTTCCGTAATGAAATGTACAATTCTGAGAATATATTATTAAGCATATGTGGATGCCATCAGATTTTACCCCAAAGATTTCCATAACACAGTATTAAACAAATGCAGTCCTCTAATAAAAGAAATGGTTCTACAGTGAACCTCTGATGGTTCAATGCAATGCTTCATGTGTGGAACTCCCTAATGGTTTTATTTGTAAGTCATTTGGTTTAAAATAATAATAATACATTTTATCAGATCGTTATTTTTGTAAGTTTAAAAAAATATATTTGGGTTCTAAAGAAGCCCAAAGAACGGGAAGAAGAATAATTGGGTTCTGAATGGACCGTGTCCCACATGTTGTGTTATCAGAATCAGTAGTTTGGCAATTCTAAATAACTGGTCAAATTCTAATAAAATGATTTAAAAAAATAATAATAATAATATTGCAACGTGGTATATTTTTCAGGGCCTTGGTATAGATTGACTTACACTGTAGCCAGCAGAATTGATATGTTCCCCGAATCTCTCTTTGGGATGTTCGGAATTAAAGATATTTTACAGAAACTGAAGAATAGACAAATGTTATCATCCTGACTGCTGAAGTTGGAGATCTGACAGTCACATTGCCACAGTTTTGTGAATATGGTCCAAGGTATTTTTAATAGGCCAGTAAAAGACAGCCCACTTCAATATTATTTGTAAATTAAATAAAACAGTCTGCAGTAAAAGCACTGCCTCTGAGTCCTGCTTACTGCAAGTTGTTGGTCTTTCACTTTGGGTAAAGGAGGAAGGTTGGCTGGGAATAGCTGGCCTCATTACACTTCAGCGACACCTGCTCATCATTCAAATTGTGTAGAAATAATAAAAATTAAAAAGTTGTCTTGGGGTTGTAGAAGTCCACGATGTTTAACCCTTTGCCTATCAAAAAAGTTAGCACACATTGTTGGAAGGTTGCACATGGGCATCTCCAAATCTGCTTAAAGTGCTTTCTATTCGAAACATAACGCACCCTACATACACACATACTCACCTGCTGCAGCATTAAATAATTAGATTTTGCACCACTGTAGGGATTACCTTTATTTGTTCTGCTTTGTTCAGACGAAAAGCAGTATATATATATATATATATATATATATATATATATATATATATATATATATATATATATATATATATATTTAATTAAAATCAATTGTATTTTGACATACTGGATTAGGTTTATTGGGTATGCTCTTTATCAAGTTGGTGTATATCCAGAAATCACTTTTACTCATTAAAAAAAAAAAAAAAAATACAGGGGGGTAACCCACTGACACACTTTGTAAATGTATCTGCTGCTGCATTTACCGCCCTACTGAACATTTCAAAGCTAACTTACCTGCTAGTTTAGATGCTAGCTCCAGAGTAACAATTTCAATGGAATGTATATCCAGGGAGATGAAGATTCTGTCACCACATGGTAACATATTAACTCACAGAAAACTATAAGAATCCCCCTCGGTCATTGTGGACTTCAAGTTATTTGGAGGATTTTCTTAAAAAAACAAAGCAGCACAGAGTAAAGTACTAGGGAACTGTTTTGAAGCACAGTATGAAAGAGGAGTTCAGGTGGGGTCAAATGTTAATTAATTTAACTATGGATTCGTTTGGGTTTTTTTTTTCTAGGGAAGGAAGCATTCTGGATATTTAATTATATAATGTTTTTAGGAGATCCAGTCACTATAAAATATACAACTGTTGACGAGTTAATGTCTGATGAACGCGTTTGTACTAGTGTGTTGTTGAACACTATCTTCATTTAAAGTTCAATACGAGTAAAGAAAAAGTGTAAGTGCCCTAATAAAAACAATCATTTATGACGACATATTTTAATTATAATTCTTCTCAGTTAAATTCAATGTTTTCCTTGTGCTGTTTATGTGGAACAACATTGTAGATTGGCCTTTTAATGATCCCCATAAAGGATAGTGTGCAGAACACTATACAGTCTGTTGGCTGATTCCATCTTTTCAACGCCGTTCTCTAGGAATAGATCCAAGGAGTTCTTCTTTTGCTCATTAACTTCCCCTTGGCATTTTACAATGTGCCTTGTGAGCTCTTTGTGCCAAGAACTAACGCTTCTTCTAACAAGCAATACAACTCGCTTTCTCTGCTCCAGCAGGGAGATAAATTGCTTTCCAAAATTATCGTGAGGGACAGTTTAATTAGAATTTCATTCGGGCTAAACTGGGGGGGTCGATGTAGTTAACATTTGGTGGACTCTTAATTGGGCTTTTTTTTCTTCACCCCTTTTTTAAAATCTGAAGCTACCCTTTTAATCTTTCATTTATAACCAATTGCGTTGACTAAACAAAAGTCCGGGTCTTCCTTTCTTCCTGTCCCAGACAATCTTTTGTCGCCTTTAAATGCTCCATTCTTAAGTGATCCTGGTCGTGTAGATATACTCGATTGTTGACAGTTCATTACTGCCCTTTTGTCCGTAGTCTTTCTCTCTGCGTTTTACATGTGCATGTCATAATGAGCTCCGTGGTCAATTAACATGTTTCTAGGAGCGAAGCTGGTTGCTCAGATGTTTAAGATACAAGTGCAGAGAAAAGGGCAACGCTGGTGTCTTTAGCTTGTTTACTTCCCAGCACTGTTATTCAGTGTTGGACAGGCTGGCACTTGTTCACCTCACCGAGGTTTGCCTTATAAGCATTTACGTCAGAGAAACGTCAATGGGATGTTGAAACAGCTTTCTGGAGGTGTGTACACACCCGCGGGCTGAACGTAATTGAACATAAGAAGGGTCTAAACTTCAAATGTAGTGTCAGTACGATATTTTAAGCAGTTTAACTGTATTTCGGTTGAAACAAAACAAAATAATAAAAAATTAAAATAAATAAATAAAACGTTCGCAGTCGTTTTATAGTTCTCAACAGGTTGTCCACGCTTGAGCGCTTAAATAGGTCAACGAGTTTACAGTTGTACTGGAAATAGATACACGTTTATTTAAAATCTCTTTTGGTAAATGAAATATAGGCTATAGGTTAGTAGATTAGGGGCAATTAAAGATTAAAAGAGATCAGGAATGTTCGAGTCGCTTGTTCAGTAAATACGTGTTAATATTGTGTTTCTTTTGTAAAGGGCATTGAGGTGTGTCGTGGGTCTATATGCGCAATATAAACTGATATGAGGACTAAAGAGGTGTGTTTTTAACAGGATTGATCACGACACTTCTTTAACAAACAGGCTCACCTCTAGTGGTATTAGGCAATGCAAATTGTTTAAAGACCTGCACAAACACATTTGATAATTATTTATTTTCTAAAAATACAAGCTTAAATCAAATCAAATCAAATGTTTCCTTGTTTAATATAGGCCTAGTTGCCCTATATGCAATTTGCAGTATTTTTTAAGATACCGGCATAAGATAATTTTTTTAACCGATATTAAATTCCCCCAAACCACATGCTTAAATGTCGGTTCTATCTCCAGCATTTATCCAATCAATTACATGGAGAAAAGGTAAGCAGGCCATTCATCTTATACTATTAGCCTTTTAATCAGTGCCTGGGCGTTGTAATTGAGAAGCTAGGATTGAGCAGCACGTATATGGCTCGAAACACAATTTCTGTTAGTGCACAAGAATAATATTGTTCCAGAAGACGTGGGGAGAAATAATGATTCTGCATTAAGATGATGAGACACGAGGACGGATTTGTTGATGTAGTCCAAGTACTTGATTATCCATATTCCGATCAAAACGAGCTGATATGGCAAGGCCTCCGTTTGAGAGTGTTTAGATAATTAATGTAGTGGGTTTGGAAGAGTCCATGTTTTATCTGGTAATTTGTGTCATTATTCTGAAGTCAAGTGTAAGATCGCCTCACCAGAATTTGTCATGCCAGAAATGTGTTTAAATACTGATGAATACAATGGATGAAAATGTGACATTTAAAGCGCTCTCCATATGAATGGATGGAAACTATATATTGGTGGATAGGTCGCATATGCACGACAGGATAGATTTTAATGTAATATCTAAAATCCAACATGAAAAACCCACCTTTGATATGAAACAAACAGGTGTGCGCTCGCAATATTTAAACACTAAACACCGAACCGAATCCTATGTACAATTCTGTACATTGTTTAAGGCATTGTGTTATTTCACTATATTTTCAGCTAAACCTGCCCGTCACAGGAGAATAATGTGTGTGATCTGGTACAATCTGCTGAAAGCAAAGGCACTATATTCCAGAATATGAATGCATTTCGGATGTATCAAATGCATGTTTTCTAAACATGCAGTAAGGTATGTTTGTATTACAAACGACGTTACCCTTGCAGTGCAGTTGAAAGTTCCATAAGCGCTCCGCCCCTCCCCCTACATCCTAAAAAACAAATATAATAATAAATATACACATATATACTGGTACTTTCAGTCAATGCAAATTCAGAACTTCAGAGTAACTAATCCTAACGGCTTTTAATGTAGGATGTATAAAAAATAAATATACTATATAAATCATTATTCAAACGCACTTTGTTTTAATTTAGCACGTGCATTTTTTGAAGGTCCCTGTCTTAATCCAATGGAACCAGAAAGATTTGTTTAATTAAATGAGAAAGAGGATTGTACATACACGATATGATTGGTAAAATAAAATCATAAAGGTATAGAATTGGATATGCGAAAAATTAAACCATTGTAAAAAAAAAAAAAAAAAAAAAAAAACAAACAAACAGAAAATATGACGAATGGTTTTACTTAATTCTACACTTGTAATCTTATAAACCTGTTTTACAGATAACACGAAGTCGTCCAGTCTGTGAAACAAAACAAAAAACTCAAAATAATATATTAAGAAGAGTTCCAAGCTGTGAATAAACTTAGCATATTTTATTAAGGTTTTAAGATACTTTTATGAAATGTATTTATAAATGTCAGTTATTGTAATCATTTGCAAACACACTCGCAGGCCTTAAATCCGTATCGAAAGAAAACATCAATCTACAGGTACATTACACCCCACTCCTTAGAAACAAGTACTACATTACAAAACATAGACATGTGATACAACTTGATTTAAATAATACGTCACATATATAACTAAATATAATATATATATATATATATATATATATATATTATATATAATATATATATATAATATATATATATATGCTTTTAGGTAAAATGTCCATTTTACGTGGTTTGAGAAGAATTCAGCCTTGCACCGCTCGTGGAACGGAAGTGGAGGTGTTGTTATCGTGCAGTTTTCTTATATGCTTCTTCAAATCAAAGTTTCGACAGAACCCTTTCCCGCAGGTTACACAAGTAAACGGCTTCTTATCGTTGTGAGTATGCATATGAAAAGTCAGATTATAAATCTGATGAAAGGCTTTGTTGCAAATTGTACATTTGAACTGCTTTTCGCCGCTGTGCGTCAGTTTGTGATTCTTGTAGTTTCCTGAAAAGATTGAAATTACAAGGAATAAAGTTAGTAAAGAGATATTTTTTTTCACCCCAAGGCCAAGAGTTTAAAATGAAGTTATTTTAGACGAAGGAGTTTATTTGCAAGCCTTCTTTAATCAGCGTTTTGCATGTGAGAGTCAAGAAGTTGTCAAACTTTATCAAAATCAAGTGCTAGAACAGCCTAAACCTGTCGGATTAAAAATTAGACAGAGGTCGGTATTTTGACCCATAGCGAATTTAGGAATCTTGTAGGGAAAGTTAGTTAGTGTAAAATGACACATCTTATTTGGTGGGAGCAGCCTGTAAAATATATTTTTTCAGTTAGAGCTCCTCTACAGCTTCAGCCTGTATTACACTAAACGGACTATAGAAATATATTACAGATAAGTATGATAATTAGTGTGGATTATGGTAATCATACATATAAACAATTTTTCTGAAATTAATTTGAACCCCCCCCCCCCCCATTTTTTTATTCCATTAGAAATACAGTATATAATACGTACAATAATAATAATAAACGTTACAACGCTTTACATAACAAAGCATGTAGCTACTCTGTTATAATTAATTTGTTTATAATAAACCCGAAACAGCTTTTTTTTAAAGGTAATTTTACATCAGACATACCCTTTTGGTGAAAAGCCTTTCCACAAAATTCGCATACAAATGGTTTGTATCCAGCGTGAATCCGTATATGCGTGTTTAATGTAGAGCTTCGGTTAAAGGCTTTCCCGCATTGATTACATTTGTGTGGTTTTTCCTAACAAAACAAACAAACAAAACAAAACAAACAAACAAACAAAAAAAACATGATGAAAAAACTGTGTACATAGATCATTTGAAACAAAATAGCCGTTAAAGTTGCGTAGCTATTTGTGTACTACTGCTTTTAACTCACCTGTGTGTGAATAATTTTGTGCCTACACAAAGTGCTGGCTTGGCGAAACCCTTTCCCACAGACTTTACACACAAACGGTCTGGCTCCTGTGTGTACCGGCATGTGACGTGTTAAATTGTAATGTGCGTTAAACACCTGCAAAAAAGGGATCATTTTTATAAGTGTTTTTATTTATTTATTTTTAATAAAGACAACTGTATTTCGCATTAGTACCGTATGGGCACTTTAACCGTGGATATATGTAATAGGTTTATACAGTGTTTTATACTTTCCCTCATCGAACAAGGAGTGATTTAACTCGTATATTCTTATATGTTTAAGACTCATTCATTACCTTGCCACACACTTCGCAAGTGAAATTTTTTGATTTTCCATCAGAACAGTTGCTCAGTTTAATGTGCGGTTTCACGCCGTTCTTTTCTGATGTCAAACTCTTGTTTTCCTTCGCAATCTGGTCTAACTGTCCCGGTAGGCGTTCTTTATGTGGAAACTGGGGTGTAGGAAACGTCTCCGCTGTCAAACTGGCAAGCTTGGTATTCTCCAACAAAAGTAATTTCTGGTGAGCAGAAAATGAAGTTTGTGACTGGGAACTGACAATGGTGGAAGGAAATACATGTCCTCTTAAAAGATCGGATGGGTGATACGAGGAGTCCAAATAGTTAAAGTAATATAGAGATCCGTTAGCTGGCATTGTTACTGTCTGGTGAATTACCTGAGGCTTGATAACCCTGCTGTTTGGCAATAGTGAATGCACAAAACTTGGGTCGGTTTTACAACACAAGCCACAGCTCGATTTGCACATTGAGGCTGAACCGCAAATCGTTTCCCTTAAGTTTGCTTTCCAGAATTCGGAATAGTTCATCAGCGTTTTGGTTTGAAGGTCGTAGCTCAAAGGTTGAATGGGAATCATGCAGGGTATAGGTGAGCAAAGACTGACCATCTTCTTTCCATCTGAATTCCCCAGACCATGTCTTTCTTCCAAGGAACTTTTTGTATCTGAAGCCTTTGACATAATTCGTTCAATAGAGAAGGCCAGCGCCTTTGGGGCGGTGGAAGTTCCATTCCTGGTCTCGTGCCTTGGACAGGACATCACAGTTTCCAAAGGAAGAGAACTCGCCATCCCTGCAGAACTTGATATGCGCAGCAGTCGATTAGTCTCCCAGTCTTCCCTTCCTGCATTCCAGAAAAGCCATAGGACACGCATCAGTTTAATAAGCACCTTGCTTTTACAGTGTCACCCATTTACATTCAAATGAACATCCCTTGAACAATGGCACCCAGGGGTACCAGATTAACGCTCATTAACTAGCACACACAAAATTAACAGGACATTGTAGAGCTTGTTAGAAACGTCCTCTACATTCACATTCATCATTTCTGAATTGAAAATCTGATTGCAAACTTGGAAGAAGAATCAACATTATAGAGTTTACCTTTTCTCAAGCGAAGAGAGAGAGAGAGATGTATCTAAGTATTGCTGTGTGATTACACTGTCACATATGGATCGCAGGCATCCTCATCAGCGACAGATCACTGTCTTCTACCCTTAGCTGACATCACAAGCAGTCACTTGTATCAGGATGACAAGAAAATGCCACCACATCCTTTGTTAGCTCCCGCCACCCATTAGAGAGACCCACGGGGCATTATACATAATTACTACAGAGTACTAGTTATTTTATACACTGCATCCTTTTTTTTTTCAATAATGCTAGTATATTTTTTTTATTTTTTAATATGCCAACAAATAAGCAAGCAACTATCTGTTTAATTTAATTTCGGGAATACCCACATTAAATGGTTATATATAGTGCACAAACATATATCTTAATAATGCTGTTTTACAAATTGAATAACAGTAGACAGCATGCCTACAAACCTTATATTATTATATATTTATTATTATTATTATTATTATTATTATTATTATTATTATTAAGCCTATGGCTATGTTATGCTTGTTATTTGCTATCTTTCTATTTAACGCCTAGGATCTATTGAATATAATGTTTACGTTATATAGTCAACTACGTTTTAAATATTTATATACAGAGTCCACTAGAATATTTAAAAAAAAAATCACGATAAAAAAAAAAAAAAAAAAAAAAAAAAAAAAAAAAAAATGTTGGGTTGTTATTAACTTATTTATATTTAAGGTATTGATAAAAACCAAAAACCATATACAGATTTTTTTAAATCTCGTTAGCAGCCTTGAGTCCTTGTTGTTTTGCTGGTTCCAATTTCATTCAAACCCTAATCCGTGCGGGTGAAAATAGCTTTTCCATCCTGGTTTATACTTACTATTTGTATAATTGAGAAGGTCCAGCTTCCACCTGTTTAAGGAGCAGATTGCTGAAGCAGAGCCTCCCTCGGATCCTATTAAACGTTTTTCCTCCTTCACCTATTCAGAAGAACCAATTTTCCAGAGCGATTCATGGAGCTGAGCTCTGAAAAAAAAGCAGCTCTTTCACTTTTAGCCACTAAAGCACTGCGTGGAACCTGGTTTTGTGTTTTTCTAAAATAAAGAGACGGATTAAAAAGGAAAAGAAAAGGCTTAGCCTGACCAGAGGTAAACCAAGCAATGAACAGAGTTCTTTTTTTAAGACGACATAAAAGTTTGTAAGAATCTAGAGTTTTGAGGGCTTGCAACAATGACCATTTGCCCTCTTTTCTTTGTTCATTTAGGGCCGTTTGAATTCGTTTGTTTGCAGACGATTTCACCTGAGAGCCACAACAAATTATTGCCACTAAATCTTCTAAAAGAACTATCTAATGATATTCAGTGCAATTCAACCAACATGATCGTAACGTTATACTGAATAGGTTTTGACCAAGCAAAATTGAAAACGGTGTGATGTGTGTTATTTATGGTTACGCATTCCTTTTTGTAAATTAATTAAATATTAAATAACGAGCTGAGGTAAACTAACAGACCAGTATAATACACCAGGTCAATATTTCAACAAAACCAGTATCCTCTCTCTATTAGGTTGTCTTTTGAGCAAGAAGGTTAACAAAACCCCCTTTCAAATGCTTGAAATTATGAAATGGATCAAATGCACCTGCAAAATTGCTTAAGCTATACAGTCTGAACGGTCTATTCACACACACACACACACACACACACACACACACACACACACACACACACACACACTCTCTCTCTCTCTCTCTCTCTCTCTCTCTCTCTCTCTCTCTCTCTCTCTCTCTCTCTCTCTCTCTCTCTCAGAAGAGCAGAACTTCACTTCCTTTCCCATTCACTTTGCACTAATTTGAGGGGCGGGGTTGTTTGTAATGCATTAGAATTGTAAATTCCTAGAAGAACAATTTAGTACGGGCTGCAAAATGATCACAACAAAGACTCGTGCAACCAAAATATTAAGGATTAAAAATATGCAACACATTTTAAGACCTCTTAGTCTTTATTTGAATATACTTTACTAAAATAAATAAATAAATAAATAAAATGTATTTAAGCATTTAGTTGACGAAATTCCTGTTTTCATTAGTTTTTTCTCATGTTATTGTGATGTTTCCGAAGATTGGCAGTCACGTCACGTTGTTTAAATAGGAAACGTAAGTCTGTTTTCACTGGTATGAAAAAAAAAAAGTGTTAACGTTTAACTTAAAAGCTCCTGTTAGCCACCTGCATCTTGCGCTAAGGAAAGGATTTACCATGTTCCACTGATGCCACTCATAATATGTTAATTAACCAACTCTAATTGCATTTTATTCAGAGACAATTACCAGGCTCACCCACAAAATAAACACTGAACCTATTGCTAAACACTACGATATATAGAACTAGGTATTAACACTTCCAGTAATTAAGTCTATCATATCAATAAGACACATTCTCACAGAATCTGTCTGGCTCTTTCAGGAAAGGATGACATACCTGTAAACATGAATGTTAGTTTTATTGAATGCTTCAGCTTTCAACCTGCGTTTATTAAGATTAATACCTTAAACTAAATGTATTAACTGCAATATATCAAACAGGTTATCTACCAGTGCTGTCATACATGCAAATGCAACAAGCTATATACACAACCATTTTAGATTTGCACTTGTCAGTCATTTATTTATAAATAAATATGTTTCTTTAAGGTTGTTTGAATAGTCTATTGCACTACAATATAGGAAAATTTGACAATGAAAATGCCTATTTTATATAGGAATGTGAATTGTTGGCAAGAAGAAATCTTGTTAATTCAACTGTCACAACACAAATTAGTTTTCAGCAAATAGAATTTCACTTTCATATAGCAGACAAGAACGACCAGGCTGTCTGAGGTTTTAGACAATACATTATGTTTAGGCAATTTACATCTTTTACTGTCTGGTTTTTTGAGAAACAAACAGACCACATGCATTGCCTGTCCTATAGTTCAAATTTTTAAAATGACTATATATATAAAAAGTTCACTATCTTGAAATAAATGCAAAGACATTTTGTAATTTGTGTTTTTCACTATCACTTTTAAATTATGTGTCCAATAATGATTTTAATAATTAAAATAAAGCAAAAGGCAGATGAAAAGAAAATGAGAACTCTTATTGGAATATTCTTGATATTTAGTTGGCAAGTAGGCTCATTCGAGATCATTCCGGTACTGTATTAAATGTAATGATATATACAGCACCCTAGTTATTCAATAAAATGAACGGTCTGTTTAGAAATCAGGGATGTGTTGGTGCAGTAATTGTCCACTATGGACATGTAATGAATTGTATACTAAAGAAAAGCCCTGGTAGATAGAGAGCTTCTTTTTGCATTGTTCAGAGAAAGTTATGACTTACAAGGGACAAGCAGAGCTCAGATATCTGAAAAACAAGCACTGTGTACAAATACAGAACTGTAAAAAAATAAATAAAATAAAAACAATAAAAAAACAAAGCTCCACAACGAATAAGCACATTCATTTTGCTACATCAAAAATATAATGTGAATTCCTATTTGGACAAATAAGGACATTGTATGAGATGGAGTCATAAGCACACATGCTGTAGATCTTCTGTGATTGCATGTAAACCATGCATGTTTACTGTCTCTCTAGTACCAGAAGTGATTAGGGAGCCCAAGTATTTGAAGATGCAGGCAAATTGTCTTGACACTGTGATGAAGTTAAGCATGCAGTGTACAATACAATGCGGTCTTCTGCTAAAGGTTTTAGCTGAAAATGTATAGAACTAGGTCAATTCAGGAAAAAGATCAACAGTAAATTATTATCCAATGTCAAGAGACAAGGAGAGGCTCTTTCTTCATATCTATGGTAATCTTGAAGAAAGCAAAACAGTAGAAGATAAAGCAATATAAACAGGCATGCATCATCATAATTTATAATACAAAAAAAGATAATATTAAAATTTCTTTTTTAATTGCTTGCAAATACTGTTTTGTGTGTTATCCCCAAGTTTCAGAGGCAAAATCACAACGAGTGTAGTTACATACATACAAGTATTAGGGTATTACAGAAAACATTTCTAAAACAGAATCAGATTTCAGAATATTGTATTTAGATTAAGTGATAAACTAAAAGCCATGTAAACACTGAAAAGTACTGTTTACCCATTTGCTTTAGTGCCCATCTTATGATCCTACCTGATTATAGGCATGCAATGTGGGCATATTTCTAGAGTTTCTGAGTTTGTTGGTGGCAAATAAAAATAATGTATAATCGGGTAAGGAGTGATGATATTAATACAGAAACAGTCAATATCAAAGAATATATAGACAGCATTAACACCCCTCACTCACTTAGGATGTGGAAATGAAGTTTCTTTTCAGCGCAAAGTTTCTCAAATAACATTTTCACATATAAGGGTTTTTTTTTTCTTTGCAAAATTGTGCACGTTGAATACTAGGATAACACTAGCCTATTTCAGTGTTTAGCTTCCAAAGAATCCCACAGTTTTCACTTCAGCAATCTTGCATTCTGTAACGTTAGCAACACTTCCAACTCCTAATATCTGGCACGTTATAGATAAGAAGTGATGTACAAGATTAACAACAAGATAAGGTCACAACTATTTCCCAGTGGTCTCACTTTCACACATTCTTCCACTGAGACTGCAATATAATTTGTAACCGACTGTGTCACTATATTAATGTAACGCACTGGGACTTCTAAATGGTCTGTATATTAATGAATATCCAAGCTTGAGGAACAGAAATGTGTAGTCCTGTGGACCAGAATTGAAGCAATTATGAAACCTTTTTTTTTTTTTTTTTGCACACATGGTTTATTCTATTAGCTCTTTATGTTGACAGGCATACAAATTCAGCTTAGTTTCTATGATAACTATTTATTGCAGCTATGACAGAGTAGCAGGTTCAATTTCCTCACGTAATTTGTGTAAAAGCCAATTAGTAGACATCATTTTAAATAGACTCCAAAGCAATATGGTTAAATCTACTTTGTCTTCCAGACTGATAATACATCATAAACATGTTAGAGTGTATTTAAATACATTAGATACATCATCTGTTTTACACACTCTCTCAGGCAGATTTAGTGTTACTTATTCCGATATATAAAACACACCACACAGGGATGTTCAAGTGTAACACTAATACAAAACCTAGTGGAAGTATAACAAACAATGCTTTGAAGGTGTAGTCTATATACTAATATAGTCTATATTATAATATAGACTATAATGTAGTCTATATTATATGGTATTTTAGATTAGTGTATCTTAATATGACTTGTGTGGTGCCATATTCTCACAGAGAAATAATCTAACTAGAAATGGCTAACTTTCTATTTCAGCATCCCCTTGGGTCATCCACAAGCATGAAAACACCATGTTTAGGACCATTTAGATGCCCAATTTCTTCTACACTGCACCTAGGGGCGAGCCTCCAGCATTAAAAAATTCTGGCTAGAATATTGCCAAGCAGCCTATTAGGAACTCCATTGGAGGTTGTCCTCGTGCTAAAATGAAATCTGGCTCGGATAAAATAGCAATTGAGGTTTGCTTCCCTTTGGGTCAGTTATTTCCAAACTTTTCCATGGTGGGGGCCGACTTGGTGTTTAAGCACTGTCCAGCGGACCACACCAACTACAATCGTAACCTTTTTTTTTTTTATAAAGTTGTTAACTGTTATGCTCCTTGGTAGTATCTGACAGCACAAGTAGTGGTTATTAAATATTTCAAGCAGGAATACTGTAAATAGCAACTGGGGTTTTGCAGGAAGCCACACAGCTTGTTTGTTGAGATGTTGTGTGTGATTAGTGAGTTTCCAAACCACATTTGACAATCTGAAATGCACACATAGCTATGCCAGTTATGCTTACCTAAGTTGTTGTGTCATTTTCTGGCTTGCATATCAATAGCCCGCAATGATATTGCAACAGCATCTAATGAAGAATAACACAGGTAAATGTGGAACATGGTTTTCCACATTCTGCATTGTCTCAGCCTGCTATGCCCTTAAATTCACTTTACAACACCGACATACACATGATGTAGTTTGAGGATTGCCAGATGTGGGTTGGAAACTCTCTATTATCAGATTAACAGTTTGGGTTTGTGGAAGTAGGAGGAAGTTATAACCAAGAAAAAAAAATAAAGACAATGATACTCTCAATAACTCCTCGTAGGTTTTTGTTTTCTTGTTATATTTCATACGTCATTATTCACCACAGCTCCTGGTGAAATCCTAACAGTAATGTTTAATGATCATCACGTTTAATTAAAGCTACCAAGATTGGAAATAACTCCTGGGTTTGTGAACAGGGAACCACAGTTTCAACAGTAACTAGGATGAGCTGTGATGCTCAGGAGGTACAATACAATTCTCCAAACTTACTTAGTTAACTGATTGCGTCTTTAAATTGTCCTTAAAGTAATGTGTATGGAAGAGTGGTTTGAAGCCACACCCTTAAAGACGGCACCATCAGGGACACTTCATGTCAGAATGTGTTCTCTCCTTCTCGTGTGCAATTCACCTTTCCGCCTCATGGTTTGAGATTTCTTTAAATGCACATTTTGAAGACCATTAATCATTGTAAAGAATAGAGTTCACAATGCTCAGAAAGGCATTTTTGTCTTACAGTGTCTTTAAGGAGTCATTGAATCTTAGCCTATCATATAGTATATCATATCAATAGCAATAATATTTCTTATTATAATGGTTTAGAGATATGTGTTTCTCTATTTTCTTTATGGAGAGTATACATAATGTGTAGTTCGTGTCTGTTCTGATTCCTTGGTGATGTTTTGGTAGAGCTAATTATAATATTCATAAGGTTGCAAAACATCTCCTTAAGAAATGTTTGGAGAGGGCTTCTGATACATGCTAATTCATGCATTTTACAGAATTCCATTTTCTTGTTGGTTTGCCAGATGGTGTGTTTTTCAAACCATCTTGACTTTGGCAATAACAAGGTTGCTTCAAATATGATGTCAAATGCCCTTTTTGTACCAAGATGGAAACTTTTTTCTTTTTAATAACAGAAGCATAACATTTATTTATTCCTCACATCCAACATCTAAAAATAGTTTGTTTTAGATTATCTCAGATGGTGCTTCTCTAGCATTATAGTGGTGGGATCCAGGACTGATTACAGTCCAGCTTAGTTTAAACTTAACAACAACTTGCTAGCTTAATAACAGAAGCATAACATTTATTTATTCCTCACATCCAACATCTAAAAATAGTTTGTTTTAGATTATCTCAGATGGTGCTTCTCTAGCATTATAGTGGTGGGATCCAGGACTGATTACAGTCCAGCTTAGTTTAAACTTAACAACAACTTGCTAGGAAATAATGCAGACTGTTGAAACACTGTATCGTGTTAAAGTCTCATTCAGATTGTGTTGATCTTACCTGACTTGTCTTCCCCTATCTATCTTCTCTATGCACTTTTAGTTCTATCCTGGTATGTCCTTCTATGTTACAGTTTGTGTAGCCGTGTGTTGCAAATGAGTCCTGGTTCACCATGGAAAAAAGTCTCTTCCTCCTTCTTCCTAGTATACTACTGAAAATAATGTTGCAGTCTGGTTGGGAGTTCACGTCTTAATGCATGCGCTACATATTCAATACCCCAAGCCATGAATGACCACCAGATTTGAAAGAGGGATACTAGACAAGATGAAACAAATTGGTCTGAACTCTCAGTTTCTCTATTGCTGTGAGATGTGAAAATAGTCCTTTGGGTGTAATGGCCTTTTGAAAAGCACCAGAGTCCCGCACATTTGCTGCAAAACACAGGTTTTATGAACAAAAGAAAAAATCTCTGGGCTTGCTTTCCTATGTTTTTTTCGTTTGTTTTTGTTTTATTTTTTTTGGTGTGTTTTTTACTGCACTGTAACACTTTGTGTGCAACATGAGATCTCAAGATACTGTATACTTGCAGTACTGCAGACAGAGTTCAAGAGCACATATACCTGCCCTACAGCAATCAGAATATGCAAATATGCCATTTATTCACGAGGGCAACTGGATACATTATACACTTGTAAATTAGATTTCCCTTTAAACGGGCATCATGTGAATAATCCATATTTAGCCACACTTGAAAAAATGACTTAATGTGCCTTTCCTAGTAATTTAAAAAAAAAAATAACTTGAAGAGCATGCATGAGTATGTGTTTTGGGGCTATGTCGTGTTTTATACTCAGTCAAGATGAAAATATAAAAATAAAACATTATTATAATAATAATAATAATAATAATAATAATAATAATAATAATAATAATAATAATAATAATAATAATAATGATTGGGTATTTTCCTTACAACCCTAAAACTCAAGTCAGTGCCTTATCAAATGTATATTATTTTCCATTTATGGGCATTTGTTTTGTTTTTCTCTGCTATCCTATTTGTTCCAACAGCTAACATTATCACAGAAAGAGTTTTCTTTAAAATCATGTAACCTGCTGTTTTTAATATCAATATAACACATTGCATAAACAACAAAAGTGTTAGAATGGGTTCAGTTCTTGCTGTGATGGTCAATTGGTGAACCTTTTATTTGGATACAGTTATCTTTTCTATTTCCTAACCTGATTGAGGCTTAAAAACCAAAGCAGCTCAGATCGTGCTAGAATAGATCTCCTGTCATTAATCTGCTGTGATACCCCCTCTTCTAAAATTGCTCCGCTCAGGCTGGACTTATAAGGAAATTAAATATATAATACGCATGCTTTAGATGTCAGATTGGATGTTGAGATACAGGGAATCTTGATTATACATAAATCTGAAAAAATTGTGCCACTGTAAACCTTACATTCAAAACAAATAGGTCACTATTAGAGACCCAAATAACATATTTCTCATTTGTCTTTCTCTACCCCATATCCTTAACGCAGCCTATGATTTGCTTTGTGAACTTTAGTTAAACGTTTGTTGGAAACACATATATGGTGGTTGTACACAGTAACTGAAAAAATTATTCAATATGGGTGTTTTTTGTTTTCTGCAGAGTAATGTCTTGGACTAAATTGTTTTTGAGATGCCTTCTTGCTTGATCTTTAAATAATTTTAATCCGGTTAAGAAATTTTTGCAGATTGCATTTGATCTTTGACTGTTTTCCCAACCTCAATGCGCCCTGTTACAGAACCTCTAATGATGAGCTATCTTTACCCTAAAACCCTATACCCTATATATTTCTATATTTTTATGAAGAAGAGAAAGAGTGCAAGACACAAAAATAATTTTGTGCACTTCTTTCTAATTAACACTGACATCATTTTTAAACAACAAAATGAAAACTATCTGGCCACGTAACACGCTTAAAAATAGAATGAACAAGAATGAACAAGAATGCATTATTTAAAAAAAATCTATGCACTTATTTATTAATAAGTAATTTATTAATATTTATTGGAAAACTAGTTATATATAACATTTTCAACATAGTGCAAAATAATGCTCAATCCCTAAATACAATTAGTGCAGTATCTAAAGTACATCTCTTGTAAATATTGGCAGTGAGGAACTATGCACATATTTTCCTATTCATTTCAGATTTATACAATAATATACCCTCTAGTATATTGAACACTTGACCAACTATGAACCAACAAACACTTTCTCAGAAATCCATTTGAGAGGTCGGGAATGCATAAGGACATAACCTTGCCTTTTATTCACTGCAGTATATTACCAGTGGAGTGTGATGGGTCCTGAATAATAGAGAGGAATACAGTGCTAAACTGAATATAGATCTGTTTCAAAATAACAAAGGATCCCCAGAAGTGAATCTTAAACTGGAAAATATGTATTCTTCTCACCAGATATCAATGTGATATAAACAGTTAAGCATGGGAAAGATATATTCTTTGGTTAATGAATGTGCCACCCCACCTGAGGGTTTCTTACCTGCATTAGTAACGCCAAACATTGGTTCATAGATGCCTGCTTCTGCCTGTTTATACAGCCTATTAAATATTGATTACAATGTGACTATAAGAAAACCTTATCAGCACTTAAGTTTAACAGTGGTATTATTTTGACTATCAATCAATCTTTATTTTATATTGTGCCTTTCATAGTGGACCACCATCACAAAGCGCTTAAGAGGGTGATGCTAGAGGACTAGAGGATGCAGAAAGTCAGTTTTTGTCTTTTTAATGTATTGTGATTAATATGTGATTAATAATCTTATTTATTACATGTAACCATAAAAAAAACAAAAAAAAAACAGATGATAACATTGTATATTTGTAGTTATTTTATTGAGAGGCCACAGTTCTTGCATATTACAACTGAAGGCTTTTATAAGGCCAAAGCAATATGAATCCACTGGCTAACTCACACAGAAACAAAAGCCTTGGGAGAAGAGATGAATCCTGGAACATGCAGCTACTGCTTAAAATGCAATGTACAGCATCATATATACAAAACAACTGAGGAACAAAAAATAATGTTGGACCGTTCATATTATTGAAATACAAATAATTATAAAGACATTTTCAATTTCAGGAATGGTTAAAACAAGATAGATAAAGAGGACACTTTGGTTTTCATAAACCTTATGTAAAAGATCTACCTAAATAAAATAGAACACTTTAGGGATCATAAGTTACAAAACATGAAAAAAAAAAAAAAAATCATTTTTCTTTGATATCACAATGGAACCAACTCATTAAAATAAAAATCTTGGCTAAACAACATTTAGCTAGTAACAGATGATAATGTAACGTGTCAAGCCAAATGAAGAACTCAATTCTAAAAATACACTGACCATTAAGAAATGCAAGGGGAAAAAAAAGGAAACACATAATTTTTTGCCTTAACTTAGTACAGGAGCTTATTTTATTTTAAACAGTTGGCATCCACTTAAAAACAAATGAAACAAATAAAAAGGGCCTCTACACTCATCTTCACAACAATGTACCATCAAAGTATATACAGTACGTCAAAGAAGCGCCATACAGGGTTGCGTTTAACAGGGACACACCTAGCGGAATTCCTAATTATCTCACTTAACATTTTCAAACAAATGGTACTCCATATTGCTTAGGAACATATAAATGGATTTAGAAATGAATGAATCAAAGACTGGTGCTAACTTTATTATCACACAGCTAAAATGTCAATCTTTTATTATTATTATTATTATTATTATTATATTATTATTATTATTATTATTATTATTATTATTATTATTATTATTATTATTACTGTTACTTTCCTTCATGGGCATTTAACAGCTGACAAAAAATCCTAGAGTGACTAAGTGAATAACAGAGTTGGTACATGCATTGGTTACCAGACAAAAGTCAAAAGTGGGGCTCTATAAGTGATTCTCTAATCATCATCTTCATCCTCCTCATCACTGTCCCTCATTGTTATTCCCTGGAGACCGGCGCCTCCTTCACTCACAGAGGAGGTAGCCTCTTCCAGAGTTAGTCGATTACGAATGGTATCGTACGTCTTGCTGTTTAAGGTTGAATCAAGGACTCCTTGAAGTCGAAAATCCCTATATTTTTTCTACAAGACAGCAAAAAAAATTTAAAATAAATTATATACATAAAAAGTGTTCATGCCCATTTTGCCTTTTAACTTATAAAATCTTTTTTTTAACTCATTTTAAATGACGTAAGGATCTTTGATGAATCCATGCTGCAATGCTGCACTTGTAATAAGCTTACAGAAATACATCTGCCTACCCAGTCAAAAAACAAAAACAAATACAATGTGGTGTTGTCAAGGTTTATCCCTGAAATATTTATTGTGTAACCAAGTACAACATTTCACTTCCAGGGCATGTTATGCCACCTTTGTGACCCATTGCAGTCGATTTTAATACACCAATTGTATGCAGAGGTGTTCAAATTTATTCCAAAAACAGCGTTGATTTGCATCCTGTAAGTGATCTTTGAAACACATTCTTTATTGGCAGCTGGCAGGCAGCATGCTCAATTAGTAGTACATTGTTTCATTACATTAGAATTTGCACAAAGGGATCCCATCTCATAACACATACAACAAAAATTGTTGCTGAATACTGTATAGTTTATCAGTACGAAGCATGTGCCTTTTGTTTATACTTCTTAGCCACATTAAGGAATTAACAGTATCTTTGTATTGTATATGCTTATTTAAAAAAAAAACAACAAATGATTACTATATTACTCGGCAAATCCAATTTTTCTGTAAATCTATACTTACTACCATCACTATCATTGCAATCAAAGTCCTATATCAATCTTTTGTCATACATACACATTACCTTTACAATCCTAATAAGAATTTTCAGCTGATAAAGATGAAGTTGCAGATCCATCCGGTCAGTCAGCCAGGTGCATATAAGATTCATTGAACTGGTATACCATTGCTGAAAAACAGACAGACAGCATTCTCCAGCACACTAAATCACATGTTGCCTAGTAAAATGGTTTACACATTCTCCTCCAGGAGCTCGGTGGCTTCAAATCCATTTGAGCTCAGGTAAGAAATCAGAAGTAGAGTTTGTGAACACAAGAGATGATCCCCCATCAGAAGAAGGCACACCTTAAAGAGTACGTAGTCGGGTTCCAAAAACATAGAGCGTTCCACGTCCCCAGGTGTTGCTACAACTATTCAAATAGCGTACCTGTAATTTTTATTTTCATCGATAAGACCCAGACAACTTTTTACACTTACAATTTTATAGTCTGTTTCAAAGCTTGTTTTTCAAAATGCCCGCTCTAGTGCATTGATAGTGTAAGAATTGTTGCCCACAAATCCCAGAGCACTAGTTGCCTACAGAGCACTAGAGCAGCCATTTTGAAAAGAGCTTTGAAGCAAACTTTAAAGTTATATGTGTGAAAAGTTATCAGGATGTTAATAATGAGAAGAAAAAATACAGGTACCTTATTTAACCAGATGTAGCAGCACTGGGGTTATATAACGCTATATTTTTCAGAACCCGTTACTTAGTTCAGCTTACAGTAAATCCTGACTATATCGATCTGTTTAAATCAGAAGAATAGAACTGGCAACAATGTTTTACAAAAGATTCATTACACTTTAGTAACACAATGTACTGAAGTGGTGTGGTTACAATGTTGTGACTGTTTAACCAAACATAATTGATATATATGTTGTGAATTCAGTAATTATTTAACATACAGTGTAATTAATGTACATATTATGTCCTGACATTCGCACGTCCTCTCCTAAATCCTATATGATATATAGATATATATTATATATATATATATATATATATATATATATATATATATATATATATATATATATATATATATATATATATATAGACACACACATACATATACACTTTGGTCTTGTAAATTCTAAACCATTAAAACTCCTGCTACAGTAGCTTAGACTTGAATTTAAGTCAAAATAATAACCAAAATATGATATGTTTTAGTAACTCTCTAGTAAAGTGTTGTGCTATGTGACTAGATATTTATGAATTAAATTGCACATTTATCCAGGCAAGGTCATATTGAAAAGCCACCGAATTCTTCAATCGAAACGGAATATGCATTGAGATAGAGGCCTGTAATAAAAAGGTATTGGTAATATACAGATTATATAATTTCAAGAGGCCGTGAACATACATCGCCTTGGGTGCATTTAAACTTAGCTCTATCCTTGTGAAAAATGCTTGCAGCAGTGTTGTTGCAGGCTGCCACCCCTGCAGTGCAGTTAGGCTCTGGAGCGTTTGCGATTTTTAACACATGCTCATATATTCTGCCGGTGATTTGAGAAGAAAAATAATATTTCTTTTTTTTTTTTTTTGGTTTGTTACATGTAAAACATTAACACCAATTGTGGTTACCTGGGTTGGACAAATCTTCTAAAGAAGATATTTAGTAAATAATGTGAGAAATTTTTACACACTCTTTCAATGTATTTTAAGTGACTTTGGGGGTATATTATATATATATATATATATATATATAATATAGAGATATATATATAATATATATATATATATATATAGATATAAGCTCTTTTTAACATGTTCCCCAGTGACTGTATTGTTGTTCTAATCCATATATTAATTTTCAAGAGGGAGCTGTAAGCTTAATACTGCATATTGTAAGAGCAGTAGCAGGCTGAACTCAAGTTTTTTTCCTAGTATGAACAGTTTAGAATTTAGAGCTGGTTTATCTCTTTAGTGTGTGTATTTTATTTTTGTTTTGTTATACAATTACTACTTTAACCAATGATCTGTGGCATACACCAGCAAAAGATAACATACTTGTCTCTGAATACATAAAGCAATAACCTGATATGAATAAATCAGCAAGAATCATACTGATTATAGCATATCTTTGTGAAATAAAAAAGCAGTGTGGGGTTCCAGAGCTCTGGGGAGGTAGTTTGTGTCATTACACACACACATGAACATCTGCAAGCCCCTTTTCTATAGCCAGAGCTGAATGGCTGTGTGACCTCCTGCTCTCTGCCTTGAACCCGGAGTTCACACTCATATTTGACATGTTACAGGAAGCCATCGCTCACCACAGGGGTGCAACAAATAGAATCCACCAAGCCCAGATGCAGCTCAGCAGCTTAATGCACCTGAAGGAGTCGCGTTTCCCTTTCAGAAACCTGCATTTTAGTGGCAAGTCTTTGTGTAGGCTAAAACAAAACCAGGAATGCTAGAAAAGGGGCCGGGTCCTTAGCAGGGAAGCGGAGGGATTACAAGCAACCTGTGACTCTGCCTCTTTCTGCCTTTGCTGGTAGGTTTTTTTTGTGTCTTGTTAAGTGCTACACAACAGATTGGGGTTGGTTATAAAGGCCTGGGACTGTGCAAGAGTGCCTGCTGGGACCCAGCTGTGCCTGCAATTAGCAGGAGGCATGACATGATTATTGTTGTAGTTGTTGATGGCAACGTAAAGTGACAAGTTTTTTAAGGGAGGCTGCTGTGGCATGGGGCCCAATTTTGCAATTTCCTCTGAAAACCATTGGCTGGGTGGGGGTTCAAGGTATGTTTGTGTGTTAAACATCTCCTGAAATTATAAAAAAATGTGTCCTTTTCCCTACATCAGAGTATTTACTGCACTATTTAGACAGGAAGCTCACCCTTTGCCTCAAATTAGCAAAAGGCCTGTGATTAAGGACAGCAGATTAGGGCACAGAATGACACAGTAGGTGTCTGCAGGGTGGATTTGGGGGTTGAGAAGTCTTTAAATCTGACTAGAAGACATTATGTAATTCTGACAAAAGGACGTGGTAATCCTACCTGCTTGCTTTTTACTGCTGCTGTTTGTCTATTATTATGTGCTTTACTGCTCATGAGAGGAAAACTATTGATGATACTACTCAATTACCATAGTAACTCACACCAGTGACCCCTTGTTTCAACATTTTCTATCCAACTTGGGGCCATCCATGCATTGGAAATCTATTTAGAAATGTGATCAATCGTACACTGGTAAATCGTGGTGTAGGCCCCCTTTCTCTCTCTCAGACCCTGCACTTTTAAAATGGGTCTGAATGGGAGTACTGAGATAAATTTAAGGTGCCAAAAAAATCCTATGGGCTTCAGACTGCTATAATTGCACAACTGCCACAAAAGAAGAAACGGCAGAGACTTCACATTGTTTGCTAGAAACTTGCTTACAAATCTCACTTCAGCTGTTGCCTAAGTAAACAGTTAGTGTATGTAAGCTTGATAGTTTGTTGTGGTTGATCCACAAGTAACAGCAAAGCTTCACAGTGGTACTACATAAGCAATCTATTAAAGACTTATAAACATCAGTTTCTTTTTATCCAATGTCGTGTTGTGTGATGCACTTCCATTATGGATTCTGTTCCCTGTCGGTGAGATGAAGTTAAAAGCTCTAAAACCACAAATGCAGACGAGCCAGGTTGTTTTGCAGTGTATTTAAGATGCCTGCAAATAAAAACCTGACTTAACTCGCTAAACAATACTACAGTAACAATTTAAACCGATTTCAAATATATGATTGAATTGATAATACATTTGGTGTTTTGCAGTTTTAGCTGGCCTATTATATATTAACAAAAAAATTAACAGAAAGTATCTTAACATGTTTATTAGCTGGTTGGTAATCGGCAGCCCTTAAAATAAAGCAAGATCCAAATGCCTATATTAAACAAAAAACCTTCATAAAAATTAGATAATGCTCCAAGAGATGATCCATTATTCTCACAATAAATGCTTGCACCAAAATTCAAACATGGATAGAATAAGAAATAAAACACTTGTGGGAGCATTCTATAGAGAGAACAAAATTAAATAAGCCACCAAGCACTTGAGGTTCACACTGTGCATGTGAATAGAGGAAACCTCCGAAGTTGAATGGCTTGCCTTTTGGGACCAATTTGTCTCTTTTCACTCTTTATTTCTCCCTTTTTGCTGACAGATGTACAAAGGCGGAACCGCACTGTGCAGCTCATCTACATGCACCCGCAGCAGCTGTCACTTTTGTCAAGCAAGTTAATCAAGCAAATGCCACCATATCCCACTTTTCATTGGGGGGAAAAAACACACATTATATGGAGGCACGCTGGGCATCAAAACATTAAAAAAAAAAAAAAAAAGTCTTTGCTACCTAACACCTCAAACTATAATTAAATTGTTGGCAAGATGTGCCAAACAAACAGGTGATGTTTTCTAGTTAATGCCTGGTTCCTCAAGTGATATACTGTTTACACCTTTTTAAAAAATAAAATAAAACAAACAAACTTGTATGCCTGATGATGCTGCACTTAAAAAAAAAAAAAAAAAAAAAAAAAAAAAAAAAGAAGGATATTAAGGTTTAACCTCAATCAAATGCTTTTAGACACATACTAGGTGTCAAATAGTATGTTTTTTGATTTATACAATATGTATTCTTTATAAAAAAGGTCATTTTATATAATATAAACTGCTTATATAGAAGCATGATTGAAGTGAACATTTCATAGGTTTCAAACCATACAGAATATATGCTGTCTAATTTCTATATAGTTATTTTTTCCTGACCTACTGTCAACCTTTCATAATTTTTTTTAAAGCTACTGTATTTATTTAAAATGCTTCGTAACTGATAAATCATTAAGAACTGTGACTTTTTTTTAACACTTTCAAACAGAATTGATTTTAAAATATAATAAACAGTGCATTACCCATCAAAACAGAAAAAAATAAACCTAGGTTTTATTACTAAAAAATCTATTTGGCATTGAATGAACTGTTTTATACCACTGCTGACTGCACACCAAGCAACCCGCTGTATAGGAAGAAATCAATTACCAGACTAAGTGTACTAGAAAGATCAGGTCTGCCGAACTGTAGTAACTGCAGGGTATCAAAGCAAACAGTCTGAGGTTTAGGAATGATTTAAATGAACAATCCATACTGCAAAAAAAAAAAAAATCGATACTCTTATTCATTGGAATCCCCCAAAAAACACTACACAAAACAGTCTGGTGTGTGCCTACAGAGTTTTGATAAAAGCAATTGAGGGTTAGTACTGTATCAAAACACAGGGCTGAGTGCCTTACATTTCTTTTGAAGGCAGGTTGCAGAAAAGGAAACAGTAAGCACTGATTTGAAACTCTATTAATTATTGAAAAAAAACTGAAAAAGAACTTTAAATAATAACAGCTTTTTAAAAAGGCTAGCTTCTGTGCACGAAAATTATGTTATATGCATATTCACGTTTTGCACATTTAAGTACCTGACTGAAATGTAAATGTTTTCTCCAACTGTTTAAAGTTAGAAAGTTCTCTCTGCAGTCACAATGGCCTGCCTGTAAAATGATTAAGAGTCTATAACAGTGAAATGATATTCCAAGTCTGGAGCACTAGAGAAAGATCACCACTCATGGTAACTAGTTCACTGGCATTGGGCCCCTATCACGGCATGATTAAGTGCTTACTTCATAGTAAATGCAATCTCACTGATCTGATAACTGCTAAGGTCAAGGGAAATACTCAGAATCGATCAATAAACATTTAATCCCAAGAGCGCAGATTAAGCGTATAATTGATCAGTCTAATCCACATATCCGTAGTTGACATTTTCCTCTCTGTCCAGTTTACATTGGCCTCTAAGAAAACTATCCAGAAAACCTGTGTATCGCTATCGCAGTGGATCTGATCAGAGCTAAAGAGATGGCTTTTTTTAATCACCGATCTCTGGGTGGCCGGAATTAAGCAGATGAGCCAGTGTTAAGCACAGCTGTT
Organism: Polyodon spathula; assembly: GCF_017654505.1. Lineage (NCBI taxonomy): Eukaryota > Metazoa > Chordata > Actinopteri > Acipenseriformes > Polyodontidae > Polyodon > Polyodon spathula. Next base: position 33,103,296 of record NC_054549.1, on the reverse strand, counting down.
TAATCCTTATCTTCTAGGCTTCTTTCAAGAACTACAAGGAAAAAAAAAAAAATTGTTCTGAACTTAACAACCTTAGCTGTCTAGACAAGATTTCATCTCTTGTAACAAATGGCCGTGAACATTTTAGGCAGATTCTACATTTTAAATGAGTCTTCACTAAAACCTACATCAACAAAGCCATCTGTACTTTTTGGGTCATCCCTGCAAGAGTGACATTAACACCATCCAACATCCTGGTTCATCTGTATCCAGGAGCAGTCTGGCCATAACAATATCTTGTACAATATATGTAAAAAATGGGATACAAAATTAAGCCGGGGAATAAGAGACAATTATGTCAGCTCTCATATCAAAAGTAGGCACTTATCGTCATTCATGATTTCAAATCAATACCTTCCTTAATATCTATGTTAACATTGTTGACCATTAATCATAAAACAGCTTTACCATGTGCCTCACAATTTGCCCAAGGATTCTGTATAACCGGACACTTCATCAACGCTTCTGAGTAAAGCGTGGGCAGTTTGTAGTACTTCCAAGTGTAAGACATACTAATCAATATTTTCATCTGCTATTTTGAAAAAAAAACAAATAAACCACTGTGTAAATGCATTTCTCCAGGACAATACTGAATACCCTTTGTCATTAAATCACAATAAACAACACCAATAGATAATTTACAAAGCCTATTGTCTGGTGCACATACCAGCAGCAAATGCTGTGAAATCTCTAATGGACACAATTTATAACTACAAGATTATTACTATTATTTTTAAGTATAATTCTCCAAAACCATTCTAATCTCTGACATACAAGGATTATTATTATTATTATTATTATTATTATTATTTATTTATTTATTTTTATTTATTTATTTATTTATTATTATTTTTAATTTGCATCTCCAATAAGTACTACCAATTTGTACTAGAGATAACTGTTTTAATATAGGCTCCTCTTTTAAGTATGCCCATATGTGCGCTCTAAATCTCATTTCATGATTTTAGCATATTGGTAGGCTTTCAGACTCCAGATATATTTAAAATAAGTGAACCATATAAGTCTGATCTTCTTACTGTGGCCAAAACTGAATTACTGTCTGTATCTCTTTGAGCTGAGAAACATAAAACAAGGCACTTAGATGATGGGAGAGGACTTCTTCTACCCCCATATTGAGATTAAGATTTTCCAATTCAAACTGATTTGCAGATGGTTATATTATAATATCATGGACCGCAGTAGGGTAGTATTTGCTGGCCAGGTTTAATTTTCTCAGACAAGCAGATTAAAATGCAGAACATTGAAAATATTAGAAGCTAGATAATCTTCCAGGAGCACTAACATCTACCATACACAATGATAAAGCAATAGCTCCATACTAATACTCTATACTCTGGGTATAAGAGTACAGCATGTGAATGGGGAAATGGTAATTAAATGAAGCAATGGTTGGATGGATGGTGAAGTAAACATGTTCAAATAAGAAAACGTTACCTCAAATATTCTCAGGTACATGAAAGAACTAACATCATCCATCCTTTTCTAAAAGCGGAAAACAAAGAGGATAAATAACAAAGGAAAATGCTGAAGGTGGCTATGGAAGGGAACCAAGGTTAAATAAAAGATCATTTTAAAGAAGAAACCTGTCATTTTAAATACCTGAATAATCTAAAATGAAGGGTTTTCATGTTTAATTGAATCAATTTAATATTTCTGATATGTAATCATTATACAAATAATTCAAATAAAAATGTATCAGGTAAGTCCCTTACTGTTAACATACCATATACATTACACAAGCTACTGTGTGCTTTCCAAATTAATGGAAAAAAAGAAAGACATCTGTAGCCATAATATATTTCAATAGCTTTAACAATCACCCAATTCAGATGTGTTTAGTATCTAAAATAAAGATAGGAGAAAAGTAAATTGGGATTAAGCAAGCAAGGAATGTTTTTGTGCTGTTTTCTTAAATGCAGTATTGAAAAAAAAAATCAAATTATTTTTAATTTTGACATAAATAGCTTTGGCTTATGATTTTGTTTTTTGTTTTTTGAAAGAAAGAAATTACAGTTTTCCCACAATTTAGAGATAACAGCACAAAGTAATAGATAAATGGCAAAAATGCAAAACTGATGCTGTTTATATCTTAATCAAGTGCTGGTCTTTTTCTTCTTTTTTTTTTTAGTCATTTTATGCCTCTGCACTTCACACTTCATGTTGGGAATGCAGGCATAGAGCTTTAAGGAGACACCAGAGTGCTGTATGCATGTATGAGACAATCTCAAAGGATGTGGGCCATGCTAGTAGATGTACACAGGAAGATTATTTGACTCCAAATCATGCCACTTGATATAATGTGATAAAACATTTAGATACGAGAGATAAGTTCCATTTGAATCGCTTGAAAATCAGTGAAAGGAGAGTAAGGACATTTTAAAAGATTTCAGAAAACCAGTCAGGTTGAAATTAGAAAGAGAAAGTAGAAACAGGAGAATTTATACACATAAAAACCAGATTTTGTGGACGCCATGATAAGTGGAAGCAAATGAGGAAGGACCAGAGAGGAAGCGCATATACTTTCTAAAGCACAGCAAAATCCTAAAGCCAGAATTTTGAACAAAACACCACTGCAGGAAAAAGGAAGAAGAAAGCAAGTGTTTAGAAATTATACACCACTGTAAGACAGAAGAATGCCTATTACTTAAGAAACACCCCAATACAGTAGAAAAGCAACAGTGCTGGGTTAGGTGCAATAGAAGAAGTACACACGTATACAATATAGAGGATTACTGGGACCATTTTAAAAGGAACGGGACAACCAACATTGGCCTTAAAGATGCAAGCAACAGAAAACAGTGCTATATCCAACAGAATGGAAGACAAATTAGTTGACATGCATCACAATGGATTAAAACCATGCCTATTAATACAGTCATTTAAGCCAGTGTTCTCTCTTTATTGTGTTAAAATCCTCATTACAATAGCCCCGGGGCATGACCTTTCTGACCTCAACTTACAATTTATTTACAAAAACATGAATTTCATTATGCATTTTTTTTTGGCCCTGTTCTGCAATGATAAGGTATGACCTATTTAATTTAATAAGGTCAAAAGATGATGCTATAAACTCACATTCTGTAATTATATCTGTTTCTTACTTCACTTTTCCTGCTAAATGACATGAATTTGCATACCGCATGTCATTTAGACTGGGGGGTAATTTAAATGAAGGAGCATTATAACCACAACTTAATAAGGTTTACTACGTCCAGCCCAAAATCTTGTCAAGAGCGCACTGTATTTTGGGAATGGGGGGAAAAAAAAGCTTTTACTGTTATAGACATCCTGCTTATTTTGGGGTTATAAGAAATATCCATGAGTGACACTGTATAGAATTTAGAATTGAAACTGAACTTGCTGTTCATTGACTAGAAAATAAAAACAGATTTTACCCTTTATAGTAGATGGCCAGCCTTGGACGATAGAATACCAAAAAGCAGTAGCATTGATCTGTTCCTAATGATAAAATACATATATGTTGTGTGTTACTTACATTAACTTTTCTAATTTGCCATTGTATTTGCCATTGTATTGACACAGATAATGCCGCTATTTAAACTTAGAAATGAGCGAAAAGGCAGCTGAGTTTTATTTGTGAGTGGAAAATGAATATAATTGTAATGGGAGAGAACACTGCTTAATATCCTAATTTGGTTTTTAGAAACTTTAAAAATGTGCTTTAAACATACAGAACAAAAAGAAGAAAAGCCCTGGATATTATGGTATACAAGGACCAGAACATAGTAGACTGGAGTACAGATTTAGAACAGAGACAGACAGAGAGAAGTCAGTGGGACAGGACAGTGGTAAATTAGTCTCAAAATGTGACTTATCCCTCTGTCCATTTGTTTTGTCATATTTTGGATGGTCTCCTCCTTGGGAAGGAGGAGAAGGCATTTACTTACATCAAATAACCTTTCTATATATATCTCCTCATTGACCTTATCACGGAGGATATCCTGAGAGTGGCGCACAAAGGTCACATAGGCATCAGCAACATCCATCCCAGGTTTCTGGAAGAAATAAACAAAGAAACAAGGGGCGCAAGCAGAGACACAAACATTATTACAAAATACAACAGAGCATATTGAAATCACAGTTATTGTACAACACGCTATAATGCAATGCCTTAGGAGTTATTGAAACCAAAGCTGAACTCTGTATTTGTAAAAAATAAGATTTGTTTTTATATGCCCTTCATATTTACCTAAAATATAATAACACTTGCTTGTTCAAAAAGACACCTCAAAAACTAAAATTCAATTCTTAGCCGTTTTTCTAAAATGCCTATTTTGGGACATTTAATTTTCAACATTTTCCAGCCCTGAAGATCTAAACATAAGACAAGTCTTTGTTATCCATCCCATTGACGATTTCCATTCATGACCCTCAGAATCTCACGTCCAGAACATACAGATTTATCAGAAACGCATTAGCAAGATGTAACATAGTTTCCACTTAAATGTCTAAAGTACCCCACTGAAGACAATATGTATGTTAATAAGTAATTTGATTTATCTTAGACCACAAGATATCCATTCATCAGGAAATGCAATTGTCAATCTTTGTAAATTGCACTTAGTTAACACGTCTGAATAATTTCAAGGGTGAAAATGAGCAAGGTTTATGGAGTATTTTTATTAAGCAAACAATTACAAATTAAAGGATTTGTTTTTTGGCCCTTGAGACATAAGATACATTACTTTACACTCAGTGATTCAATGACAAGGCATTCATTTAAAAACAATGCATTCAGTGGAAATGTGTTAGCAGTTAAGTGATACCCTTTGAAGTAATTTTCAGACAAAGTGAACTAGCCAGCTTCCTAACACGCACATAAAATGTTTTATATTTCACAACAAAGAAGAGCTTGATTTGAGCTGAAATTGACATGTTGACATTTTTATAGATATTAATTTGCACATGTAAAAAAAGAATTAAAGTCTGTCACGTTGTCTTGACTGTACCTTGCATAGATCAACTACACCAGAATATTTGTGAAGTAAAAATGGAATGAGGAGATTATGATTTTTAAATGTGCATGGTTATAATATTTAGAAACTTTAACACTAGTAAGTAATTTAAGTAAATCACCCTGAGATGAGCATTTCTGTATAGTTGTTCATTAAAGTAATAATATTTTGTGATCAAATGTAGAGCAGTCATTGATATTATAAAAAAATACATATATAAAAAATAAACTAATATAGATAAAAATCTGAAAAAGATTAACAGATAATATCTGTGTTTTTACTTACTGGTACATCCACATACTTTGAGGCTGCTTTCACCTTAGAAAAAAAAAAACAATGTGTGGAAATGGTAACACTTCATATATGTTTCCTCAGTGCCACTTAATCTAGTTTTTAAACTGTGGCTCAAGTGTTAGAAATTCAACAGTAAGAAAGCTACAATATTGTCGTTATTAATTAAATAAATAAATAAATAAACAAAGCACTGGTAATGAATGATAGGTTGGAAAAAGATCAGAAAATTACATCAACCAGAGCATATTTTTCAACATTTCCAACCACATGCAATTATTCATGAATTAACAGAGAATATCCTCATTTAAGCGTATCGTGTAGTAAACTATTTACACCTCATTCCATTTGTATTGATATAAAAAGAAAAGCATCAGTTCACCATGAACAGGATCTTTTTTCAATACTGTCAGACTAAAGTTTGGTCAGCCAAATAAAATAAGGCAATATGTTCTTACTGTGAATGACAGGAATGATGAAAATAGTGTTCCTTCATCATATCTTGACAGTTTAGCAAGGACTCCTTCCAGTATGACAGCAAACTGGTAAAATGATAAAACCAGTTAACATTATAGATGCATTTCTTGGAGAATGAAGTTATCCTTTTAAAGAATGCAGTTTAAAAATTGTGAGAATCCAGTATTATGAAACACAGTCTTCAGTTTATATGAAAAAAACAAAAAAACATTAAGCTTTATAAAATGCTATTAAAACACTTATTCATAAAAGTCTTATATTTAAGAACTACAATTTAGCAGCATTTAGTACTCATACTGAGACAGCCAGGATGACATCTGATTTTTTTTTTTTGGTAGGACAATTGCTTACAATTTATGTACATTAACAGCACACTCAACAGAATAAATGGCTTTCTTTGTGATAATCCACATAGACCGGAATATGCCACATAGTAAGCACATAAGTTAAAAACGCTATCTATACCCAGGGTTCACATCCAGTATGTGACAAATAAATACATGTGTTGGACCCACACTTAATCATTTCCATACACCATAATCCCTTTTTATACATTTTTTAAAAATTATTAAATAAGCCAGTAAACTTATTCACTTTTAACCATTGTCTGTCAATGAAACCACCTGCGTCCCATTGAGTTTCCTCACTGTGGATCTGTGTCCTTGTTTATACAGTAATTTAATATTGGTGTACATACCTTTGCAACCAAGAGGGTTATCATTTCTTTAACAGTGTCTTCTATAAGTGTATCTATTTGGGAGTGGTACTGTTTCTAGAGAAAAGCACAAAGCAGAGACAGGCACTCGTATTTCATACTGTAAGATCAACATTACTACATTTAAATGATCTTAATTGTGTATGATGTATTGAATACAACATGTGCAGCATAAAATTATGCTACTTAATAGAAATATAACTCAGACATTGCTATTCATCATTTGAATTGCTACATGCCTAGACACAATACCACTGGCTATGATAGCCTTTCATTATCATTCCCCACATCTCTTCAACCACATCTATTAAATATGCTAATGAAATCAAAACAATCCAAGTGTAGACAGAAGGGGAAAAACTGCTGCTCGTGGTAATTACACATTGGGGAATGAAGAGAGAGATTTCAATTGAATTGTTAGCCACACTTACCCACTCTTTAACAAACTTTCACAAGATTGACAACAGAAATAAAAATAAAGATGGGAGACAGGAAGAAGTAAGTAATGGTGAAAAAAGAAAATTAAAACATATAAAAATATTAACATAATGAGTTCAAAGAATATTAAATTAAATAGCAAAACTGAAAATTAAATTCCTAAGATAAAAACAGAAATAAAACCTGTCATAATTAAACTGAAAACAAACAAATGTTACCGAGAACACATAGTTACAAAACCCTAACAAGCAGCAAACACATTTTCTGTCCCAAGTGTAAGTCTTGGAATACATAATCAAAGCAGAGCCTGTATTGTACTTGTTAACATGTTTGTGAATGTGTGTGCTGCATAATATGATCCCATTTTGGCACTGGGGTGTTACAAAATGCACTGATGTATGTACTGCCTACCACTAGGATTCCTTATAATATTCTTATTTGCCATACACCCCAGTCTTTGGACTTTCACTTATAGAAAAGACTTGAACCTACACAATTCTAGCACTCGATGTATCAAACAAAAAACCAAAGAAGGCTATATTTACCTCCTGGCCCATTTCCATGGCACAGAGTTTTGTAGACTGAGCCTTGGCATCAACCATCACATTAAACATTGTGCATATTGACTGTGGGACACGGAAATCTGTCGACCGGCTGCTTTTCTGCAACTTAGCTTCGAATGCAATCCTTGTTCTGTAAACAAGTAAAGGCAGTAGAGAATTAAATTAGAGCCTTCGGCAAACTGTATAGCTTTGTTGGAGACCAACAGTGAGAAAAAAAATTGAAAATATTTAATGTACTAAGATGCTTTCTGTGAAAAAACAGTAATGTACCCTGCTATCACACTTTTTAATTGCATCAAATAACGTTTCCACTAATAAATACCAAAGTTGGAAGGATGGACACAGTATAAGCTTATGAAATATGATAATTTAAGTCAATAATTTATATTTAACTACTGGTACTTTATGTACAAACTAAGAGGCAACAGCTCTGCTATACCTAAACAACTGCTATTTAAGTCCTGGTCATCTATAGCAGATACTAACATTATCCCAAATTGTGTGGTAATGTTGGTTGCCTTGCAGCCACTACTAAACTAATTTCAACCCACATCTCCAGAGGTGTCTGTCTAGTGTATGTAAACACATTGTGTGTTGCTGTAATCTCATTCAAAATGATTTCTGTTATAAAGGACACACACATATATATATATATATATATATATATATATATATATATATATATATATATATATATATATATATATATATATGTTTTTTTATTTTTAGAACTAAGATGTACTGGAATTTTTGACAGTGACTGGTTGATTTCTCATACAGTACATAACTTAACCTGTAACCGGTACATAACCTGTAACACCCTTTTTCCTTCAAAAGCATACCTTTTAACACAAGACTCAATCATGTCACTGGACATGAGTTTTAGCCTCTGCTCAAGGTGTTTTCCAAACTCCTCCTCGGGCCAGTGCAGATCCCGAATGAAGGTCTGCAGGGCGTCTAGCTTCCAGAACAGGTCCTCCGAGGTGCCTGAGCCGTTGCTGGGAACACAGGACAGGGGGCGTCAAGACCCACACAAAGCCTCATCCTTTGTTCTGATGTGGAGACTGTAAACTACATGTTGGGATGCACAGCAGCTTGATGCAAATGTATGCTAGAATGTCTCCATTACAAACATGTAGAGGAATGTTTTTTATTTACCATACATTAATAGCTTTATAGATCTAGGCACTTAATGGAAAAGTTACAGGACAAAACGAGTTAGTAATTTAATTTAGGGAAATTAATGTATGGTAAAAAAAAACCAAAAAAACACAAAAAACATATTTCTACATCAAATCAATAACCACACATGACTCCATGGTTATTTTAAATTGGGGTTCATGCATATTTCAAATCCAAATCTTGGAAGTGTTCAAGATAATACAGTTAGGTGGTTTGTGGTAACAAGCAGTGAGCGAGGCCATGTCTTATCCAATAATTTAACAACCTACTATCTTCATAAACATAGTCATATTATCCTAATTTAAGACACAGGGCATTTCATTACTCATTAATTTTTGTAATATGTTTTTCTTGTTGTCACTTGCCAAAACAGCCCACATTAATGTCCCTGATTATTGTAAATTCTAGCATCTAAATCTGGTTTCTACACCACTGTATTACAGCCACTTGCCTGCACCTAGAGCTATTCCAAACAGGAAGTAAGCAAAATAGGATGACACATTGCTTTGTATTTCTTTGAACAGTGTTACATCTCGACCAACAGAAACGGAACAGGCTCTCGCCCACCACTTATGCAACCCTGCTTGCGTTTGTGAGGATGTTGAACACACCATGCATTATCAGAGGGTACCGGCATCGTCTGTAGAAACGTATAAGGATGTGAGTTTCTGCCATGACGGATGCCAGCTGCACTGAAGTAATGGCTGCTTCAGAGCAATTGCTAATGCACACACAGCTATCGCAGGGTGAAAACCCCTACTCCCAGCATGCCAAAGGGGGGCCAGTATTTGGGGATCCAGGGTTAACAAAGGGTTAATTCCACCCATTAATACGGTTCAGATATACAGTATAACTACAGACATTAAAGAGGAGTTTTCAAATGGAAAGATACTTGAGGAAATCAGAAATTATTGGAAAGATACAGAATCAGACAAAATTCCCAGTATAAAACTGATTATACGTTTTTACACTATATGCCTAATTTTTGCAAAAAAAACCCCACAAAAACTAATAAGGGTAATCAGGTATAATTCTTTATTTTACAGTATTCCATATGTTGCTTTAAGACAACATGATCAGGTATAAAAACTATGTATGCTTCTGAGTTAAGGTAATGTATACATTTTATTAATGTGACTAACATTACTTATATGCTATACAAGACTGAGTGGTAGGTGGTTGGGCCAAAATATAATTTACACGGCAGACGACTGATCACTCAATCTTACGATTCACTCTGAACTGATTTTTCTTGTGGGGTTGACTGTGGCAAAGAAAGTTATCCTGAGGGGTTGGGTGGAGCCTGATATATCATACAAATCTGCATGGTTACATTGTTTCTATGATATAGCGATGCTAGAGAGATCCACAGCTAAATTACATTCTGCCAGCTCCGCTACGATAAGTATGTTGACAGGTGTAGTTTCACAAATTATTGGCAGGTTACATACATAACTGTGCTGCATCATGAGAAACAATAGCACTATTTTCTTTTAAAAATTTTAATTGTATGTTTTCTTTATCTGTATCTGTGTTTTTGTGATTTTTATTAATTGTGCAAAAAATAAAATAAAACATTGTTCACAGAACATACATTTGTTTCACTAAATATTTGGTTTATATATTAGTTTGTATATCACACTGAGCTATTTTTTAACTCTATATATACACACACATTGTTATATATATATATATATATATATATATATATATATATATATATATATATATATATATATATATAAAACTCTGATATTGATTTGTATCTTTCCAAACCACATTGTAAGAGCATGCAAGGAGAAGAAAATGAAAAGCCGTCAGGTTCTCCATTTTAAAGTGCTGCCAAATCTAGTCTTCAGTACAGTCAACTTGGCATGAAAATGACATTGGTTTTACTAGATCTGTGAAAACAAACTAATGTATTCAGCTTAAAGCATCTGTCTTTAAACTGTTCCAGTTCACAAATTTTCTGGATTAGTTACCAAATTTGGGGATCTCCATTGTGTCTGTTTTGGGTTCTTGTAGATAAACAGTTTTGACCTCAAGCCTGGTTAATGGATGTGAAATTTCGCCATCTGACAGATTTTATAAAACACGTTTTATAAACACCACAGTGTCTTCATTTGCAATTTGTAATGACAGTATCTCGCTCAGTTGGAGACCTTTTTTTCTGCAAAGCTGAAAAGGTTTCACTTTCATTTCGAAAGGCAGAATAATGTGTCACAGTACGACGTGTGTAGAGTGCCAAGAACAAAGACTGTTAAGATTTTAATGAACTGCTATAAATATATCTAAACATAGTTTCTAATTACCTGTGCTTCATTCATATTCATTCTCAACTGCCTGACATGTATTAGTGAACTAGAAGAGGTACTGACCTTGTCAGTCCTTGATGCTGATTGCAGTTCAATCCAATTCAAACCATACAAAATACACATAGAATTACAGCGCCAATTGCTGTGTCATTGCACATTACCTATACAGTAGGAATGTTAAGTGTTCAGTACTTTAATACTGCTTAGTACCCATCAGACACAATTTAAAAAGGTATACAATGAGACATATTCGTGCCAAAATCACTGCTGTTAATAAATCAGATCTAGAGGGAACTCAATACACACTCAGAGTCATATATAGCAGCCATCCATGACGGAGTAGAAATGCTAGGCATTTGTGGGAGGTTAACTGGTAGATTTGGTATTTTAGGAAGATTCACATTTGGTAGATTCACATTGGGCAGATTACTTGTTAAACTCCTGTGGAAGAAACAGACAGAAAGAAAGAAAATACCATAACAGTGATAATGCAGATGTAGCAGAAGCAATGTGACACGTAACCAAGTAAGTAAAAGGCACAGCAACGCAAAACTGGCAGATAAAAAAGCAGAACAGCTTTCGAACAAAAGCATGTGGGAAATGAAGGTAAACACTTCTTTAAATTAAGATGCATCTAAATTAAAAAGACACGAAAGTGAAAGAAAACAGCAGTCTTCAAAAACAAAACAACCAAACAAAAAACAAAAAGCAAACCATTCTAATTCCAAACAGTATACTGGCTGCACTTACATTGTTGGATGGCATTTCAATGCACAAACTACAGAGATTATTTCAGAAAATAAAAAAAAAGATGATTTCACATTTGTTAAAGCCCTATAATTAAATGTCCCATGTACTGTACATAATCCCTAATATAGATATATGCATAATATCAAAGATAACATCATGTAGTAAATTCAGTTCAGTTACAGTTCAGGGAAATATCAAGTACCAGAGCATTTACAATATCTATTTAAACAAAAAATGTTTTTTTTAAATATTGTTATTCCACTCGGTGCAATTCCCTAAACAACACACACAATTAAATGACATAATATAAACGGAAACATTGATATGATACTTGATTTATAAAAAATGATGAAACAAAGTGTTGTAAACATGTTTTTGTCACGAAACACAATATTCTAAAACTGAAACATGAAAATGAATTAAATCTGACAGATAGTTCTGTACAAACTAATTTACTGCCCACACAGCTACATGTATATGCTCTTGCTATAGGCTTTAATCTTACATTATCTACTGGGGAAGAAGTCAACATTCTGTAATTATATATTTGCAATAAAAATACAAATAAGATCTTTAGCTGAATCGATTTTTCTTAAAATTTAAAATTAATTGTTTAATATATATATATATATATATATATATATATATATATATATATATATATATATATATATTTATATATATTGATATATATTATACGCTATACATGTACTATTGCAATGTAGAATAAATACAATTGAGTTCAGACTTGATTATTTTGTCTTTATACTGGTAGTATGTAATGTATTAAACCACTGTGCACATCGATATGCTGTTCATGTCTTCTTGTTCCAGACAGGTTGGATAGGTCTTTCTTACTTGTTAGTGAAATGTGAGTATTTAAAATTTTAAAAAAATCTTTTCAGCTAAAATTTTATTCGTCTTACCATTTGTACTTCCTTTAGCTTGGATAACAGATTCAGAGATCTTAGTTAATAAAAAGTACTGTTCTGGACTTGAAGTGTTATCTTTAGAAAATATTGATTACCGTATCATTTATTAATTACTGTAAACATGTGGAAAATGATCTGTGTATATTTTTGCCATGTGATTGCCAGTATATAATGAATCTTACTAAATATCTTAAGAACACAAGTAGAAAATGAGACTACATATCTGAATGTAGGTAGAAATGATTTCCCACATTTTAACAGGACTCTATTTTCTATTGTGATTGCCAAGTAACTGCCGCTGTGTGTTTTTAAAACCAAGCCATTATTCTCCGTCCGTCTGCATCCAAACTCAAAGATTATCAAAATAAGTTCCCTTACTTTACAGGCTCCCATGATTCCCGCTCAAAGCCCCTATGAATTGACTGTGCAATTGATGACTCCATCAGGTCGACATATCTAACCACAAGGGGAGCAAACAGATCTTGCAGGTGTTTGTGGAATTTTCCATTACACAGATTATCTGAAACAGACAACAATGATCTCATAAGAATGGTTTTTAAAGGCTAAGAGCATGGGGTTGTGAATATTTAGGATTCTCCTCATTGCCTGGCTCCAATTACAAAGTGTGCCCAGACTTGGCAAACACATATACTGTACAGCAAAACATACATTGACTGGATGCAAAGCAATGTTGATATTATTGTCACACACACACACACACACACACACACACACACGCACGCACAAATAAAATATTTCAAAACTCAAAAAGTGCTTAATAAACACTGTAGGTAAAACTGTTCACTATATATATATATTATGACTTAATTGGCCATTATATACATTATGAGATCCGACCGCTCCTTATACAAAATAAGTACTGCAGTTTGAAAACAGGAGTTTCCATTTAGTAAAAGTGTTTTGTAACACGCCAAGTACAGTCTGTGTTTCAGAATCTGACTATGACACAATAATTAGTATAGATTTAGTTCTTTGTAAATGTTGCCTTTTTGTACTAGTTGAATGATTGCAGGAGTGCTCACAAGGCAGTTCATTTACCCATCTGAAGTACCCAGTGTGCAGCTGGGAGGAGAGATTATCTCAGTGCTCAAAGAGTCAGATAATTATCCTGGTGAGCAAATAATAAATTAAACAAGAATAATCAGGTTAAGAGGCTGGTAGCCAGTTTCAACAAAAGACTCTGTTATCCTTGAGTGCTTGCTAGGTTGACTGTCACAGTAAAGGATGCTGCAGTTATTGGCTCAGGTTTGATGAAGTTGCAGCATTCTGCAGAGCACCCAGTAGAAATTAATGATTATATAGTACAACAAGATAAAAACCAACAAGAATCAAAGAACTTCATTAAATAAACAGCATAAAATATATATAAAATGTCATCGGCACAGTACCTTGGTAAGGTGCATGATGCCGTAGCAGCGAATTCTTCCCACAGTCACAAGTCCTTTTGTGAGGATGTTTTGGAGGCAGTGTCATTGGGAATAGCCATTGGGCTGAGGTTATCGGGAGTGAGTTCATTATCCACAACAGCTCTGACAGCTCAGGGCATTGATTTGGCTAATTAGTTCCCTTACGAAACAACAAACTAGGTACTTGCTTCAAACAGAAACAGTGCATATGTGCTTAAGGTATGAAGGTCATTTGATCTTCATAGCTTGAAGCAATTATGCGTGAAGTAACTACTGTACAGCTGTGATGATAATGTTGTGGTACTGTACTGTACTGTACTATGTGTGCTACTACATCAGTATGCACAGCTGGGCAGTGAGGAAGAAAAAACATCTTACTGTACATCTGTCATCCTGATATTCTGTACTGATATTCTGACTGGTAACTGGTTTACGGTTCTTGTTAGAAACAGTACTTTTAAAGTGTTCAGAAAAAAAAAAAAGTTGTTTCTGGGACAATTAGCATCATAAGTATGTTGTTTTAGTGTTATTTCCCCTCACCACAGCAGTGCTAAAGCACAGGTTCGTGTTCATTGTAGGTTTAAAGGATGATACTCACAGTCGCTTCTCAGGGAGTCATTGAGCAGTTGGAAAAGTGGGAAGCTATCCCAGGTGTCTGGGCTCTGCACTTCTAACGCTGCATCCATGTCCACAGCAAACAGTGACAAGAAGGTCTCTGCATGCTCTACCATCAAATCTGACCACCAAGCAAAGGCCTTGGGGATTTTATAGAAGGGGAAAAATATGGGAAGAAAAGGAACTGACAGTCAAAATCTAGTTTCAATTTTAAGAACAACCATCACCATGTAGTAAACTGGTAGAGTAATTCTACAGACAAATGGTCTTAAACAGGGCTTACTGTAAAATGAACAGCATGTTCAAATATGAACCAACAATGTTTTAAATACATATTGCATTGTTGACTTGTTTTATCTTACAAAGACACATGAAGTGCAAACAACGTAAGTAATACTGTTAAGTTTACAGTCATGACTTTTACCAATTTACAGTAATTTGGTGGCATCAGAATTGTAAGAGTAACTCCACTTAGTTCTATAACTCATGTTCCTTTAGGTTTTCAGTTATTAAACCCCTTTAGCTATCATTTAATCACGTAGAATCTGGCAACATTCTAACATCACACTGCAGTACATGGGCATAACTTACATACAGATTGATTACCAGGGAGTAGGTGGCTATTTTTTAATTACCAGTAACACAATGCTTTTTTTTAGGATAAATGTTACACATTGAAGTAAAATATTGTCAAATCTAGGCTAGATTCTACTAGAACAACAATGACCTCAGCATAAAATTAAAGTTAATTAACGTATATATTCTGTGTGAACTTGAATCTATAGAAATCAGTGGAATGGCTCGAAATGGGGACCCT
Organism: Polyodon spathula; assembly: GCF_017654505.1. Classification (NCBI taxonomy): domain Eukaryota; kingdom Metazoa; phylum Chordata; class Actinopteri; order Acipenseriformes; family Polyodontidae; genus Polyodon; species Polyodon spathula. The sequence goes on along the minus strand of NC_054549.1, from coordinate 33,087,738 downwards.
TTTTCATGCAAGTGGACTCCTTCCATGCTTCTCAGCCCTAAATGCCCCTTCACAGGTTTCAGTTGTTTGCATTCACATCACTAATCTCTCACATGTGAATGTTTTCAGTACACATGCATACTGAGTCTTTAATTTGTTGATGGCCGGTAGCATGCAGCATGTGTGGCACCAGCAACAGGACCTTATGAAACGACAAAGTGACTCAGTGGTTTTTATTGTACATAACAGTAGTTCACTGGTCATTTGGTGTCTGCTATTATGCAGGAAGCCACACAGCTGGGGCGGATATCAAATTCAAGAAATCCAAAAGGGGGAAATATATAAGAAGAATGAATGAATCACAACAAAGCTGGGGGCTGGTAAAAACTGTGCCGTCTGCAGTTTCATGAAGAATTGACAAAAAATACATATGAATACACAAGTGTGGGCGTTGTATTACGGCAAATATGAGAAGCACATCCTACTATAGTCGGTTAACTATACTACCTTGTGGGGGGGGGGGGGTATACTGTGTTTATAACAGCCACCTCTTACCTTTATTGACTTACCTTGACATGAACTTATATTATTATTAAAGCAAACAATTTTTCAGGGTCTAAAGGGGACCCAGAATAGTGCGATCCTGCAGTAGCAGGCCAATTGCATTACTAAATAAACAATAGTAACCCAAACATATTACAGACTAACATACATTGAGTGGATTCAGGTAGGATTTCAAGAGGGTAGAGGGAGGGCAAATACTGGGGTATCACTACTGCAGTGCTTGTAAGTGCACACCCTCCTTCATGCACAGACTGGCTGGCCAGCCTAAGCACACCAATCATATTACTACCAGCTCCACAAGCACTCAGTCTACAGTTGACAACCAACTGTTTTGAGACGTAACAAAGCAAGGGAAACCTAGGTAAATCCCATTAGGAGAAATGGGTATTTGTAGGACATGCACAAAATATGATGGGAGGTGACTCATTTCATTCAGTTCAGTCACATACCTCTTTTCCCTGCCAGGATCATCCAAGATTGAATGAACAGTAAAGAAACAGGGAGGAAATTTAAATATGCAAATCAGGCATTAGTTGGGAACTAGGTCTGTTGTTATTGTGAAGTTAGAAGAAATGGCAAATGATCCCAAAACTTTTTAGTTTTTTTTTGCTTTCTTAAACTGCAATACACTGACAAAGTACTTAAAATAAAATAAAAAACTACAACAAACAGATTCAATTTTCATACAAAATGAGTGTTAGGACAAAAAGAATATTTTCACAAACACAGACTAATGAGGCACAGGACATCAAATATTATTGAAACTAAAACAAAACAATATCTTAAAAGCAAATTACAATAGTTCAATGTGTGTAGGGAACAGACTTGAATTCAATTTACAAGTGAAATAGAATCTATCTAAAAAATGTTACCGTTTTTTAAAGTTTCCACAATCTATGAATTACATAGCCATAGAAGTGTCATTACTGTAAATAAATGCTCTGTATAGCTCTACTAAAGGTATAATTTGTATTATATCCAGATCTACAATAAATAAATAAACTGCACTTAAATTATGCAGAGCAAAGATTTATTATTTAAAAAATTAAATATATTATTAATAATAATAATAATAATAATAATAATAATAATAATAATAATAATATAATAAATAATAATAATAATAAATATTGTAAAAGTGCCATTCAAAGCACTGCCCTTCAAGCATCTCTGCTCTGACCTGCTAATTACATTTTTAAACACTGAACAATTGACAAGAACTGACAGGACTGACATGCTCACATTCAGTAGACATCTGTTCTGAGGAGATATCAGTGGAACCTCACCACTCACCTCTGCATGGTGTTCCTCATTTTGCTGCAGGACCTCAATCACCAGTTCAGCCAGACGGATCGTATCTTCGAGTTTTTTGGCTGGAGTGATTAAGCGGCCTACATTTTCTGTAGTAGAAGAAATACTGTTAAAATCCTGGGCACAACTGAACTTGAAAACTTCTAACTTATTTAATGAAAATGGGTTTGATGGGGTCTTGCATTCCCTTTCCATGCAGTAAACAGAGGAGAAAATAATACAATGGATGGACACTTAATGACTTTGCTTTATTTATTGTTACAGTGCTTTTATACTCTGTTCACCATGCTTGTTTGAACTGAAGCACAATGTCCATTCACAAAATGTCCTATTATATAATAAATCACATCAAGTGCATTCTATTATGCTGTCATTCTATCCTAGAAAACAGTGTAGCTGTAACTCTTACCCAATCAGGTTAAATAAACATTATTTAAACATGTATTATTACAAAACAGATATTAATTGCTGCTGAACTGTATTAAAGAAATGAACCAGGCATACAAACCTTTGCTGCTACATCTCTTTTAAGTTGGGTAATGCTTAAACGTATATAGTGATATGAACAAAGGACAATATCAGTGAACTTTAGCTAAAAAAAACATGCAGGAGTCAGTTTTCTATTAAGCTGGAGCACTAATACATATTCAGCAGATTGTTACCTACATACAAATAAATGTTTACCAAGTAACTCAAATATAGTACTTTACAATACAAGTATCATGCAGAATGTTATGCTGTAACAATGTTATTTTGTGCTGACATCTATATTTGGAAATGTTGCATAAGACAGACATTGCTAACATCAAGTATGCAAAATAAGGTTTTATCCAAGTTCCTTTAAACAAAGAATAGTAGCAGTAGCATTTGTAGATTAAATTAAATTAAAGAAGACACAACATAGCCCATTAAATAAAGTAAAAGAGAATCAAACAAAAACACTTGTTAAAAGAAACAGAAAAGTAAAATAAAAGCCATTACAGTACTTGGTATTTGCCTAGGCATGCCTTTGAGCCTCTGATTTATCATGTCTATCTGCGACTGAATGGGTGGAGAAGGTGCTGGTGGTGGCTTAGGCCTAGACCGTGGAGCTGCCATGCACGAGTGAAGAAGACAGTAAAAGGAAACATGCATGTGATTTAATGAACAATGGGATGACAAAATAAACAGATACTAATGATACCAAAAGGGGTTATATACAATTATCTGCTCATATTGTATTGACTGAGAAGGAGTTTCAGAACTGAACAAAATATATGCATGGTTACTCTCTCAGTGGGTTTGGAGAAACCTGATATAATGCCTTGAAACTAAACTCATTATTTTACTTACATTCCTGCCATTTTGGGACATAAGAGAACAAAAGGCTTTTGAAAGTAAAGTTTAGCCAAATCCAAGCTGATTTTCTTTGTTAGTAAGAGCTATATTATATTATCCTCTATTTACTTTATCATTTTTTTTCTTAATGATTTAGTTTCATATTAGAAATGGTTAACAATATGAAGTAACTGATATACATACTGTATAAAATATAATATACTATAGAACTAGGAACAGCAACTTCAAAAAAAGAGAGTAGATGGTGCATGGAATAAAGAGTTGTCCACATCACAAAACCACCACTGCCGGACAGTTATCACTATTGGCAGGCTTTCCCAGGGAAAGAGGCCTAATGACAGGGGTAGGGCTTGAGGTCAGGCTTGTGGTACATTATCTTGGCAGGGCTTGGCGGGAAACTCCCAAGAGTGAATTTAGCCAATGCGTTTGTCCCTTTATCTTTCCAGAGAACTGATTTTTCAGCTTATAAAATACCAAACCATTAAATGCAAAATGCTACTGTGTACTGTAGTACAACCGATAATGCTTATTTAATTCAGAAACTGTTTTTTGTTAATGTATTTCACAATTTTTTAAGCATAATCACATTCCTTGTAAGTGATTTTTACAACTGGGTCTAATGCATGCTGCCAACCTTTATTTGAGTTAGTTTATAGTTCATTTTCAAGGACAGTATTTTCCCTAGACTACAATGCTAGGGGATAAAGAGGTACAGTAACTTCAAGGTTCGCCCCAGCATGATCTGGTTAGCCATGACAAAAACAACATGAATTCATGCTAGATTTATATTTGAAAACCTAGAATTCCCCAAGCAGAGATAGCTGAATTGCAGCTAAATGCCTTTCTCCCATATAGCCCTATACCTTCTCAGCCAATAGCCTCCATAACACTGTCAACATTCACAGGTTTAAAGTGTTCTATTTAACCCTCTCCCTTATATTAGTGGCTTGTGACATCATCAGGCAGTGTTACATTTCTGCTTTTTTACATCTTTGATTCATAAGTTTGTATTTATTTATTTGAACATATCATATGTTGTTTTGTTCTCTTTTTCAGATGTTTGCAATTAAGCACCTCTGAATACACTATGTAACACAATTTTTGCTCCTGGGTAGTAAGTGTTATTTCCTAATTGCTTATGCCTCAAAAGTATAGAAAATGGCTATTATTCCCCACAAACTTTGCTTTTGTGACCAGGACAGTGATATTTCAAAATATCACTATTTCCAATGGGAAAACGGGCAAATGTGTGTCTTTTTGTTCACATAAAGTCAGAAAAAAACAACATACGAATCCAAATTAACATGTATTTATACTGTATGTACTGTATTTACAGTATAATTGTAAATCTCGAAAAACTACTGACTTCTAAATCTTTTGTAGTCATCTTTGTATTACTTTAGTATAAATATATGTTAATTTGGATTCATATGTTGTTTTTTTCTGACTTTATGTGAACGAAAAGACACACATTTGCTCATTTTCCCAATGGAAATAGTGATATTTTGAAATAACACTTACTACCCAGGAACAAAATTTTTTTATTTATTTTTTGTTACACAGTGATATCTGCCACTTGTAACAGCAAAGTTTTGCTGGCTTCTAAAAGGGTGAGAGTTAAAACATGCAAGAGGGTGCTATGTAGCTAAATTAGAAATACATTTACACTGCTATAGTCACATATAGCTAAGTATTAGTAAATGTTCTTCAAACTATTTAGGGTCACCATTAGTCATTACACTAAGCTATAGAGCAACAGGTTTTAATTTCTACTGTTATTTTTTTTAGAATAACATGCAGTGTACTAAATCAGGTATTTTTTACTATGTGCTACCATACAGGTAACAGGTAGCTGTGTGGGGGGGGGGGGGGGGGGGGGGGGGGGGGATTGGCATCTCAAATGTTGTTGAACTTCTGAAATTAAATAGACTGTATTCCTCTTTGAAGAAAAATACTAAATAACTCATCTTTTTCATTTAATTCTATTAGATTTTCGAAAAACATGAAAAGGGTACAAAGGACTGTATTTTCTATCCATTATCATTAAGTGGTTAATCCTTTACAAGGTTGTGGTGAGCTGGAGTTTAACCCTGCAGACACAGGGCGCAAGATGGGACTACACTGTGGATGGGATGCCAGTCTGTCACAGGGCATCACACACACACAGGGCAATTTAGATTGACCAATCAACCTGAACAGCATGTCTTTGGACTGTGGGAGGAAACCAGAGCAGCCATAGAAAACCCATGTGAACACGGGGAGAACATGTAAAATCCACACAGACAGACTCCCTAGGCTGAAATTGAACCTAGGACCCTGGCACTGTGAGGCAGGGGCGCTGACCACCACACCACCTTGCTGCCCCCATATTTTCTACTTTTCCCTTATTAAGTTGTGTTGAAAATGCACCTTTCATAAAAGTTATGCATCCCAGTTTAAGGGACATCCAAAGCGAAGTGGATTTTTTGACTTTACTAAATGAAATAAATAATTCCTTAACATTCCAGCGCAGTGCACATAAGGCCCACAGTCTCTTTAATCTTGGTTATGTCACACAAAATCAAAAGCATTAGATTTTGTCTAAAAGTTTAATGTAAAGATAGGCAGCAGTTACTGAAACTACTATAATACATTAAGCTTTTCATAACCAGTTTGAATGAGTTTATCTAGAAACTGCCAGCACTTAACATGCACATCACACAAATACCTGATTCAATGCACGGCTACTACATAACTTAATATGTAGTTATATAAAACCAGAAAGACTGGCTTTATATTTTAACAACCACCTGAGCCTATATGGAAATGCATATAATTTTATCTTTAACTGTATTTCCTTATTTTAAATTATATTGTCTGCTTGTAAATTGTCTCTTAAAAGTCCCATACTACCCGCGGTATTATTGGAGTCATTGTGTATATATGAGTTTTGTCAGATTTTCTCCTGGTGTAAATGCAACTACAAAATTGCTTTGCTGGCCAGTTTATTTAAATATAAAAAGATGAGGGAGACTGCTGTAGTGTAGCTTTCAAATTGGTCGCATTTGCCCAGCAAGTTCCCAATCTTCCTCCCCAGACGACCGTGGCTTTTTCACACATTTAATGAATGGGTCTGAGATTGAGAAATCTCCTGTGTCTCCAGAGCCAAGATGAGCACCCATATACACTGAGTGCAGTGTCCTGGGCTGCTATACTTGCTGTTACAGCTCTGGTCTGTCAAATGAAATAAAAAATTAAAAAAAAACAATACAAAAATAAAAATGAAATCAGTAGTCCAGTCACTCTTGTCCAGTCTATGCGTGCATGAATATTTAGGATTTCACCTCAAATGACTACATTACAAACAAAGTCCTACAGTGTTTCAAATACAGGACTGTATTGAAAGGAGATTAGAAAATGATTAGATTGGGCTTTTCATAAATGAATACTTATGTTGATTTGGTATATTAATTTGGGTTAGTTACTAAAGTTCAGTCAGAAAACTCATGCAATAGATTATGGATTATTTATTAAAGCAAGTTAGACAACACTACTACAATACACGTTATTTATACTACATTATTTGGCCTTTTGCCTCATTTTTTAAGGTACCCCTACCCATAAATTAGCTCACAAATAAGTGGAGAGAAGCCATGGGCAGGGGGGCATGATAGCTGCATGATCGCTGGGGAGGAGGAGGCGAACTTTGGCGCACAGCACAGAAGTAGCGGACTGAGGTAAAATATAAATCCTTTCCTTGTTGATCATTGGACATATTGTTTATCGAGGGATGAATAAGGACCCAGTTGTTAGATTGATGACTCAGTCCGGTATTGGAAGCGCCTAACATATGCTTGTTATTTACATGACTTGAACTACGTTTAAAGTGAGTTCTCTGCCAGAACCATCGCTTTGGTTAATTTGTCAATGGTAACCTACTGGATAAGCCTGAATTTGTGCAAGAAAATACTTAATATCTGCATATATGCAATTCCATTTCCTTGGCCCAGATGATTTATTACACACCTGTATATGTAACAAGGTTATGTCAATGCACACTGCTTTATTTATTTTTTATTTAGGTAGCAATCAGCTAATATGCTAAAAATGTAATGGGTATGTATATTATTCAGTGGTATCCTTCTATAGATATATATATATATATATATATATATATATATATATATATATATATATATATATATATATATATAATATATATATTCTACTATATCTTATATATATAATATATGTGTTGTCTAATAGGTTCCTACATTTCGTCTCCAAGGATTGTAAAAGCAGAGATAAACCACTGAATAAGTATCCGTTTATAGTGCAGGGCTTTGTTTATCAACCTGAAACAAATATAGACACAGTTAAAAAATAAAAATAATAATAATACATACAATATTTATTAAGATTTCTAACGAATTTGCTAATGGTCGACAAAAACCTGCATACTCTGTAGAATTTTTAAACTAAACTGCCTTTTAATTTATTGTGTTGTTATGTATTACTCAAGAAGACTTTGCTATATTAAACCTAATGCTGTTTTATGTGCATGTGACCTACAGGTGTCCAAAAATGTTCTATAATTAAAAAGCCAAAATGAAGGAAATATTGCCTATGCAGATCTGCAGTAACTCCTTGTAAAATGTTACTTCCTTATTTTGTTATTTTGTTGCCTATATTATATGCCATATACAGACAGCACAAATTAACCCTTTAAGTGTTTCTACATCTCCAGGGAGGGAGAGCAATACTTAAGAGTTTTTTAAAAAAAAATTTACAAAAATATATATATATATATATATATATATATATATATATATATATATATATATTATATATATATATATAAACTAGGCTACAATGTATACATAATATTTCACCTGTATCCTTTTGATTCTCTACATGACAGAGAGAGCAAGGAAGAGAGAAAAGAGAGAAGGAAGAACAGATATGCAAGATTAATGAGAGAGTGAATCAGAATGCATGTCCTTAAAGAAGGTGGCACCTTAGCTGTCCAACTCTGTCACCACTTGCCAGCTGCCAACCTATAATATCAATGGATATCACCAATGTTCTCCAACAAAGGCAGCACACTTCAATGCAAAGCCAAGCAATGAAAACACAGTTTTAGATTCCAAATACAGTAAAGCAAATATTGTCATAGCAGCCTTAGAAAAAAGGTTAAAGTATAATAAAAAATAAATAAATTAAAACAAGGAAGACAAAAAAGACAAATTCATGATCCGTAATACAGATGTATATGTATATATCTATATATACAGTATATACACAGAACTCATTTTGTATTCCCATGTGCAGCTTTCTAATCCCTTTGCCTCCCAGTGTACAAGACTCGTCATATTCTCTTTATTGTGTACCAGTGACAAGTGTTCCAAAAACTGAGGGATACATAGAAGCAAAGTAAAAATGCATTCAAATTCACAGACATAAACATTAATGCAAAAAGCTTACAAGTATTTCATGTGTCTCACAAACAAATGGATCAGTTGGAATTCCTGATTACAGTTGACAAGAACTGATTGGACTTCTCACACTTGGTTTCACAGACAGAAGCAACAGACAAAAGGCAAAAAGAGACTTGAAGCAAGAAAGTGATATCTGTGGGTTTTTTTGGGGGGGGGGCGGGACTCGTTGGATAAAATGGGAAACAGAAAGAGTGAAAGACTGGGTGGAAAGGATGAGGTAGGTACTCACGAATGGTTAAATCCATCACTTGAGAGGCCAAGCAGAAGACAGGATGCTCATACATTTCTCTCTTTTTCCCTATAAAAGAGGATTTGGGCATGCAAGAGGCTTAGGTCAGAGGTAAAGAGGTTAGAGGTCAGAGGAAAATCGTTGTATGTTAGGTCAGAAGGAGAACAGTTGTGGTGTTTTGGGGAAAGGAAACAAGGAAAAGCGAATCATGTCAGGTTTTTTTTTTTTTGTTTGTTTTTTGACAGTTTGGATTAACCATTCAGCATGCCCATGTGTCACAAAGAAGGCTGTGACCAAGAAGAGTACAAATCTCTATCAGATTTTAGTAAATATATTATGGCAAAAACATCATGGGTAAAGGACGACAGAGTTTACTAGGTTAGGCTCCAAGATACTAAGGGCTGATGCCTTCAGTATCTTAAGCACCTACAGGTATTTCTTTATAGACATTGACTGAAATAGGTAACAAATAAGTCACATTATTGAGGATATACAGTGAATACATATACATGTACTGTATATGCATACACGTATAGTAATTTGTCAGATTTTTTTAAACAATAAGCATTAAACAGGTAAATACATCTTTCAATTTCAGTGAACGTTTTTTAAGAACAATTTTGCAATTTAATGTGACGTCTATGCCTAGAAAAGAAAACCTTGAACATGCAGCTGGTAGATGTTGGGTTGTCTACAAAAAAACAATCCCAGCATGCTTTGTAAATTGGCATCATAGCCACTTTTTACAAAAGTGTATAAAAAAGTGACAAAGCCAATAAACAAGGAAAGAGGAAAAGCAGAAGAGAGCAGGGAGTGAGCAGGGAGGGGTACTGCTCTGAACTGGGAACTGGAAAAAACCTTTGTTGCTTCAATGTATTCCCAGACCTAAGAGTCACTGTGTGAAAGAGGTCAGGTCGTCGTAAACCAGGAGGGATTGAGGCACAAAAGGGAATCAAGATCCACTATGAGCGCTTTATATTGGAATTGAATGCATTTTTACTTACACATCTCTAACATTGTGTATGTGGCCTACACCACTATTAAACATCTGAAACAAAAGGTACAGTTACATTAACAAACCTTTTCAGTCAACATACGTATATTGTACTTCAAAGACCCATTGCTGGCATGTGCTCACCATCATGTCTTCAAAGCCCATTGTTACTGGAACAGTGTATTTGGAATTCCTAATTGTACCAGAAGTTTATTTAAAATGCAATCACCTAAGAAGCTGCAGCAGTAATCTACCTATACTGTTTTACACCATTTAAGTGCCTAATTATCAGTATATGTCAAATATTAGAATGTAAAATCACCAAGAAAGTTGTCTTCTTTATTACTGGTACACATTTTTCACCTTTGTCATTTGAATTACCAGCTTTTCCCACTGCTTTACGACCGGCTGGTAAAATCACAGCTAATATATATATATATATATATATATATATATATATATATATATATATATATATATATTTAGTTTATATATATATGATATATCATATACTTTCTATATTAGTTTATATGAGTTTCATAGTCGTACACTGTAACAGATGGTTTAAAAAATAAAAGCACCACCAATTCAAGCTCAGTTTACAACATGAAATACCTGATTTGATTTAGTATATATAGCCTTGCTAGCACATTTTTAACTCCAGGCAATATTACTTTCAGGTGGTCCTGGAGACAGGTGTTGGATGCAGGCAGGTTTTTTTAACCCTTAAATACCCATTGTTAAATATCTTTGTTTGCAAAAACTAAACAATTCAGTGATAATCAATAGTCATGTTCCTAGTTGCCATTTCTTCCTAGAGTATGTTCCCTAGTAATGCCTATTTTCTCAATGTTAAATGTATTTAAGTAGGAAGCTAAAAGCAGAATTGGTGATGTTGTAAAGTACCAATATGTGGTTGTCCATTGGATGCACTTTTAATGTACATGTAATACAGTTTTCATAATTTCCTGCAGCTTAGTGTTTGAAACTGTTCTGAACTCCAGTGGATAAATTAATTCAATGTGTACAATACACTTTTATTTTCACCCAGGTGCAAAATCCAAAAAGGTTACCTGACAAACATATTGGGAGACAAAATGTGCAATGTAATACACACTAATAGCAACTGTACAAAGAGCTGAAATACTGACCACCAAAGTCTTTGGCCAATATTCTCCTATGGGCAAATCACAACTAATTCCCCCCTCCATAGTATTAAATGGGCAATTTGCCCACCGTAGAAAAGCATTGGACCTGTATGGCTAACTTTACAAAAATCTAAACCATACCAAATCTATAACCTTACTTATGCACCTAAACATATCAGGAACATATCTCTCACTAGGACCACCTTGATAGTTACGATATGTAAATTCTGAATTCTATCTGGACAGGATAAAAAAAAATCCCAAAAAGTCAATTTTACTATCCCAATGTTATGCACTGATATGAAGTGTTCTTGACATGTGAAAATGTAAATCCAGTTACCTTCGACTTTGGCATACTCAGACAGTCGAGTGTAGTTGACCAATGCGGCTTGCTCAAGACATTTGCGGATTACAGTCTTCACTTCTTCTTGTGGAACCGGGGTTACTATATCCTTCATCAGAACCTTTACAGCAAAACAAATGAACACCATATTCTATCTGTATGGTCTCTTGTTAAAATAACAATTTCAACACAGGGTTTTATTGAAATAAACAACAACAAGGGAATGCTAAAAAGAACAAATACCAATATTAATTAAAAAATTAAAAACAACAAAATATTAATTACGTAGTCTTAACAAAAAAAAAAGTGTTACAATTCAATTAAGCTCACATGGAAATTATGTTACTGTGTCAAAATCTTACACAAACTGACAAATGAAAGCCAAGCTTTCATAAAATGATGATACATGTAGGCACTCCTAAAGAAATCACTTATTATTCAAACTGTTTTAGCACCCATGTTTTGTTTTCTTTTTAGAAAAACACTGGTGTTAACTATTGTTGGAAATACTTCTGGCAAGCCTTGCATTGAGGTGTTGCACCTCCTTGGTCCTTTCACCTGGAGTGAAACTGTCCCCGGAATGATGCCTCCCCCCAATGACTGACAGAAATTGCAGCCAATGACATGCTTTGACGCTGCTACGGTGAACTGACTTAAGAAGTACAATAGTCACAGACTGTTTGACAGTAAGACAAGGGAACTGTGTCTGGACCAAATTTCATGCTATAAAATAATGTTTGCTGATACATGTGTTTCTAATAAAACTGCAAATCTGACAGCTACATTGTGTAGCGAATGGAAGTGTATGACAGTTGTTACACATAAGGTAATGGAGAGGCTGCATACCCTTTCTAGTAAAGACAACGTGGCTTTTAAAGCACCTTCAGGCCGACCAAACGGGAAGCAATACCTGTTAAAAAAAAAAAAAAAAAAAATAAATATATATATATATATATATATATATATATATATATATATATATATATATATATATATATATATATATATATATATATATATAATAAATCCTCATTGAAACTACTTTTGTGCTGACATGACTGGGGTTCATAAAGCACATGGAGACAGAGTTATATTGTGATGTCAGGCCTCAATGGAATGCACAGTTATGAAAAGGGCTGTATACTTTACAATTTGCTTCATTATTATTATTATTATTATTATTATTATTATTATTATTATTATTATTATTTATTATATCATCATCAACTTTACACACACACACACACACACACACACACACATATATATATATATATATATATATATATATATATATATAAAATGTATGTAAAGTATGCATGTGAAGACAGAGCACCAGAGATCCAACTACTGCAATACATACCTGAAATGTGTGATCTGATTTTCTAGAAGTAAACGCAATCTTTCTTTTATCTCTTCAAAACGTTCTTTCTCCTCGACTGTCACTGTTCCTATTCCATCAGGCCTGGGTGCAAATGAGATTCAAATAACACAGTAATTTACAACCCAGCCAGTAACATTGTATTTGAACACAAGCTTCATCTGGGGGTGGGGGGTTCAGGTCTCCTTATCTTAAAGTACTGAATGGGTGATTTCTTGAGAAAATAAGGTTATATTACCAAAATATTTGGGAATTCATTTGGAGTTAATTTCAACCCCATTTCACACTGGCTTTGTCAAATCTGCTTACAGATTACTTCCAAACGTGTGTCTGGTTTACCACCAGTAAGCAAGTCCAATATGAAACCTAAAAGCTTTCTTAAGCCGTTCACCCGTATGGATTGCATTTGAGACAAAGTCTGTTTTGTAAAGTGGAAGGTAAAGTGCAAATTGAAATCACAATATGCGTTTCCTATATTTATTCAAACAAGAACAATACAAGGCGTTCCTGCATATATTTACATCATCCTGAAATCCAGAATAAGAGGGTAGCGGGCCATCTTAATACATTCACTAACTGTCCAGGCAAACATCATTACACGTTTAGTCCGTCAAAAGCAAAGTACAAGGCTTTTTGGTTTGCTGTGCAGTCCCTATGAGGACAGTGTCTGTTTCTGTGTTGTATGACCCTTTTCAATTGAATAAACTGAACACTTACTTATAGGCCTCCTTCAGTGTGCAGCCTAAGCTGTGTAAATCCCCACCACCAGAATAGTTTGGCAATAAAAAAGCTCCAGTAAAGGATTACAAAACCTCTAATAAACCTTGTGTCAGGGGTTAATTGGCTGGGTTTATTTTTCTTTATTTACAGGCATCGATTCAAAACCAGAGAGCTCCAAAAAAATTGCAATTTATTCTGTAGTGTTTCTGTGACCTTTAAGTTAGAAATGTCTTAAATTAATGAACTGACGGCATTCTTGGAATCTGCAGATCAAAACAGTAAAGAAGACGCATTGGAGGCTGTTGTCTTGCTCAATTAAAAACTTAAGAACTGTTGACCAATTGCTTTCTGCTAGTCCCTTGCACTCTGGTAAAACTGCATGAAATCCTGATTTAAAAAATAAAAGAATACTCTACTGGTAGGCAGTTGGGTTACTATTAGTAAACCTCAAATTTCCAAAAGAACAAACCCTTGAGATTACATTGCACAATGTTTGTTTTATATTTAACTGCAACACATCTATTAGGGAAATAAAGAGTATTTAGGAGAGACTTTTAATAGTTGGACTGGTTGGTTTGCAAACCACTAGCAGCTTATGACTATATACATAACACATAATTACTTATTAAATCCATTTGAAGTAAAATTAAGTCAACCAACATGACTTAATTTCCACTATTTGTACCTATATTTAACTATATCTATAAATACTTATCTATAAGCACACTGATTGGCTCTGGTGAATAAACTTTGCTGGAGTGGGACTGCATTCTACAGGTCAGCTGCAGCCATGTTTGAAGCAATATGGATGTCTGGAAGGGCCTGCCAACTAAAACCCATCACGATCTGCCTGACTTTCTTTCTCAAACATCTGTGGACTATATTGTATCTGACATGAGGCGCATCTCTTGAATCTTCCTTTCAGATTTTCAGCAAACCATTTTCTCACTGTCCTTCACAAAGATGACATTTTCAGCAGTGTGATGAGAAAGATGTCACGTTGGTTGCTTTTCAAGTTATTGTCACAGTGGTTAGCACCAGTTCTGTCAACTTTACTCTCCTCACAATCACGCATCTTAAACCATGTCACAAATAATAATATTTACAAGGCTTGTTCATCAAATTCTACATACATAGGTATGGCAAATATATCAGTTTCGTTTGAGACGGGAGGAGTTTGCAAATAAAAGGACAATTTTACATAAAAAGGTATCATTTTCTCCTTCGTCAAAATAGCTTAGCTAGTAAAAATAAAGGCGTACTTCATGTCAAATTAATATTTTTAAATGAACCCTATAGTGTAAAGAACTTTCTTTTTTTTATTTCCTGCACTGTTTTGAAACCTCGCTCAGAGCAGTTACTATTATTATGAATTTCATACGTTATCATCCCTCTGCCAAGTTTACAGATTAAACTAAAAAGTGCTTCAGGGAAAATGTGACAGGCCTAAGTTTGTGGATAATAACATACAATATCTAGTTCATAAAAACCAACACCACAATACTATTATGTGTATAAGTGAGAGTCACATTCATTTTTAAAACACACTAACATATTTAAGAAAACAAAACAACACAATCCAAAAGGACATTGATAATTCTAACACTTTATAACACGATACGTTATTGAGCTGTACATTATTGAATAAGTAACGAGGGTTAGGGCTTGGCTAAGCGCCGCTTTTTGTTTCAGTCACTGATCAGATAGCGAGGCCGCCAAGTACAGCAGGACCTCGGACAGCGGCTAGTTAGTTTCTTCTCCGTGATGGCCTGTCATTCTGTCAGTCCTGACCTCCAGGCTGTCCTGTACTATCTGAATCACATTCTCCCTGCACCCTCTCACTGACTGCAAGCTACTGATGTCTCACTGTCTGACCTGATAATAACACAACACAAATAGACAACCCACCTCAACTCCATCACTGTCTATCACTGGAGCAGCAGATTGACAGCCACATGGTGCTCTGTCTTCACTTGACCTTCCTCATCATAATAGAAGAGACTTCTTTGTTTAACAAACGCCAGCCATGTTTAACAGCTAACAGCTAGACCAACTTGTAACTAGCACACATGTGCAGTGAAAGTCATCTATTAAACGTGGCAGAGTCTCACTGTAAAGTACACAGATAACGTCAACTGCCATTTAAAATTAGATACAAAATCATTTATAAAATATAACAATACGGGTTTTCGTATCCACCAAAACTGACTTCCGGACGTTAAATGCAGGCACATTACATTATTTAATTTGGTTAAGTAAATGCATGATTAGAGATTCTACTATAGTTTACTATCATAGATTTGTATCATATGTCAGTAGTCTGATGCAAGAGAAAATCCATTGGCTATTTATTATTTTTAAATAATGAGAGGCTTGACATTAAAAGACAATATGCTGCTCGTCGTACACACTCACAAATAGAAAATGTGGTGGAAGTGCATGTAGATTTAAAAATAAATGTACCTACTGTAGATGAGTTAAATAGTTATTTCTAAGCAGGAACTGGGGATTTATCACTTGCCTTAAGCTTTACACTGAGACATTCTTGTTCTCTTTGTGTAACAAGGGGATTTTACATCATTAACTGTAGTGGAGTTAACATTTGTATTATCCAAGAGTGAGCAGTATGTTATAGGCAGAAATATTACGGCACAGGTTGCTAGCTTTCTGAGCTTGTTTTAATCAGTGTGGCGACTTCTTAATCCATGTTTGGGTTTCAGTAGATACCATATTAAGAACTCTTTCTTACCTTTTTGGCTCAGGGGCTGGTTGAGATTTGGAATCTTTTCTTTTTTTAGAATCCTTTTTGAAATCCTTTTTTGAGTTAGCCTCAGGCTCAGGGACTGAGGGGTTTTGTGATTTGTCCCCCTCAGCCTCTGTATTTTGTAGAAACCCACCAAGTAAATCTGTCATTTTCTGACTTTTGGTTGTGCGTGGTGTGATTGTTAGTGACATTATGAGAAGCATAAGAAAAAATAAAGTAAGAAACAGAAAAAAGAACAGTATAAAGGAAACGAAAGAAACTGGAAAATCATGAATAAGACAACAAAGAGAAAAATAAATTAAACATAACGAAAGAACAAAGGCAAGATTAAAAGTAAAGCAAAAGAAAAGTGGAGGTTATATTGCAGCTAGTAATGCGTGACTAGTGCCACATTTTCAAATAACTATTCTTTAATGCTCTTTTATTTATCTATATGATCTGAGCGATCAACTGCTATTTCCATTCCCCCTATAGCAATGGGGTATACGCAACGCTGTAGTCATATCCCCAATATTATATATATATCATATATATATGATATTATATATATTATATATTATATATATATATCTATATATATATATATATATTATATAGGTAATTTTCCAGCCCTAGGTGTAGAACACACCTCTTAGGAAACAGGAGTAGCACATTTTTGCAAAGTCTTCCCTTTTTAATTTCAAATTGCAGTTAGTTACCTGTTGCCATGAACATGTGAAGCACAAAAAGCAAAGCTGTAATGTAGCAGGGTTGGGTCGATCATTGCTCCATTTTCTGCTCGTTCAAGTAAATCATTGAGATAGCAGAGATGTCTATGACAGCCTCTGACTCCATTTCGGGCACAATACTCATCAAGAACAAACACCTGCCCTGGACTGAACCAGCCCTATTTAAAAGAAAACAGATTCATTACATACATCAGATATCATACATGAACTGCATGAACTGCAACTGCATGATGTGTTATACATCAGATATCAACTGCATGAATTACCAGCATAAGATTCTGTATATTTAGCTAACCTGAATAGCTAAATATTACCACTGAAATTGACATTAAAGAATTTGTGAGACATATGCTTGATGTGTACAGTCTGTCAGAAATGTTTGGTATACAACATTTCAATCTTGTATGTACAATATGATTTAAAAAAACAACAATTCTACAACTTTAACATTAATTAAAAATAAATATAAAACAGCTACATGACCATGTTTTTGAATGACTGTACACAATTAAATTTAAATGATATGATTATAACCACAAATTGAATGATGCTTTCAAAGGCTTTAAAAATAAGCACAGACTTCAGCTAAACACATGCCTTGTAACTATGAGAGACTGAACATGCCAGGTGTTTTAGCATTCACTCCCAGCCATAACCTCAGTAAACAGTGGAGACAGTGAATCAGAATGTTTTTTTTCTACTTGCCAGACAGGAGTAGGAGTCATTAAGCCTGTGGTCCAAAGTAAGTCTCTGTACCATCTCGAAAAGTGAAGCGTGGTCAAAGTTACAAGGATTAGCTGAGATAAATTCATCCATTCCATGCTTTTGAGCTCTGTCTGCATCTGTTTGGTCATTGCACATAGAAAACAACAGGATTTAGAGAAATAATATTAATTCTGAAATGTGCCTCACCGATAACAGTGCTTTTTATTCTACTCTACTGCAAAGTACATACTGTAGTGTTAAACTTTCATTGTCAACTTGCATCAAAGTAGAGCAAATAAACTTAGCTAAAATACAATTTGGCAGATTTTAATGGCGTACAACCAACATGTTCTTTCAGTCATGCATGTATTATTTGGTTTAAGTAAACAAGATGTGTATATATCTTCATTATTTCTATAAACACTGGTGGGTTATTATATTAAAGATGAAATACAATGCATTCTCTTTAACATTAATACAATAGATTCTGCCATTCTATATTGGTGAATTTCATTCACTGTTTGCCTAATAAATCATGAATCGTGTGCTAAAAAAAAAAATTCGTAAATCGGCTAAGCAAGGTTTCTTAAAAGAAAAAGAAAAAAGATTTAAAAATGGCCGAATTTGTAATTACACAGAATTTGTACAGTAGATAACAGAAATAAAAAAAATTAAAAAATTATAACAACTTTCCAAAAATTCATAAGGATGTGTCAAAAGGATGTTTACTGTAACCGTTGGTTCACGTAAATAGTTGGAGTTGGTTGAGAAAATAGTTAGACATAGTGCCTGTTCTGCTAATCATCTCAAAAGACGAACAGACTTGACACAGCAAGGGTTACAGCCTGCCATTTATTATGAATTAATGGCCTGAGTGCATTCACACTTCTCATTTCAGAGGGAAGCCTGTAGGCACAACCTCCTAAGGCCTAACTAATTAATCTCAACCCGTGCAGCTAACATACACCAAGTCTACCAGTGAAACAAAATGCCCAATTCAATCTGGGAGTGGTCAAGTGGTTGCCCCCTGGGTTGCTGCTTTGTTCGTTAAGGGGTAACTAAATTAAAAGACACATTTTCACTTTCCATTACATTAAGTGAGCTTCCCATTACATGAAGTCCCTGCAAATCCCGAACAAACAAAGCCGATTTCTAATCCCTGCTCTGCATTCCATATCCTTTTATATTGTGTTTTCTACGCCGGACAAGTAGGCTATGTTGGCACCTGTCTTATTAAGTAACTATGAAGGCTTTTTGTGCAAAAACCTGTCTAAATAGCATTTATTGACACTTTACACTTGTAATTAACTACAAATCCTGGACTATCTTATTATTGATCAATTGTGTCATCTTTAAATATATTTATATATTAAAAAAAAAAAAAAACATCTTCAGAAAACACGTGTTTAGTATTAACTCTGTCGTAATAATTGATTTCCACTTTAAACATCCTATAATATCTACACTGAAGGATGCTCTTCCATTGTCCTTAAATGTTAATAAAAAAAGAAAAACAAAACTGATTAGTGTGGTTTTGAACATACAATATATAAACATACGAATCACTTAGAAAGGCAATGTTTTATTAAAACAAAACATACTTTGTTTTTTGATTTGTTACATTCTTCCCATTGAAAGCTCTGTAGTAACCTGCCCAGCTGTCCAAAGGTAAATGATTAGAAAATCCCAAACCGTTTGCAATGATATGATGCAGTTGAAAAAAAAAATCTGAAAAAATAGGTGATTTTCTATCCCTCTCATCTGGTTAAATTGTGCTTGTCACATCTGCTTGACATTAAAAGAATGAAGATGGGGTTTGGACAGTAACAGACAATGACACTAGTCAACCTCATCTAGAGAAAGCAAGAAAAGAAATGACAATGATTGATGGCAGCTATTCATTTATAGATACTTGCTAGAAGAGTCTTGACTTGAACATTGAGGCTATTCTACACATTTTTATTTATTCTTCTTTTTTTTTTTTTTAAAGATTGGCCCTCCCCTTCCTGTTATTACCCCCCCCCCCCCCCCCCCCCCCAACTGATTGGTTAGGGCCTGGACCCCCTAAACCATGATGCCTGCTCTGCTGAGCTCAGTCTGCTACAGGAAGGGCAAGGCAGCATGACAGGTTTCCCTTTCTCAGACAGAACACCAACAACAAAGAGTGCTTTGCCTGTGTTGTAGGACACTGTACAGGGTGGGTAGTGTTATATACACAGTATAAGTGTTTATATAGAGTTCAAGCAAATTACTGACTGCCTTTTTTTTTTTTACCTACTAATAGTTACATGAACTATACTGTATATCACTGTAGATAATGTTTTTGTCACTATAAGGACATTGTCCTTTATACATGTATTAGGGCATATGCTGATTATGTAATACAGTTTGGGTCAAACTACTACTGGCCAACATAAGTTAACACCAGAAAATGTATTCTTATATTTATATAGAATATTTACAAACTAATTTTTTTTAATTAAATGAATAAAACACTTATCATTAAGCCTTGCTCAGCGTTTAGAATGATTTAGTAATACAGTTACAATTAAAATATAGTAAAGTCACATGCGCCTTTTCAGATTACAAATACGATGATTTACAGTGTACTTTGAAACTGCATGCAATCTGTGATTTTTGTTGAATCGCTATACTGCATGTATTGCATTCCTTTCAATGTAGCATTTGCAAGTTGACAATACTAAAATATGTTGCAGTGTATTTATGGTTTTCTAAAAAACACTTAAAGCATACCACTACTGAAATACTAATAGGATAGCAATGCATTTTGGTGCAAATACATGGGGATTATATGAAGCTGTAAAGCAGAGTGGCTTCATTCTTTAAAAAAAGATATGGGCAAAATCCTGTATTTCCACCAATGAATGTAGTACATCACACTTTTAGTTTCCTAATCAGGCATCCAACAACAAAGAAAAAAGAAAAAGAAACAGTAGTAATATCCTGCCTGAGGGTGGCAAAATAGTTCTGCCTGCTATCCAAAGGTACATCTATATGAAAACAGGAGTATTTTATGGTAAGGAGAGATGGCATCACCAGCTCCTTCTCATTAGCATTCAGAATACTCCAAATACATATTTGCCAACTCTCGTAACCTTTCAGCTCCCTTAAGTAAAGCATTCATAGATTTATCCAGCTACATTTAAAAATTTGCATACTGGTTTTGAGTTTCTCAAATTTAGGTCTGCAAATACAGAAATTGTTTCAGGTCAGGCTAAATAAAACCGGTGTTTAATTAAAACAAAACCATTGGATTGTTCTTAAGTTCACTGCTATGTTTACACACATTTATTTAAATTTATTTCCTTACTCTCTCATATTATTTCAAAGTTCAGAGACCAGAGACCAGAGCTATATTAATGCAGCAATCTGGTTCAGGGGATGCAATATAAACTTGGTCCTCCTATCGCTGTACATTATAATACCCAATAAAAATTACTTTAAATCCATAAAATCATTCAGGTTCAGTTTCAAGGCTGATAATGTGATAATTTCAAACCCTTTTATTAAAGTGCTCTGTGTCAACTGAACTAGCCGTGGATTTGAAAAAAAAAAAAATCTCTATGGTAACCATGCAGTTGCTTTAAGCACGCACATTACTGTTGGGAGAAAAAAAAAAAAAAAGATATAATTTCATGGTGCAAAATGATCTGTTTGCCAGAACTAAACAGTCAATTATGTGGATTCCAGAGAACAAATGTTTTATTTACACTATTATTGTGTTGTTAATTAATATTTACCTGTCTGAATGAAGACTAGGAACTGGTAATAATGAGCTTTACCAGGAGGAGCATTTGACACCAATAAAAATGTAGAGAGAAGGCAATTATGCAAACAAAAAAAAATAAATAAAAGAAAGAAAATCACATGCATCCTAACTGGCATGAATGGAATCGTATACATTATTTCAAACCTAAATTGAGGAAAGAATTATCTACAAATTCTAATCATGAGATATCTGAGAAGACAAAAAGCACATTGCAGATGTCAGATAATCCAGGTTGATTATCTGAGCAGTGCCAGTTACAGGGAAGCACTTACCCTTGAGTCCAGCTAGAAGTTAGCAGGGTAAGAAGGAACAAACCAGAATAACATAAAGGCTAGCAACAAGGCCCAGGAAAGCAGACAGGAGCCCTAACCTAGCAGCTAAAGTACTAGGGTACAAGTAAAACATGTAAAGGAAAACATAAAACACAACCTCTACCTTCCAGAACATTCTTATACTGAATACCGTGCTGCAGACGATTTGTTCTGGGGCTGTTTCTTTTACAGTACATACTAAAATGTATTATTATTATAAGTATTAGTAGTAGTATTACTACTCAAGAAAAAAACAAAAAAAAAACAAGGCTTACTGTAAAATATTTGGACCTTAAATAAATGGGAAGTGAGAGAAAATATTGATACTGACAGAAACACTTACCTGAAGCCAAATATCATTGTGTAATAAAAACTTTCACACTACTGATTATTATTATTATTATTATTATTATTATTATTATTATTATTATTATCATCAACATCACCATAATTAAGTCTTCATTAAGTTACTGTCATCAAAGGCTGAGGCAACTGACTTGATGTTTACAGGGAACCTGCATATACAAACGTTGCAAACCTTTATAAAAACTTATTTGTAACACTGCCAAAAATCATTTGTTCCCCTACTTCTGCATCATAATAGTCCTGTTTTAAGGGTGAATCTCAGTACTTGACTATACTGTTTAAATCATTTACATGTTTTACATTTCCGACTGTAAAGAGGGATCTCAGTTAAAATAAAACAAAAACCATGTATTTTCACAAATCTTCTGCAGCAAAGTTCTTAGTGGTGTATCTCCTTTTCTGGCCAATGTCACTCAAAATGACCAAGTTAAAGAAATCTAAATGAGTTTTGTTAAGTTAGTAAACTTTGAATGACATTAGCTGGACTAGAGAATAAAGTTATTTTTATTACAAAATTGAAAATGTTCATATATTATTAAGACAAATAAATAAATGAACAAACAACATATATATATAGATATATATATATATATATATATATATATATATATATATATATATATATATAGATATATTAACATTCTGCATAATAGTTTATCCTTTGACTGTTACTTAAATAACCTACAATTTATATTTAATATAAAAAATAGACACTGGAATTTAGTAAAGCCACTTACTAATTTGTCCATGATTGAATCTGGTATTCTAAAATGTAAATCACATAGCAGACAGTGTGTAAACAATCAAAGGATTTTCCCTATTAACTGACCTCATTTTACCAAGGAGTTCACAGATATTATTGTTTTCAATTTCAACAAACCATATGTGGAAAATGGATGTTATCATGAAAGGTATATTTTCTCTACAACCCATTTATTCTAAACAAAAGCTGTAGCATTAGGTAAGTAACAAATACAATTAAACTACATTAAATGACGGTATAAAACTCCAATATTGATAGGATGCACACCAAAAGACATTCAGTTCTTATGAATAGCAGGATCTATTTTTGTAGGCTTTTAATATTATACACAGTGGTTTTCCTATGGATCATTCCTCCCAAAAAAATCTGATGCCATATACAATTTTATAAAACTAAAGTACGGTAATTCCTTGCAATCTACTAATAATAAACATTGAAGTCTTTTGACCATTATCATACAACACCATGAATGATTTATGCAAATGTAAGATGATTAAATACAAGAGCAGCACTGCTTTAACGTTCTTACCTTCCCTTGGATATCAGTACAGTACACATCTTACAGGTGCAATGTTTAACAGCAGCATATCACATAGCATTCCTCCACTATTTGCAATAGAATGTTATTGTGCATGAATAATTGAGCTCTGAAGAGGACATTACCTTAAGCTATGTTAGTATTATATTTATTAAGTCCTTAAAAATTGTGTATTTGTATATTCAGCTGTGGTAATTATAAAATTACGCAATGTGATGTGTTTATTTTCCTTAACTTCACTTTTATTTGGATACAAATTCTGAAGAGAATAAATAAATAAATAAATAAATGTATATATCATTTTGCCACCATTAAACAAACGTAATTGTGTTAGTAACTCGTTGTGAATGTCTAATGTAGGCAGGCCAACTAAGTAACAACTTCAAAATGTCAGAATTGTCTGTACAGTGTTTCGTTGTGAAATGAAAAAGGCTGCCTAATGGTACACTACACTACGACTTGTGAAAAGCTGAAGTAATATTACGTTACTTACAAAACTGGGAAATGGGGGCATCCATTTGGGGTGCATTTCCTCCCTTGGCATTAAGTTTCTGGACCTGGGTGGGGGGCACAGGCTTGTGGGACTGGCCAGTGGCGCGGTACATAGCCTGGACCCATAGAATTCGGTCCTGTTCATCGTCACTGGCAAAGATCACAGTGTCTCCTTCTTTCACTGCGTTGAAGAATGTTCTGCCACCCTCCAACCCTAAAACCAAAAAGGGAGTTATGAACTTATTTAGAGTTGTAATAATGTTGGCAGACTGTGCATGTTAATGGGTTGTTGCTGGTTTCAAGGTTTGTAACACTCAAATTACACATTGGATGTAGTTAGGTGGATGCAGACCCATCCTACTATTAATCCTAAGTACTCACTATATCATAAATGGTAAGCTTTCACTTGTTAGACGTGCTGTAGCTCAAAATCCATCTAACCAACATTACATCCTTGCCACTGCCATATCAACATCCTTTTCCAGAAATAATTTCTACAACTAGAATCGCTAATGCAGTTATTTCCGAAGGCAAGACAACTGCGAGGGCATTGAAAAATGTCAACTGAAAACATAGGGCAGACAAATATTGCGAGTGTAAGAAGGATATTAAAGGGAAAGTCAGATTTTTCAGACAATCCCTTTAGTTTACATATCAATAATACATGTTAATATTTCTGCCACTCCTCCCTTCCACAATGTGATGGCACTGGCACAACAGTGACTCTGAGCGAGTCTAAACAGCTCTTGTCAGCCATCCAAGCCCCTCATCATGTGACTTGGGTCATTTTCCCTCAGGTGGCTGTAAACTCAGAAGACAAACAACCCCTTAAGTTTCTTAAGTTTTACATTATTTTGTCTTCATTTTGCTGGGAGGTTGTGGCTGTTCTACTCTTGTAGCTTATTCCACTAAACATACATATATAGTGGATTTTGAGTTTAGAGCTCTGCTGTCCACAAGGAATCTAGATTTCAGTGTGCGACTTTGGGACAGAACTAGGGGAATATAGCTTATAGGTCAAAGTGCTTGGGTTTGTTTGTGTTTTTTGTAATTTTCTCTGTTCGTTACTACATAACATTCAATGTAATTTGGGTGAACCAATCCAATGATTCAAGTGCATTGAAACATATGGGGCGATCTCTGTTTGGAATTTTTTAATGCTGAAGAAGACATGAAACCTAAGCATTTCATGTCCACCTCGAGCTGAGTGATTGTATTTATGTTACTGAAATCACATTGATTGTTACCATTACCTATAGTACAGCACTCCACACTTTGACTAACACTACCTACGCACACTGAAAATGTTTCTATAGTAAACAATTATTTTAGTAGGCACTGTAAAAAAAAAAGCTTTAAAGCTTTAAAAAATTTCCAGCAGTGGAAAATCAACAGCATCAGTTCAAATATCAAACACATATTTTACACCCTGCTGTTTCTATAGATACATATTTAGTTGAAGTTACTTGAGAGAAGAGATTTTTAAATACATATGAGCATTGTTCAAAATCATTGCTTGTTTTTTCGGAGCAAATATGTTTAAACAAAATTCAAATCTGTGGTTAAACTATATGGTCAAACGACAGGAGACAGTGTGGTCCAGTGGTTAAAGAAAAGGACCTCTAACAAGGAGGTCCCTGGTTCAAAACCCTGGCTGACACTGTGTGACCTTGAGCAAGTCACTTAACCTCCTTCTTTTAGGTGAGATGTTGTTGTAAGTGACTCTGCAGCTGATGCATACTTCCCACACCTTAGTCTCTGCAAGTAGCCTAGGATAAAGGCATCTGCTAAATAAACAAATAATAATATGAGACTATGAGTAACACTGATGACCCACACCAGTGATTTTCAAAAAGGTTTCAAAATTGTTTTCACATGGTTTTTGAGGTAAACCTGCTGCACTACCTGGCTGTGGGTCAGTGTAGTCCACGGTGTATCCGTCAAGCTGCAGCAGTTCCTGTGGCTCTGCCTTCTTTTCCCTGTAACTGCACATAGCAAAGGTATACTGACTAACCTAAAACAGAACACAAGAGAAACCACGTCACCACACAATCACTTCATAGGCAGCACATATTCTTGAACAAGAACACAGTAATAAGGAAGGAGGCAGGATCTGAGGTTTTAAACATCTCTTGGGGGGGGGGGGTATAAAAAAGATAACACTACTGGTTCTTAAGCAGAATAATCTACGTCTAACATCACAAAGACCTTACAGATGCTGATATGGTAACAGGGGGTCTGCAAGGCACTGTAAGGGTCTGCACACTGTACTATATACTGTAGCCAGGTCTGTCAGAGTGGCTTGCACTGATGTTTCACCAGCTCTGTCATTCAGCCCAGACGAGTCCAAGAGTGACACTCTGTCACAAACAATGTGAGCTGGATTGCGAGGTGCCAGTCATATTAAGGCAATCTTGAAATCCCAGCAAGCAGTGCAATCGTCACCTCTGCTGCAAGTGGCAGCTCTCACTCCTGTGAGTTTGCTTCTGTGTGACATGATCAACTCAATGTCATGTTCTTGATGCAAGCTTTCCCAGCTGCAGGGCGAGAGCCGGGCTAGCCAGCTCTCAAGCGCCTTCGGGACGCCATCAGGCCACATCAAGGCCCCCAAACAGTATTCAGCATTAAAGTTTGGGATTGTCAAGGACTAAAAAGCTGTTATAATAAAGCAGAGGATTCTACATCCCACAGGCTAGTGACCTACTGTCAAACTGACAGTTAAAGGATTTTAAATGACTTTGCTTTGATTATACCACATGCTCTGCTCTTTGAAATAACCTTGTTATTTTTTCAATGTTTACTTCTGCCAATGGTATTAAAAAGAGAAAGCCAATTGATTTTATACACTTGCTTACATGTATATGTCTATAGCTGTGTTATTATGTTTCCACCTATTAAATGGAAATTGTATTGAAAAAATAGTACTTGTTTTTTTTTATTTTTTTTTTTTTATGTTTTTCTGTACTGGGGTAGTGGTGTCTTAAGGGTTCTTTTTTTTTTCGTAACCTCTCTGTTCTAATTAGTTTCCGCTTTGCACAACCAGGTTGTCTTGTGGCTGCATTTTAGTACTCTGGTGACACACGGTGGTGATGTAGTATAACTGCACGTCGAATTTTGTTTCAACCATTGAAATGCTTATTTTGTCTTGGGCTGGTTTGTTGAGATAGGGTTTCACAATTTGAAGTGATGCGTCATAGTAATAAACTACCTCGATTAATTTTTGTCAACCACCCAAGGCACTACGCATGGATTTTGGTTAGAACTGAGTAAAGCACTATGACATGAATTTGTGAGAAATATTCCTGAAATTACATGATGTCATAAATGTTGGCCAGTTATGACAAGGGGTTTTTGGTAAGACATCTGGTAATATAGAGATGGGACAAAGGTTAAAAGAAGTGCCCCAAACTGTAAATCTATAGCCAAAATTGATATATTAGGTCAGACAACTTGAAAATCATTAATACCTTTTTAATTTGTATTTATTTATTTTATTGATTTTTTTTACCAAAATGTCAAAATGAACCTTTCTGACAGCAACACTAACAAAACACTTTCCGTCTCATGATCCACCTTATCAGCAGAAGGGGGAACCCACACATCACAGCAGTCCCACACCAGAGGGGATGTACTACAGCACTTACTTGGATAAATGATACAAAAATATAAACCAGCTGAGCAAATTGTTTTCTCTCTAACTGTTAGATCCCTTTAAACAGAAAAAAAGCTAAATAATACAAAAATAGAGGTACAATAATAAGTGAATAAAAGAAATAAATCAAACTGTACATGTTGGTAAATACTTACACGAGACTGTACATGGTATAAAAAGAAGATACAGAGAAAGAAAAAAATAAATAAACAAACAAAAGGTGTGAAAGAAATAGTTGTTTGCATTAAACTGGCATCTGCCACTAACTTCATCCAACTCGAAAGACTGATGGGAATGAGCATTCTGAAGCTAGCTAACCACCCAGAACTGTTGAGCTAAGCACTGTCATGTGATCTAGAAGCCGGCACAGAGACTGCCCTACAGAGCAACTGGATACTTGCTGTAGCCACAATTGGAGACATGTGACATTATCTGGACTGCAGAAGACTAAATTACTTTTATAAAATATAAGATGACAAAATGTTTACCAACTTCCAATACATTTTTTTTTTTATATACCTATTTTAACACACATTTTTGGTTTTGCAAAAATATTAATAATATGTTTTGTTACCAAGCCCTGTCTCAGAGGTTCATACAATAGCCTGCACTACTATAATAGATGATTTGAATCTCACGTACCTGCACCAGGACAAAGAATCTTTTCTTCCATCTCTTCCAAACATTTTTACCAATTGCCCAAAGGTACCTGAAAAATATATTGATCTATTAACATATTTATTAAAATGTTGTTTAACTGCCTGTTCATACATTGTGTGGAGTTTAAAATAAGCTTAACCCTTCTTGTCTCATTTTTTCAGTGTTAACTATCTGATTATCAAGTCTCTACACATTTCCCTTTTTCTGCAATTCCTGATCCTCTACCTTTTTTTTACCTGTCAGAAATGTTAAATAAATGCATATCGTTCAGTTCATGCCAGTTCCAGTGGCTCTTCAGAAATGCCAATATTATTTTCTCCTTACAAAATGTAGCTGCCCCCTGCTGATAAAACTGATAATTACCACTTCTAATTTTTCTTTCCTTCTGTACTTATTTTAATGGGAGCTAATGTTTAACGTGTTTAATGCATTGTTGTTAAGGCTTTAAAATACTTTTATTGGATTTAAATCAGTGATCTTTCTCCAGCTATGTCCAGTCTTACGTGCTGTTCTATTACACAGACACATGGTGTTATCCAGCGCTGTAAACATTCTTCTATGAATGGGATGTGTGAACAGAAGTCGCTTCACTGTAATCATGACATGCACTTCTTGGTCATGTTACTGGTAACATTTTAAGGATAGCTACAATAGTGGCTGCACCAGGAGCTGGAGATTCAAGCCCACATAATCCACTGTTCAGCCAGCTGCACTAGAGTACAATGATAAACTCACTAGAGGGCAGCAATTGTGAGTATCTGCTGGCCTGATCCAACTGTACCAGACTCGAGTTACTGTCAGATAGCCCTCTTGTGGATTGATTCCATTAGATTAGCAGCATTATCTGTGATGTTTCATCTCCATGCCACATGCTTTACTGACTCTTTGCACTGTTACGTTGCTCTGTAGAAACGTACCCACAATGCTTCATATTCTGAGGTTTATCCATGCGGACAGCCAGTTTGATTTTCAGGTCGTGATCGGGGCAGTTTTTGGAAACTGTCATTTTGTGCAATTCTGATTGCTTAGGGCTGTTTGGTGTTGGATGCAAGACGACCTGGACAAAGTGCACAATTTACATAACAATCATTACAAAAATACATATATATTAATTAAAATATTACCCATTAGTATACAAGCGCTTTCATAAATGTGTTATGGTTTATGGCACTCAGGCAGACTGACACTCTTTAGAATTAAAAAGGCATATTCTAATACAGAATGAAACAGTTGTCATATTACAATAGCTTTATATTACAACATAAATCTACTCCCGTGCTTGACTAGAAAACTAATTATGAACAAATCCCTCCCCTCAAGTCTTTTGTGCCCATTCTGGATATAATCTGAATCTTTCCTATAATTCATATTTCAATACCAAGGATTATTGGAAAATATTATACAGGTACGCAGTATACATAGGGTAGAGTATATGCTTTTACGGAACATATTCCAATTACAATGTGTATTAAACAAAAGTGTGCATTTAATTTAAATCAGGCATATTAAATCAATATTCCCAATCCATGTATGCCTCTCCTCACGGACACACGTTTGTCTTGGCAATGGAATGTCTGGGAGTGAGCTCTATCACACCCCTTTTGTGCATTTGAGTTGTTTGTCACTCTTCACAGTGTTGTCACATTTTTATATACACATAATTGTATTTAACAACCAGTCCTGAACTCTTTTACAAATTGATTTTTTTTTTTTATTTTAAACCTGCATTGGCAATGCAAATATCTATTTTAAAACAATAAATACTAATTAAAAAAAAAAATGAAATAAGCTGTACATTACTTCACATAAAAACCTTTAAAGTTCACCTTGAAAGCTTCTTAACATGCAACATTCATCTTTAAGTCTCAGAGCTTTGATAGTGAGTGCTGCCAGTGTCGTAAAGATTTAAAACCTGTATCATCAGTTCATGGGGGTTAATTTTTATTGGGCTCACTGCTTAATGAATTCATTGATGCTTAAAAGCTTGCAGGGCTTTAGTGCCATCATGTTTCAAATACATATCTTGAATAAAACAAACTAATGTGAGTAACACAAGATGTCATGCCATTAGGATATCTTAAAGAGACAGTATCACGTCTATATAAGACAGCAATACCTATAAGATGTACTGGACCTTGCTGTACTGTTTCCTATCTTCACTTGAAATTACTTTCACTAGTTTTTCAGCATTATGAACTGCATCAAGCAACCCTGATCTTGAAGCTTGGTGGTATGTTTACGTTTCTGACTGCAGTTACAGAATTAGTTTCTAATTCTCTCCAGTAAGGTAGCAGCAGTAGATGTGTCTATTATTCTCACTCGAGAGTTTGCCAGTGCTAAGCTACAGACAGTAGCTGTTCAGGTTGATAAGAAACAGTCTGGCTGGTGTCAGGGGCAGCCGTGTCATACAGGATGAAGGAACTCAATGGCCTATCGCTTTAATTTTTTGTCATTTAGACACCATTAAAATGTGATTTTTGATGTCTGTAAAATGCTTACTGCAACGGTAATTGTATACAGTAAATTAAATACCAAGGCCGCTGTAGTAGCTTTATACTACATCACATCTATCATGGCATATGACAGATGTTGCTGCGAAAGAAATGCAAAAACTTTTTCACGATATACTCCAGTCAGCAGAAACACAATTTTATTAATATGAAAACAGGCTTCCCACATTTTCAAAATCTATTACACAGAGATCAGGCAACGCTATATTTGTAATAGTCGTCAACACTATGCCAACACTTGTAATATTTTAAAAGGCCAGACTCCATTTATCAAAGAAAATCTATTCTGTACTAAATCTTGCAGACAGCTTTGATGTTGCCAGACATCTGAGAGCCTGCAGTATGACTCAGTATTGGCAGGTAAACAAGTCCGTTTTCAAATCCCACCAGGTCTTTAAATTCCTTGGTACAGCATCAATACAATACAACAGAAGTAATCATCCCAGCTACCCTTAATTTTAGGTAAGGCAGCATTTCACATTGTGCTTGCAGGGCTTTTGAACTTTAAGGTACCACAAACTGGAATAAATGGAGGAACATAACATATTATTACTGTCTTAATTCTATATATATAAAAAGTATATTTTATGTGATTGAGCAATGTACTGTTTAAAAAAAAAAAGTGAATGTATGCGATGTGCTCAAGAGCTGTTTATTTACAAACTACAGATTTATCCATCAGTTCCTAAAACTAATTGAGCTAGTTACACAAAAAATATGAATGTTATAAAACTGTGAATAATATTGAACTACATACCTACACTGTGGTTGTTTCATGAGTGTAACAATAGCAGGATGGGTTTTTTTTCCAAAAAGTAAATGCTTGACGGGTGCGTCTGGGACCACTGTTGAAGAAATCAATTAGAAAAGAGGACCCTACCCTTCCCAGTTCCTTGTCCTCCAAAGCGAGTACCCCAGTGCTCTCTGTGAACAGCTTCACCTTCACAGCGGGCAGCGGGTGTGTGCTGGTAAAGTCACCTTGAGTTCCCCAGCTGAAAGACAAGCATGGAATAGGGTTAGAAGTACTGTAAAAGGGGCTCCTGAGTGGCACATCCAGCAAAGGCGCTCCACGTGGAGTGCAGGATGTGTCCTATAACCTGGGGATCGCAGGTTCGAGCCGACTGTGACCGGGAGTTCCTAGCGGGTGGTGCAGGGGCTTAGGTCGGCAGGGGAATCCATGGCTCACCACGCATCAGCGACCCCTGTGGCCGATAGGGCGCCTGTGGTTCTGCAGTGGAGCCTCCAGATCTGTGTTGTCCTCTGGCACTATAGGTCTGGTGGCCTCACTGTGGATCCACAGTGCGAAAAATGACTGATTGGCAGGAGCAGGTTTCAGAGGACGCGTACTCCAGCCTCCATTCCCCAAGTCGGCGGGGGGGGCTGCGAGCGGTGAGTCGGGGATACAGATAATAATTGGGCACACTAAACTGGGGAGAAAACCAGGGTAAAAAAGTAGAGCTAATTTAATTGTAACAGGAGTTCCATTACAGTACCAACTGCTTCCTACAGAGTAGGGATAACCTAAATAAACCAGGTTACACCTTTTATACATGCAGGATTTTATACTGACAGTACTATATTTATTTGAACAAATACAGCAATATGGCAGTGCTTTTCTTCATGGCTTGTAGTGTTCCTTTGAGGTCCTGGTATAAAAACATTCTAAACGTTAATCCCATATTTGTTTTACAGTATTGTACATAGACATCACCATGACTACTATTCTAATAAGAAACCTTGTGTGTACTTATTATGAAGTAGTTTCACAATTAAATGCGTCACAAGCCTGAGGATAGCGTAAATATTCAATTAATAATTGGAAAGAAAGTTAAATAATTCCAGTAACATTTTCCTTGTTTTGTGACTGTTATTTTTCCCCTTTCCAAACTCAAAACCTCTAATTTGCAAAAGTGATCCAAACACATTGCCAAATGACATTAGCAAACACTGGCATCCTTTTTTCATTTGAAACTGGTCTTCGGTCGCATATGAAGCACTGAGCAGAGTGGTATAGTATAAAGCATTTAAAAATAACACTAGAAGTAAATAATGCTACTTAGTAAACATCAAACATAGGCAGTACTGTAAAAAAAAAAAAAAATCACTTAATATCAGCTATTTTTTATGTCACTTGCACAAAAGATGTTTGAGGCACTGGATTTACTGGGGAATGGAATATGGCATGATGTCATTAGCTGCTATGGCAACAGCCAGTGCAAGACCATGATTCAAGCCACAGAGACATAATTTGTATTCATGCTGTGTGCAAGTTGTATGTGGACTGAATTTTGGATGAACGTCATTGTTAGAATTAGCTACCAAGGTTAGCAAGGGACCTGTATTTCAAGGTAATAAAGCATGATGATTGTGCTGTTAAAATGGAAGGTGAGTAATGACCGCAGGTAAATTCGGTTACCTCTGCCACACATTATATATCTATGTAACGTTCCCATCCCTTTACAAAGGAATAAGGACAGTACAGCAATGCTTGTCTTAGGAAAACTTTACCATTCACTATGCTAATGAGGTATCTGAAAAATGTACTGAGTTCTGCAGTATCTCCTCTATAGAGAATATGACTCCTATTCTGTATGTACACTCTATAACATGCAGTGTTATATATTACTAATATAATACCTTTTCCTAAGATATTTTCGGATTGGTTATCAATTTGGCACCTGCACAACCAGTTAGCTCCACTCTTATGCTGGCAATACACTGCTGACTTCCATTTGAAGAGAATTGAAAGTGGCACTCGGTAAGCTTCGACCTTGATGTTACGCACCTGCTTACAAGCATATTTGACATTGCATAAGCAAGGTCCTTCACAATCTAGGCAGAGTCCTCTATACAAATCAGCTCTGTTGTGGACTGTGCTTTTGATTTAACAAAATGAGAACTGACAAACAAAAGCATGTATTTTCTTCGTTCATTCTTCCACTTGGTTTTTGCAAAAAAGGTAACAATGGAATCTGTTGAATTGAAATAATTAAATAACACACATAAAGCAATTTCCTATTGGGGTGTAAAGAGCTTTCAAACTGTTACAATTTAATTTAACAAGAATAACCACCAATTGGAGATGTGTGCAGTGTTACCTTCTCTGTTAATTAATGAAAAAGCCATTCAACCACAATATTCCAAATCAAAATGTTCAATATTTTTTTTTTTTATCTTAATTCATCTATAGCAGTTTGTTGACCCCGGGCACTTATTAAATTATGATTTGTTGCACCAGAATTCTAAGCAGATGTCTATTATCCAATCACTTTCCCTGTTCTTGTTTATGCACTCAGTAGAAAATGTTGACACACATCTGGTGTTAGAAATGAACCCTGTTGGTTTGCTCTCTTCAAGTAATTTGACAGCTCTAAGCATCCAGTGTGAAGTGATGCTGATGCAGCATCATGGCGTGGGTTCACAAAATGAATTCTGAACACAGCAATACAGCTACATGACACAAAATGGAATCCGATACTCAGTCCATCACCATGCACCTAAAGCTAATCAAAAAGCTTAATCTGCAGATATCTCTCTACGGTCCATCCCATTTCACATACCAAAGAAGGGACTGCATTAAAATTCTTCTGGCATAAAAAGAAAAACTGTTTGCAAAATATGCTTGTCCAGTTGACTGTGTCTCCTCCTGTAAAGACCATCTTCTTGCGCGGCATTGCATTTCGAGTGACAGAATTGCTCAGCTGTACTGTATATGTTTGTAGGCTATTTATTTATTTCCCCTTATTGTAATAATAAAGAAGTAGATGTCTCATGGTACACTTTTTGGAGGACACATGTGCTCGTGTTCACCCCTCCCGAGTCAGTGCAGCGGTTGCAGTGGTGACCCAGGCTTAAAAAACTGGGGAGAAAATGGAGTAAAAAAAATAGATACAGGTAACAGTTTCTCATACATCTAAATGTACCAAACTGCAGAAACAAAGTGCACCTACTGTACTAATCCATTAAACAGATTTATCTACATTGATGGAACCAAATGTCATAGTCTAGGCATCACAGGTTTACGTCTTATTTATTGATTTATTAATATTTTCTATAAATACGCTCTGAGCTCTTAATACCGTACTGTATCTGAGGGATCACTCTGAAACTTTAAATTGAAAAAAAAAAAAATACAGTGCATTTTTAACCAGGCGCTGGCTGCACTGAAAGGAGATTTGACGGGTCAGAGTAGTGAAATACTGTATAATACTGGTCAATCATTTCTGCATAGAACTTTGCAGTACAACATGCTTACATACCGGTACTGATTTGGCCACTCTTCTCTTGCATATATTTGCAATTCATTAAATTGTACAATGAGACCAACTTCAATAAGCCGCTTAGATCTCCTATAAACCCCTCTCAATCTTCTTTTACCCTTTTTAAGAGTCCTTTGCCAAGGCAAATTACAGCTCAGATTCCTGAACAGATGCACAACCACTCTTCCTACAGAAACTGAATTCAAGCAACCTTTCTAGATTGTTGACCCGAGACCAGAGACAGACTATAACAGGCAGCAAGACTGTGGGAGGAGGCTGCACCTTTTCTCAGGAAATCCTGCATTAGGTCACTGAGACGGCAGAGGCTTTGGCTTTTCAAATCAAAGCTGAAGCCCCTTATCCTGAATAAACATTTCATGGCGTTGCAAGCCAACCACATGCTCTTCTGTAAGTCGGATTGAGACGATTCTGTGTGTGAAAGTGCTACATTGCTCATTCATAATATTGGTATGTTAAATGTATTGAGTTAATTTCCAATAGTAAACAGTTGGGTCACTGAAAGACAACAACAACATGCTTGTTTCTGTAAAGTTAGCAATTTGAGCCGTCCCTTCAAAAGAAGTTCCTTTTTATCTACCCCATCTGTCTGCACCATCAAAACAAGTTTTGTCTTTTTAGACTGATGCGTGTGAGAACATTGGACGATACAAAATGCTTTAGTGCACTACAGTCTTTTTGTTTCTTAAGATGGTCCATATTATTTTTATTGATAGGTTTATAACAGTACAATGCTCCACAGTGACTTCCTCAATAGCGTTTTTTTCAGTCATGGTGCTATACTGATTTATTCCTCTAGATGGCACCCCAGGAATTAAAATGTATTACAGGCCAGCCTTAAAAAATAACCATTAACAGACAGGCATAATTTAAATTCATTGACTGTAACCTGCTTTTAAAAAAAAAAGCTATCTCAAATTAACAACAATCCCAAACAGCGTCAAACAGCAGATAAAGCGTGGCAGGATAATTGCTCTGAAGGTGGCTCAGCAGAATCATTTTGTCATTTTTATTTCATTTCATTTTTATTTGCCCTCAGGCTGTTCTCACTGATGAAGTAATAAAAGCATAGTCACCTTGCAGCTAGCTTTAAGAATATTCCTGCTAGAAACTGAGAATGTGCAACACTGTTTTATATATATATATATATATATATAATATATTATGATATATATATATAATATATTATATATATAATATATATTTCTGAAAGCGAATGAAAAACAGAATTGTCTTTTTTCTGTAAAAACAAATCTACTAACTCGCTAAACCAAAAGAAAAAAAACCCTTCAAAATACTAAATTAACTCTAAGTGTAAATCAGTCATTGTTGCTTTAAGAATGTGCCTCGCTCCCTCTGAACTTTAATTGATTTGAGGACAGTCGAAATTCCTGTTGTTCCTCTGCAGCTTGCCTGTTTATCTGCAGCAGTCACTTCAACCTGTAATCTTTTCATTAAAATAAATTGAAAGTCAGGTGAATGAACAGCTGTCACTTCAGTTAAACTCTATAACAAACCTTCCACGGGAGAACAGACAGGCTGTTCCGAAAGCAGGGGAGCGGCAGTGCATTCGGCTAGATCCGAGCCACGCAGCAGAACCAGTATCCTGGATCAGGATAGCAGATGTGTATGCATTCTTTAGTGACACAAATTCTGTAACTGCTATTTACTTAACAAAGATAAAGTATTTTTGTACAGCCTAGCAAACTGTAAAACCCTAATGACTAGCTTTTCTCCAGGAATAAGCAAAATCTTTCCATCTACAAACATACACAAATGTTGACAATTAATCAGTCAAAACGTTTTTTCAATAATATTTTTTTTTTCCCCACTGTGATACTTTCAGCATTCATTCCTTCAATAAACTAAAGAAGACACATTCATATCTGATCTGACCCATACAGTACCACTTGTTAATTATTAGGAATGTGATTTTATATTACTGCAGCTTGCTTAGGTGCACACTTAATCGGACATAAATACAGAAAAGATGGCCGTTCGTAGCACACAATTTTGTGCAGTAAATAAGCTGTCCATCACCATGCAACAATTTTTTGTTGTGCACCTGGAATTCCTTTAAGGTATTCTCATCATCACAGGGCAGGAGTAGGATCATGGGATTTTTTAAATCACTTTTCTCCTCGTTCACTGCCTACAAACTGCAGAATGCGAACCAAGACTAAACAAAACCCAGTTATCTAATCCAGAACTCAATTTATCAAAATACATTTCTAGAATCCTGGCAGTTCAATTCTGAAGGGAGCAATGTTTCTGAGTCATCATTTAATCTCATTTATTAATGAACAGGTCTCACTCTGGGAGGTGTGTATATTACTAGGATTTGTTTACTGTCTGACTGATACAGTAAGAGCCTTCCACGGCATTTTCAGGAATCACAGTCTCATATATATCACTTTGCTGCTGAAAAAAACCCTCTGAAATAGGATGTTGTGTGGGGCTGTTTATTTATGTTTTCATTCATAAATATTTACTTAAAATGCAGTTATTGTCTGTACAAAAAAAAACAAAAAAAACCCATCATGTTAAGATGCTGGAGTCTAAACCAGCCACACTGAATCTATCCAGGCAACACTGCAGCTGAAAGTCCAAAACCTTCCATCTCTTAATTGAGAAAATATGAAAATAGAGAGAAAATAACAAATCTGGTTATCGGTGCATGTGGTCTGTAGTTTCAATTTAGTGCAGCAAACAAATATTAAAAATGACAGATTTTTCAAAGCACCGTCGTGAAGCCTACAAAGTCACAAAAAGACTATCACCAGAACTAAACGTGTTCTTCATTATCAATAACTTAAAAGGAATACATAATGATTTCAATTTTTCAAAGACAACAGGGGTTTTGCTTCTTGCGTTAGCTGGAATTGATGGCATGATCCTATAGACTTGGACCATTAACTATCACTGTTACACTCATACTTGCATTGTGCTAATTATTAGGTCATTATTTATATAAGTTTACAGTCTGTTTGCTACAAGCAGAACTGATAATTTAAAAGACATACTCAGGATGGATCTATAAAACTCAAGTACCTGGGGATTCTTATTAGACTGCCACAGACATGTTTTTGTTTGCACTTTAATTAAAACAGCTGTGAAAATCAATGATGCAAGCTGTGGCATTTTAAACCACGTATAATAGGTAACCAGTTTTAGAGTGGGGCACCACGTCGCATTTATTTAGAAAATGAAGTAACAAGAGTGATACTTAGGCGATTTAATCTGCTTCTAAATAACAAGGGTTTCACTTTTAAGGATGTTCCGGTAAACTGAATAGTTTTATTTACAAATATTTACGCAGCAATTCGTTTTTATTAACATCCTGGTATTTTGAACTATAGCCTTTTTTTTTGTTCTGTTTTACCATTTTGGTACTGGTTTTATTAACAACGATCATCATCTGACAGTGTAAATGACAAGGTTATCTACATGTGTCTTACTGGGACCCTTACGTTGGTTTGGAAGCCTCTGCCTGATCAGTCTGTAGCTTCTCCCCTCCTTCCACCTCCATTGTACAGTAAACAATGCGGTTTGGAGCCAACGATTTCAAACCCTGAACCTCCATGATCACAACCTGCAAAAGAAAGCATCACCTTTATACATGACATACATAACACAATATCCTTTGCCACTTAACATGATTTAATACAGAATGTATGCTGGTCGATATAGTGGTATACTACAGTGAACCGAGTTGATGTTTTTCTCAATGTGTTTAAAGGATGTGCTGTTGATACAGGGGGTGATAGACCCAAGGGAAAGGCCAGGGTGGAAATGTTACACAATTCACACATTCTTAATATGATGGAGACCTCAGTAAGAAGTTGCCAGGTGGTTTAATCATTCGCAGCACGCAATGAAGGAGATCTGCAATGACTTTGAGGATATCAGTAGCTGACATAAAACAAGAGCATCAATAGAAGTGTTCTAGTTTGTGTACGAAATCAGTTTACAAGAGTACATGGGCTATTCCACCCTTCCTTTATCAAAATACTACTATTAACCCTGTAGTACCTGAGGCCCTTCAAAGAGGGAAACCTTAAACAATAAGCATATGATAAATTATGCTTCCTGGTTTGTGTTTCCCCGCTCTGCAACTCAATAAACCACGAGCTTCACAAGCAACCTTGTTTATAAACCAGCCATACAAACAATAAGTGAAAGCAATCTTCTAGAGTTACTTTTGATGTAAATGTATATTCTCAGATTGTCAGAGAATAAATCGTATCTTCTTGCACTGGTCTAAATCAATTTGTTGGAAGGGTTTTTTGCATGCTGTCTGGTGGAGGCTGAGGGTACAGCATTTTACTAATCCCCCCTCCTCCGTTTATTGTTCATGCAGAGTGAAAACAACACTTGTCAAACAGGCTTGTGGCAGCTGAAAGGGGAACGAATGAAGAGCAAATACGTGTCAAGTCATTGTACCTCCAGCGTGAAAGACAGCACCACATCTGATTTGGAGAGCTGGTTTTCGTTCTCCTCCCCCATGTCGATGATCGAGGTGTTGTGACCGCGTTTCAGCTTCTGCAGTTTGAACTCAGAGCCTCCTTTGGACACCGGCATGCTTTCCAGGTTGGCCATCAGCAAATTCACAGATGACTTCAGCTCCTCGATGAACATGCTCTCCATTTCTTTTGAAACAAACTTTAGAAACTTGCGCTCCTTTCAAAATAATAAAGTGAGAGAGATGGCGCTTATCAGTCATTGTTAAAGAGACAGAAAAAACATCTAATAGCAAACGTCTAATGTCACTGACCCTCATCGCAGTAATTATACTCATAATGACTGCTCAACAGATCAGTCTATTTAATATACAACATACAGAGTGGTCTATAGGAGAGAGAATCCATCTGTCCAGGTGCAATAACCGAGTATTCATCAAGGGCTCCTGTGCTTACAAAATGACTACTGTTTAATTGCATGGAAGTGGTAAAGTAAACAACATTTTGTTACTTGATGTAATTACATGGTAACACCATGGTTCAGGCCATTTCCAACCTTTTCCACAAGTTACCATGGTAACAGCAGGAACCATTGTCAGTTCCCCCATTTTTACACTGTTATTACATCATAACTTGTTTAATGACTCCTATTTAAATGGGACTGAACATGTGAATTTGTGTGAGTATGTGCGTACATATATTGACGTGTTTACATTAAAGGGGCAGGCACAGAATTCACACATCACTTCCTCCAGGGATGACAAACTAACTGGAAAGCTGTTTAGATTACATGCATAATCATGTTTTTTCATGTCAAACACATATCTCAAACACATTTTCGTAGAGCAGCAGGACTGCAATTTAAAGAGATGCAGAGGCCTGCTGCCTCACCTGATGCATTGACGGCATTGCAGGATTCATCATTACAAAAATAGGTTTTACTTACTCTTGCAATCTGGTCTGCCATTTGAAGACGTCCATCCAGTTCTCGTCTAATCTGTGCCGCCTGTTCATCTGGATTATCCAGCTGAAATCACAGAAAAAGTGAAAGTTAATCACTGCTTCACTAAATTGAAACTTGCACAGATATATAGATACAAGAAATATGTGTAGATACAGGAAGTTTAGGCAATATCATTAAAATGACTGAGTGTAGGTTCTTTAGTTTCAAGTTTCGAATAACGGTAACTTGTACAACAGTACAAAAATACCCATGTAGAAAAACAATAGACAGATCAAGGGGGACATCATAAAAATGTACCCTGTTAGTGCTGGCATGTTTCCATATTTTAACTTATTTAAAATGATAACATATTATTTTATATATCATCATATATATTATGAAACGAGTACATGACCATACTGCCCATCCCTCCCTGAGACATATGTGCAAATACACATGCATACTTCATACGTGTGGGTGTTAAGTTACTAATATAGTGCTCATTCTGAAATCTGGGTCAAATCAGTAAACGGCACT
Source organism: Polyodon spathula (assembly GCF_017654505.1). Classification (NCBI taxonomy): domain Eukaryota; kingdom Metazoa; phylum Chordata; class Actinopteri; order Acipenseriformes; family Polyodontidae; genus Polyodon; species Polyodon spathula. Next base: position 33,046,758 of record NC_054549.1, on the reverse strand, counting down.
GAGAAGTTAGGGTGGTGGGGGTGGGAACTTCCTGTCGCTTTTTTTTTTTTTTTTTTTTTTTTTTTTTTTTTATTTTTTTTTTTTTATTTTTGTTTTTTTTTTTTTTTTTTTTTGTTTTTTTTTTTTTTTTTTTTTTTATTTTTTTTTTTTTTTTTGTTTTTTTTTTTTTTTTTTTTTTTTTTTTTTTTTTTATTTTTTTTATTTTTTTGTTTTTTTGTTTGTTCTTTTTTTTTTTTTTTTTTATTTTTTTTTTTTTTTTTGTTTTTTTTTTTTTTTTTTGTTTTTTCTTTTTTTTTTTTTTGTTTTTTTTAAATTTGTTTTTTTTTTTTTTTTTTTTTTTTTTTTTTTTTTTTTTTTTGTTTTTTTTTTTTTTTTTTTTTTTTTTTTTTGTTTTTCTTTTTTTTTTTTTTTTTTTTTTTTTTTTTTTTTTGTTTTTTGGTTTTGCAAATACACATGCATACTGTATGCACACCCACAATTCAATGAGTATCTACGAGTAAGACTTTAGACCCAGATTACCATTTTGCCAGTGCTCTTCAGTCGCATTAAAAAAGGTTAAAAGTGGTTCACCAACAGCATTACAAAAACCTATGTTTTGGCATACTTCATTACTTTGACACACTGTATTGTTAGACTGACTTAGCAAATATATTTGTACAACAACTGTCTTTACGTGTTAGACGCAGATTTGAAGGAGAAATTAAGTCAGAGGTGGATTCAATCAGATCTGTATTTACCATGCATGACAAAGACAAGGTTGCATTTTAATGGGTTGAGCTGCATCTCTGAAAAAGAGAACAGGAAGATTTTTCCTGGTTAGTCTAGGCATAAATCAGGTGCCATCTGTTACTGTGAATTGCATTGCTGTGCAGCTCGATCCTACTCAACATTGCTGAACGTGAAATAAACGTTTTGTTTTAATCTTTTGCATTCTTACCTGAGTAAACCAGGGGAAACGGTTGTTTGAAATATTTAGTTATTATTATTTGAAATTGAGTTGGATTTGCTCAGAATGCTTGTCAGAGCCGTGCTGCCTCAGAAATGTGAAGGTAAAGGTAATCCAACTCAGGGTAAGAAGATGTTAAATTTACATTTCATTTCACGATAGGAGTCCATGCTTCAGCAGTGTTAACTCCTTGTAGAAATAGATCTAAAATGGTATTCCATATTTTTTTTTTTTATCTCATGTGGTTTATCATCATAATTCTGAAACAGAATGTCATGCTTGTACAGTTTTCATATTTTTCTTATATTTTTTCTAATTTAAGATTAGAGCCGTCAGTATTTAAAATGTCCTGGTAAACATACATGTAAAGATGTTTGTCAGATCCCCATATTATATTCCCATATTCTGACTCGGTATGAGAAAGGGGATGTTCATCAACAGAACATTTGCTGTAAAATGGAGCAACCCTGTGGTGAGAAAGTAGCCCGCTGTGAACTAGCCAATGAAAAGTACTGACCAGCTTGTATATAAGACAGCGTGTTAACACCCTATCACCACTTGTCAAGCTGGGAACTGACCCTGGCAACCCCTGCTGGCTTTCAGAATATCAGTGACTTTCAGAAGGTGGTACTTTCTTGAAAACTGGACTGCTGATCATCTAAAAACCTTCTGCGGAGTTACTGTATGGACACCAGATACATAAATCTGTTCTATATAAAAACCAGGTAAGAAAATGTAGTTCATTGATCTCACTTGAAAGGATACCTTTAATACACAACTGACTCAAGAAACCAAACTGCCTGCCGGGTAACTAATAATTGCTCCAGTTCCCACTTCTATTTGCAGCACAGCACTGTGATAAAGATTGTGTCTGATTTGCAAAGCCTCCCAACATTCTGCACCAAGTGACTGCAGTCTTTATTACTGCACAGAAGTGACGTTCATAATCAGAAAGATGTTATTCCTTTTAGATGATGATAATTATGATTACAGTTAAATGTGTGAGAAAAAAAGTGGATAGATGGATTATCTATCTCGTACAGACTACTCTGATGGGTGTAGGTATTTTGTATGTAAAACAGCCTCAAAATAAAGAAAATAAGGAACACTGTTAAATGATCCCTTGAGCAGTCTTTACGAGTCTCCAAAAATAAATGACTGCATACTAGCTCCTCTATACATCACAGCGCTTTCTTGTAAAGTGCTCTTCATCACAGGTAAAAGATCTCTGTGGCCTTCGACATTGATTTTTTTCATTTATCAAGAAGACATGTAACCTTTAACTACTGTTGGCATTACAATATTTCATCTTTTGCTTTGAAAATAGATCAAAATCAGGATAAAAATGGATGATATTTAACTGGGCCGAGTTTCGACACAAAGGTTTGCAACAACTGTTAGTGTAGCTCCCAACCCGGTTGTTGTCCTACATTCTATCACAGATTAATAAAGTACTGAAATATTCACAAGTGTTCTTGTATTAATAATTAATCTCACAGTCGGCTCATGCAAGTAATTTATAGAATCTGACACAGTGAAAGTGCTGTGGGCTAGGAACCGGAATGCGCGCCCTCTGCATCCTATTTATTTCTTGTCAGCATTAATATTGTGACTGAGCAGCCACCCCCTCTGATAACCTGAATTGCTTAACGTTTAAATGAAGATGCATCAACACCAAAAAATTTCCTTGAAGGGTAGAAAAATAAAATGTCAGAATCGTCTTAAACTCCCTCGGGGTTGGATTGATTTCATAGTTGTATCATATACGCATATACTTCTACTTGACATTAAACAGAAATCCACTGCTAGTTCCCTGGACTTACTAATAAGTTTTTATCTTTTTATTTCATTAATGAGATAAGACTTGCCTTCCAGATCAATTCGACTTGTACCTCAGTCATTACAACATAACGCACCCAATACCACTCTATCAGAACACTAGATACACTGTATTGATTATTTTCTGCCATACCAGCAAGCCTCCTTAATATCAAAGGAACTCAACCTGCACCAAAAAACAGTCTAACCGAAGAGCACTGAGCTATTTAAGGCAGCACTGGGAAATCAAAGGCTTTGTCAGGTTGATGGCTCTTTCTTTAACAATCGAAATCTTATTTCACAGTTCACTGTAAGGCTTCAGTTAATGTAGATAGTATCTAAAAATAATAACACAAAACGTTGGCTTTCTTTCTATAAAAGCAACAGTCAGGTCAAGTTAAAAAAAAAAAACAAGCAAACAAAAACAAATATTTTAAGGTCAAGTGCTGAAGCTGACCAAACAATTCCTGTTGCCTATCCATAATAAATGCTCTTTTCTCAACTATCTGTGGCACAAAGCTCTGCAATGGTCAGGTCAAATGTTGAAAATAGCAGACAAAACATTGTATGGTGGATGTGGGCCTCGTTTTCTGTAATAAAATACCTTATGTTAAATATGATTTAAGTACATAAGAACATAAGAAAGTTTACAAACGAGAGGAGGCCATTCGGCCCATCTTGCTCGTTTGGTTGTTAGTAGCTTATTGATCCCAGAATCTCATCAAGCAACTTCTTGAAAGATTCCAGGGTGTCAGCTTCAACAACATTACTGGGGAGTTGATTCCAGACCCTCATGATTCTCTGTGTAAAAAAGTGCCTCCTATTTTCTGTTCTGAATGTCCCTTTGTCTAATCTCCATTTGTGACCCCGGGTCCTTGTTTCTTTTTTCAGGCTGAAAAAGTCCCTTGGGTCGACAGTGTCAATACCTTTTAGAATTTTGAATGCTTGAATTAGGTCGCCACGTAGTCTTCTTTGTTCAAGACTGAACAGATTCAATTATTTTAGCCTGTCTGCATATGACATGCCTTTTAAACCTGGAATAATTCTGGTCGCTCTTTGTTGCACTCTTCCTAGAGCAGCAATATCTTTTTTATAGCGAGGTGACCAGAACTGAACACAATATTCAAGATGAGGTATTACTAATGCATTGTACAGTTTTAACATTACTTCCCTTGATTTAAATTCAACACTTTTCACAATGCATCCGAGCATCTTGTTGGACTTTTATATAGCTTCCCCACATTGTCTAGATGAAGACATCAACAAAAACTCCTAGGTCTTTTTCATAGATTCCTTCTCCAATTTAATCTCCCATATGATATTTATAATGCACATTTTTATTTCCTGTGTGCAGTACCTTACACTTTTCTCTATTAAATGTCATTTGCCATGTGTCTGCCCAGTTCTGAATCTTGTATAGATCATTTTGAATGACCTTTGCTGCTGCAACAGTGTTTGCCACTCCTCCTATTTTTGTGTCGTCTGCGAATTTAACAAGTTTGCTTACTATATCAGACTCTAAATCATTAATGTAGATTAGGAATAGCAGAGGACCTAATACTGATCCCTGTGGTACTCCACTGGTTACCACACTCCATTCTGACGTTTCTCCTCTAATAAGTATTTTCTGTTTTCTACATGTTAACCACTCCCTCATCCACGTACATGTGTTTCCTTGAATCCCAACTGCGTTCAGTTTGAGAATTAATCTTTTATGCGGGACTTTGTCAAAAACTTTCTGGAAATCTAAATAAACCATGTCATATGTTTGCAATTATCCATTATCGATGTTGCATCCTCAAAAAAATCAAGCTGGTTAGTTAGACACGATCTCCCTTTCCTAAAACCATGATGACTGTCTCCCAGGACACTGTTACCATATAGGTATTTTCCATTTTGGATCTTATTATAGTTTCCATAAGTTTGCATATAATAGAAGTCAGGCTTATTGGTCTGTAGTTACCTGGTTCAGTTTTGTTTCCCTTTTTGTGGATCGGTATTACGTTTGCAATTTTCCAGTCTGTCAGTATAACCGCTGTGTCAAGACTGTTGCATGATCTTGGTTTTTAGTTTTGCATTTAGATTTGTCTACTTTAGGGATGCAATTGTTTTGCGCCTCTAGTACTACATTTGTGAAGAACAGCCATCCTTTTTCTGTGGATGTTTTCTCTATTTTACTCCAACCTACTTCTGTAAGTCTCTGTTTCGTACAATCATAGTTTGCTTTAGTCATTACTTTTGGGGTTTTAAAAAGCACTTCAAATGAGACCATGTTGTGGTCTGAGTTTGCTAGTGGTTCTCTGACCTCTGTTTTAGTTATTCTGTCTTCGTTATTTGAAAAGACTAAATCAAGGCATGCCTCCCCTCTAGTCGGTGCCTTGACAAATTGTGTTAGGAAGCAGTCATTTATCATTTCCACCATTTCAATTTCATCTGTCGTGCTCCCCACCGGATTTTCCCATTTTATATGGGGGAAGTTGAAATTCCCCATTAGTATGGCTTCTTCTTTGCTACACGCATTTCTAATGTCATTGTATAACAGATTATTTTGCTCACCGTCTGAATCTGGCGGTCTATAGCATGCTCCTATTATTATGCCCTTTGAATTTGTGTCCGTTATTCTGACCCATATTGATTCGGCTTTATTTTCTTTGTCTAGGTTTAACACCTGGGCTTCAAGACTGTTTCTTATGTATAGCGCTACCCCTCCTCCTATTCTGTCCTGCCTGTCTTTCCTATACAGTGTATACCCACAAATATCCCCATCACTCTCAGACAACCAAGTTTCTGTAACACCTATCACATCATAGTTACTTGTTAGTGCAGTAGCTTCAAGTTCTAAAATGTTGTTTCTGATACTTCTAGCATTTAGATAAATACATTTAATGGTTGTCTTAACTGAGTTGTTGTCCTTGTGTCTCCCTTCTGTTTTTTTGTTGATTTCTCCCCCCTTCCTTTCTAGTAGAGTGGCTGAACTAAATTACAAGTGCTCTAAGCTCTAAGCATTCAGGATTAAGGAAGTTCAGATTACAAATGAAAAGTAAATCACAAATTATCTTGGAATTTATTTAATTATGAGTATGACTCAAGCATCTTAGTTTTTATTTTTTGTGAAAAAGATTAATCTTAAAAGTCGATGTTCCACAAAGAGGTAGATTTAGGTGCTGTATCTTAATTAAAGTATTACTCTGTAGGGAAGTTTCTTATACAGTACATAAGCAATGTTTCAGCTGCAGCTGAGATATAGTATTTAATAGTATAGTATTGAAATTAGTGTTGAACAGTTTGTTTTCTGAACACAAGAAAATGTTATAATTCTTAAGGCTGATCTTGAGAAAAATAATTCATTATTATCCTATCAACAGAACACAGAGCCACTCAGAATGACTTCAAACACCATAAACAGAAAAGTGCATGTCAAGAAAAAAATTTGGAATGACATTTAGTCTGTGTTCACAGTGCGCCTAGAGGATTTTGTCCGCTCTCGGTGTGGTTCAGTACGTTTGGTGTGAAGTTTGAATAACAAAGTCTGCTTGTGAAATGAACTGTGCTGAGTCCACTAAAGAGGGGGACTCGGTATGACTGGCAAACAAGCTTGGTTTGCTCACTAAACCTCAATGTGAACAACTGCTGGACTCGGTCCTGTTGCACAAGGTAAACATTCTGCACGTAGTTTAGTTCACATTGTGAGGAAACAAGTAGAACAAAAAAAGAAACATCTTTGGAAGTACATTACGGTTATCAGACATCCCAGAAAAACTGAGACGGTCCCAGTAAAACTGTTAAATTGTCCCGGTTTTGCTATTGTACACTTATCTACGGAACCCCTAAAGGGACATGGTGTCAGTTCAAAAAGAAGGTTAGTATTGCATGACCACGACACAATATCTTGTAATTTGTGAGCACAGCTTATTATCTTGTGAGCACACCTTATTATCTTGTGAGCACGGCTCAGTAATTTGTGATCATGGCTTATTATCTCGTGAACACAACATATTTTGTGAGCACAGTTTATTATCTCGTGAGCACGGCTTATTATCTTGTGTGCACATCTTATTATCACGTGAGCATGGCTTAATATCTCATGAGCATGAGTTGTGGTACACTCATGTGGTTTTCTCTTCTTTTGCAATAGTGTCATTTTCAGTCTGGCAATCTGATAACCCTAAACTACATGGACAGTGTGAGAAACGGAAGCTCTGACAGACATTTTATCAAACACCAACATCCAATCCTGACTGGATAACTCACAAAAACAGTAAAATATATCTTCTTTTTCTAGCTTTTTCTAAGTCTTTTCTCAAATTAATTTGTTTAATGCCTACAAAAGGGGAACAGTGAAGTTTTGTGTAATGGAATACTGATGGTCTCAACTTAGCTTCAGTGGACAGCTGTCAGCCTCTGCATGAGACCAAGATTGAATAGCGGTGTGTTTTTAGCATCTTTTGAAAATTGCCAAATAGCTTAGCACATACAGTACAATGTATTCAGCAAGTCTGATCGAGGCGTGATGAAGAATGCATTATGTTCACTTGCAGACTATGCCAGGAATTCCCTTAGATTGAATGCAAATTGAGTTCAAAAGACTGGGACCAAGAGAGACCACAAGTAGTTCACATCACTAACAATTTAAATGAGTGACTTGTTCAGCTGAGGTTGATACAGACAGCTGCGCCAGTGAAAGAAGGGATCTCGATAAAATGCATATGTCAGGTTTCCTTAGTGTCGAAGAAAATGTACTGTACTTGACATAGAATCATTTGGCAGTATTAAATATATCATATGCAGGTCGTACAAGTCACCGACGAAGAATATAGATGGCAGAAGTGGCAAACAGAACCTGGCATGGGTGGCAAGACAGATCATTGTAATCACTTAGGAAAAGGTGGTGAATGGCAGACCCTGCAAAGGGAAATGCAATTTTTCCATACTGTTCCTTTTTTTCAGCCCTAAATCTATTCTATGTGACTTGAACCTGTAGTAGCTCAGTACATGCAACAGAAAAAGAGCGGCATGCAATTGTAGCCTATATTGACAGTCTTAGGTAAATGTATTGGTAAATGAAGAGTAACCCAATTAATTTGATGGTATAATAATAATTACCTTAGGTTTTTTAACAACATGCTGTACCAACTTTATTACGGACGAGTGTTCCATGCAATACAGCTAAAACAAAACAACAACGGGATAACAAAAACATTGATGATCAAACTGAGAGAAGTGTACAGTACTACACTGCAGAGATACATCTTCCAAAATGCTACAAGCTGAACAGCAATCTGCTGCTGTTCTATTTTTAGCTCAGCATTGCACTTTGTCTGATGGGCTCAGCCTTAGCTGCCTACAGCCCAGGAGCCTTCATTCAGCGACACGGTCCAGCCATCTGGTAGCAGCAGAATTCCCAGAGAGAGTGAGAGAGAGAGATTGCTGCATGCCTTGTCATGAAATACTTTACAAGATTGCTCCCTTGAGAAATGCTACACAATGATGATTTTAACAATCAGTCCATCTTCTGGTTCCTGCACCCTGTGTTTATTGAAGTACCTTTTGTTTTAAAGACCATTTCTTAGCTGGAACATCTTTATTTGCTCTGTTTAATGAAATTTATATCATAGTACTGTACGAGGGGAAAACTTAACAAGATGTCTACAAACAAAGTTCCTCTTTATTTTTTAAATAATATTTAAAACATCAAGATACCCTGTTTCTGCTACTGTTCATACATATTTAAAAAATATATAATTGGATTTTTATTTTTAAACATGTATTGTATAATATACACACACTAGCTATCTAGACCTGGGTTTTTCAACCGGAGGTTCGCGTACTGTTTCGGGTAGTTCTAAGGGTCACAGGGGGTACACAGACATGCACAAATAAAAATTTGAGTAAACTAAAAATAAATTTTTTTTTTAGCGGTAGCATATATTCTCTAAAGCACTGTGTATAATTATTTAAGCTAAGCTCTGTTTAGCAGCTGAAAGTAAACCCCACATAAAAACAAACACAGAATCTACCACGTCCACATTTCCCACCTCTACGCATGCGCGATTTCGACTGAGTGGCTTTTTTATATAGGTGGGGCAGGCGAACACTGTTGCTTGTGATTTTTGCTGTTTTCAGCTTGTCGTATCAGCGAAGCACAATGTTTCTTCGTTTTTTTAGAAGTATAAATGCTCCGATAAATAAATAGTAGGCTAATCACAATACTCATACTTTAACGGTTTTAACGGTTTTTTTGTTTTATTATTACCGCAACGTGGCAACGCGACCAACTGATTATGTTGTCGGTGTTTGAAATGACTGCATTTCTTACTTGGATAACAAAAATAAATTAAGAAAACTTTTGAGTTCTCATGTCTTTCGCGTTTCGCTGTATTACAATATATTGCGTCCCTTTTAATAATTATGCTGGCTTTAAATTTTATATATATATATATATATATATATATATATATATATATATATATATAAATAATTGTTAGGTATTATAGTTTTTTCTTGAGGTTATGTTTTTGATGTAAACATTTTAAATGGCACACATACTTACGCTGAGGTGGGGAGTAAATGGTAACGTGATAAACGTTTACAGTACTGACTATTTTGTATACTGGCTTGGCCAAATAGAAAGCCTACTGTTTGGTATTCTGTCTTAAACCAGCAATTTGTCAGTCCCAGACTGCTGCTAAAAATTATCTATTAAATAAACCGGAAACAATGTGTTAATCAGATTATTCTGATTATTCATTGCAACTGTGGTACCATTCAGTGAGCGAAAATTGTAAAGGGTACTTTAGCTAAACCCCCCCCCCCCCCCCCCCCCCCCCCCCCAACAAACAGGGTACAGTTTCAAAAAAAGGTTGAAAACCCCCTTACCTAGACCACAAAATTATCTTCAGGTGAAAAATGAAAACTAAAACACAAAGATTCCTCTCTCTGAAAGAGATGAAATCAGGTTCTTTCTAACCTACTGTATGGGAAGCAGACCACATGTATCTTTTGATAACCGTCACCATGGGGTAAAAAGGAAGTGCCTCATTGATTTAGTTTAATGTTACACATATGCTGCAATTTTTTAACAGAGGTAATCAGACAAACGTAATGGATTCCATTTTGTTTCCTACACAGAATTGTGACTTATTTAATTTATTCACATTGTAAGTACCTCAGCATCTTAATCCTTGCACAAGTATTTTTTTTTTAATAAATGCTCCTGCCCTATGAGCTTATTCTACCTTTAGGAGTCAGCAGGGCTAGTACTACCCAGCAACTGTGGAACCTTTTTGGTTTATTCATCAAACACTTGAGTCACAGACAATTTCTCTTAAGAACAAAAGTGGACAATATATAGTTACGACTATAGCTGGCTGTTAAGGTGTTTTTTTGTTTTTTTTAGGGTGCTGGCAACCGAATCCCTGCTCATCATTATGACCAATTCAGCAAAACCTTATATATTCAGGAAGAACAAGCAGCAGTAACTCATTGGTAATTACCCATGATCCAACAGTGCACACAGGAGACCAGGATGTGGTGCTGTGAGGATGAGAAAAGGAGCCTGGCTGGTTACACCAGAGGCAAGCTAACTAACACGGAAAACATCAAAGCACTCAAGCAAGGATAAACCACATTTCGACCGAACAGCAGCAATGTAGCAATTAAATAATCCACCAGCCCACTGGCAGCTCTGCTTACTCCACAACCCACAGTGTCTTTTATATTTTCAAAGGGCATGGTAATGGCATTTGCTAATTATTTATTTATTTTTTTACTATAACAAAATGGAGGTGTATACCAAAAACACAAACACATGCTGGACTTCGCGAGGAGGAGCAGAGTCTAAGCAGACTAAATAGATTTTATATGTATAAAGTAAAAATGCATTTAAAAATGACAGGCATGCACCTCACTTCCACACCTTTGGATTTGACCTATTAAATTAAACAGACGGTCATCTCAAGCCCTGTTAACTTGTGTTGCCTCTACAATCCATACCGATCCTCCATCTTGAACTGTGATAACAGCCAATCAAACAGCTTTTTTTTTCCTGTAATTCTGTGGTTTGTGATTTACTCTATACACTCGCCAACTGCAGTTAAGGAATTGAATTGGCTGTTTCTCAGATGTGTCCAACTCCTACTTGGCAGTATTAGGCTACATTAATATGCAAAACTGAATTCACTTGAAATTGAATCTTGCGAATATTGATTACAATACTAAGCAAGTATTATCTCTAGAGCAAAATCAGCCAACAGTCATCTGTGAATTGTGGCACTACTGAAAAACAGTTTTGTCTCTTAGCTTCTGACATTTTGTGCACTATTAAAACAGATTTTTCTTAAAAAAAACTGACAGCCCAGTAACATTCTGTTAATATTCTCATTTATCCCCACATACAAAAACACAAAACAAATGGGTAATCAATTAAGTGTGTTGTGTGTCAAACAGATATTACAAACAGGACTAAACCAAAGCTAAGAATGTTCTGAACATGTTTCATTCTGACATTTGAATACTAAATTGTTTTTGTATTAATACCCACCCCTGCCACATTTTTTGAAAATATGGAATGCAAAATTATGAATCACTTCAAGTAGTGATACAATGACAGCATTAATTTGGGCACCAGGCCACAGTGAATCACATTCCACCCCACACCTTGCCTTTATTTGGAAACAGTATTATATTGGGAATGTAACAGTAGTTAGGTGGTGCAAAATTCAACTCTGCCAGGAAGTCTTTTGGTTGCAATAGGAGAACAAGAGAATGGCCTGTGACCACGGACAGATGCTGTTCCAGTAGTAAACACAAGGGCTTGTAACCATGAGATCCCTTGTTCAAATTCTGGCTCAGCCAGTGACTCACTGTGTGAAGAAGCTCCTTGTGCTCCGTCTTTTGGGTGGGATGTTGTTGTAAGTGACTCCACAGCTGATGCATAGTTCACACACCCTAGTCTCTATAAGTTGCCTTTGATGAAGGTGTCTGCTAAATAATCAAATATTAAGCATTGTTTCCTACCAATTGTCAAACAAATGGTCAATTTTGCAGGTGGTGATCGTTATCAGGGGACGATACACTTTTTCTGATTGGAAATGAGCTTGTTAAATCACCTATAAATCATTGGTTGTTGTGGGGTTTTTCCATTTAAGCTAATAATATATATATGGGAAATATATATATATATATATATATATATAATATAAATAGTATATATATATATATATATATATATATATATATATATATATATCAGGATATAAATAATTAAGTTCTTCTTTCAACTATTAATAGACCATGCACATATACACATTTTATAGATAGTTAACACATGTTAAAACAAATGTGCTGCACCAGAAATATGTCTTGTGTTAAGGAGAACAGTCCCATACCTGCTCCAAACAAACCAGGGTTTATTGCTTTATTTTTTAAGGGTGGAGCAAGACTAGTGTAAACAGCTGGGTCCGGACACAGTTACTGCTTTGCAAACAGTAATAACACAAATAAAACAAACTCGAGCACGGACACTTTTGACTCTAACAGGCCATTCCAATCCAGGATCTCAATCCGACCTGATTGATAATAACGTGTTAAATCTGACAAACAGCCAAATGTTAATACCACTAAGCTACAGATTAATCAAGTGTTAAACCCTGAAAGAGAGAGAGAGAGAGAGAGAGAGAGAGAGAGAGAGAGAGAGAGAGAGAGAGAGAGAGAGAGAGAGAGAGAGAGAGAGAGAGGGGTGTCTTTCAGGACTTGTTACATTTGCTCAACACTCAATTGAATATATCAGTGTTTCATTTTATTTTCATACAACAGGAAAAATATAATAAAATAATAATAATTAAATAATAAAAAAAACATTTAAAAAGATGCTACCAAATGAAATGTCCAGTGTGCTGGATGTGGTAGAACATGAATGCCCACAATAATATAACTATTTTGTAGTAAAAAGTACTCAAATTATACTCATATTTGCTTTCAGTCTTTCAGTGTGGGACATGCAGTAGTCCAAAAAACATTTTTTTAGTTTCTTCGGTAACTGTAAAGAGTAACAACAATCAAACCTTTGAAGTCTGTTAATGACATTGGCATGAATGCATTCAAATGTACCATTTGCCCTTTTACATTTCATGATCGTGTGTATAGAAATATTCTGTATATATATTATGTCCAATCCATTAAAAAGACCATTGTGAAAATAATTGTTTAACTGTCTTGACAGTATTATGGGAAAAAAAATATAATATAATAATAATAATAATAATAATAATAATAATAATAATAATAATAATAAACTGCACAGATAAGCACAATTTCAACTATTGAAATTAAAATTTTGGGTAAAAATGTGTTAAAACCCATTTTGTAAATCCACTTACAAACATTCCTTTGTTAACTAGATCTTCCAGCTGCAGTGCCTCTCAGCAATAGTACATTAAAGTTAGCCTGAGAATTACTTCAAATGAAGAATGTCAATATGCACAATTGAACCTTACTGTCTTTGCTGATAACAGGCTGAAACTGGGTGATCAAAAAGCCAAGAAGAACAGCTATTGTGCTCAGAAACAGGCAGCATATTCAGATGGGATCTTGTTCTCTTAGGACAAGAGCCGTTTTTTTAAATCAGCCCATGAAACACAAAAAAAATGAATTGCATCTGTAACTATTATCAGGATTTCAAATAAAGAATTTTCTAAGCATAAGCCAGTTCTGACAAACAAAAAGAAACTCACAGCCTAAACCAACTATAATTTATCTCTTTACAGACACATGACGATAACCTAGACTGCTGTACATGTTATCCATCTCCAGTTAATACAATGTGACACTATACTGTATACATTATATACTAATAATGAAGCACAGAAATGCTTTTGTTATACATTATTTTCTCCAAAAATAACAGACACTATTTGTTATATATGTATTCCTTGTTCACAGAGCACTTTCAGATTTGGTTTATATTAATATGTTAAGCTCATAAGTGCCTAATATTGTAGGAGGTATTAAGTCATTTTCAACAATTCAAGGGTCACCAAGGGCATGCGCTTCAAAGTGGAGGAATTGAGTTTGTTAATGTATTAAATGATGAGAAAATCTAACGTCTTTCAGCCCAGACTGCTGTCGTGCCCTGCATTTCAATCATACACGTGGTCCTTGAAGAATATATCAGTGGGACTATTTGCATTCAGGGTGGGTAGTACAGTACCTGACAATCTGTAATCTGATAAGCTACAATAAAATCCAAGTAGAAAGTGGCTTGGTAAATGTCCTGTGACAATCCTAAATGCCCACACACTACTTGTTATATCATTTCATTATTAAAAATACTCTTTTTGTACCATATTGATTTTCTACCATCATTTTAGAAAATAGTCTATAAGTGATAGAAGATATTATTTAAAAGTATTGCATCACATATCATTTTAGGACATAATAATAAAAATATATATATGAACGTAACTTAGATCTTTTTTTTAACTTCATGTAATCAAAGAAGATATTATTATTTGTTTACTTAGCAGGCATCTTTATCCAAGGCAACTTACAGACACTAGGGTGTGTGAACTATCCATCAACTGCAGAGTCACTTACAACAGCATCTCACCCGAAAGACGGAGCACAAGGAGATTAAGCGACTTGCTCAGGGTCACACAGTGAGTCAACGAGTGAGCTGGGATTTGAACCCGGGATCTCCTGATTACAAACCCTTTTCTTTAACCACCAAAGCATCAGCCTCCTACGAAATCATATCGCAAAAGTCTACTGGAACCTATAATAGTAGTACAATATTTCATTTTTCAATTTCTGTCCATTTTTTTTGTTAAGTATATTGAAAACTACAAGTAGTATGTAGTTCAATATGTTAATGTAGCATTATTCAGCAGGTTTCATTCCACTTTTATGAAGCAAAATTTGTTAATTCTATAGTGATGCAAAACTTTTTGCCATAGCTTTAAGACTTACAGGACAAATTTCCAAAAAACATTGTGTGCGTGAAGTTCTTACCTGACATGCGTTGTACAGCAGTTGATGCTCAAACTTCTTGATTCCCAAGATCTGCTGGAACATCTCGTACAGCTGCTCTTTGCTGAGGATCAGCTCGGAGGCAGCACTGGCTGTCATTCTGGCTTGCTGTTTGCGAGGGTCCTCCTCCCCGCGATAAATTGCATCAAACTTGGCCATCCAGGAGCTCAGGACAGTCTCCTTGCTAAGGCCGTCGATCTCTGGCAGGCTGCGGACCCTCTTCTCAATGTGTTTCTTGAACACCTCCCTGGAATCATTGGCAGAGCAGCCTCCACTTTGTACCATCCGAGAAACACGATCACTCTTGATAAACACCTGCAGTGAAAAAGAAAAACGTTCACTGTCTGTATTCTTAATGTTGGTAAATACAACATGAATTTCTCATGTCTAAAATGTAGACTGATTGTGCAAACATTCTTCATATTGAAATTGTTCAGTCGTTTTTTTTTTTAAATAGTAATATATAGAAACTGCCTGTGGATTGACTGGACTTTAGACCCTAGAGTACCCTTTTACAGATTTTAAAACTAAAGATAGATTTTTTTATACTGAGTTTATTATAGCTTCAGTATCTTTCTTTCGAATAGCTTTTAAATGAAAATCATCTGAAACCCTGTTTAAAACTTATCAAGAAGGGTTTCATGGAAACAACAATTAATTTCAGATTTCCAAGCTTGGCTGAAGCGGTCTAGTTATTCTGTACCACAGATTTTCTTTTTGACAATTGCAACATAGCACTCTGTTGTAATTGATTTTTTTTTTTTTTAATTTCCTTTCAATTTGAAGTCTATCATGTCTTCAAATCATTGTCTTTCTAATAAGAACATAAGAACATAAGAAAGTTTACAAACGAGAGGAGGCCATTCGGCCCATCTTGCTCGTTTGGTTGTTAGTAGCTTATTGATCCCAAAATCTCATCAAGCAGCTTCTTGAAGGATCCCAGGGTGTCAGCTTCAACAACATTACTGGGGAGTTGATTCCAGACCCTCACAATTCTCTGTGTAAAAAAGTGTCTCCTATTTTCTGTTCTGAATGCCCCTTTTTCTAAACTCCATTTGTGACCCCTGGTCCTTGTTTCTTTTTTCAGGCTGAAAAAGTCCCTTGGGTCGACACTGTCAATACCTTTTAGAATTTTGAATGCTTGAATTAGGTCGCCACGTAGTCTTCTTTGTTCAAGACTGAAAAGATTCAATTCTTTTCCTGTCTGCATATGACATGCCTTTTAAGCCCGGAATAATTCTGGTCGCTCTTCTTTGCACTCTTTCTAGAGCAGCAATATCTTTTTTATAGCGAGGTGACCAGAACTGCACACAATATTCAAGATGAGGTCTTACAAGTGCATTGTACAGTTTTAACATTACTTCCCTTGATTTAAATTCAACACTTTTCACAATGTATCCGAGCATCTTGTTAGCCTCAAAGAAATAGAGCCTGACTGATGAGGCTCTATTTCTTTGAGGTTTTGGCAGATTTTCTGCTGCTACACCTCTTACAAGTGCAAGCAGACCAATTAATATATGCATAGTATATTCAGCATTGTCTAGAGTCTACAGTATAGTACTATTATTTGGCATGATGAGATATATGTCTGTAGCAGACAACTCGTTCACAGGCTGATTGTGCTCACAGGAGTGTAATAAACTGTTGAGGTATGGGGCTTCATAACTAATCCATTCAATATGGCACAGTGCTACATTGTCTTTTACGACCTCTGTATATCATTAGTCAATATGCATAACACAGTGGACATAACCTGCTAGGTAAATGTTCAAAATGATATGTCAGTTAGTGCAAAGGCAAAGCCTTTTTCTGAGAGGAATAATCTGCTTGTAACAGTATAAATCTAGTAAGAAATAACTAGTTGCAGGATGGAGTGATTAAACTATGCCATTGAAATTACTTAATTCCACTTTAAAAACATGCTTTTGCCTCTACACAGACCTTAGACAAAGAAAAAAAAGAAAAAGAAAAAAGGTCCAAAAGATTTTTTTAAAGTGTACTTTGGTATAGGATCCCACTTTGAACTTCACTTTTTTTTTTATTTTGTGCACCTATAGCAGTGCGACAGCGGGATGATGGCCAATAAACCTAGACGCTGATTGCCAATAAACATGATTTATAATTTGCACTTAACCCTTCCCATCCTCCATTACAGCTGCAGAATCTTCCCTACATTAAAACAAACAACTGGCAGTGTGGCATATTGCTACGTTTTAAATTGCATAGTTATCTTTGAGCGGTCTAAGGTGAATCAACATCCCATGGCAGCTAAAACACTACTTAACATTCTTGTTTACCAACAGACCTTCCAAAACAACTCCCAAGAGAAAGACGTTGGAAGCTGAATGTTTATTATTTGAATTTGTATGCTAATGAAATTACGCAAAGGTAGGTCCTGTTTATCAACATGGCTATTGTAAGAAATATGGGAATGAGAACAGCAATGTACTGTAGTGTATATTACTTAGGTAATAATACTCTATATGAAAGCCGGACCTTGTTTAACACTAATAAATTACTCTATTGAAAGCACATTATTTAACAAGAATTACTGAATAATAATAGAATAGAATACATATATTTTGAATATGTTGGATCCATTAAAAATGGCCTGATAGTAATTGGCTATCATTGTATACAATAAGGCCCAACAATCAAATAACCCACAAACAATACTAAGCTCATTCTTTTTTACTATACAATAATTTAACACTGTCACTGGGGAAAGAATAAACTTACCTCATAATAGCTTTGGACCGCATTAATAAAAGCCTCATCAGCCACAATCTGAGTCTCACCGTTGAGAAAGGCTTGAAATCGATCTTTCACTGTCTGAAGTTGTTGTTTGCTTATCTAAAAAAAAAAAAAAGTCAATGAAGAAAAATAGTTGAATTCATTTTTATGTCAATTACTTGCTGAAATGTGTGCAGCCTGATGAGAAGCACCTTTGGGTTCTAACACCAGGCATTTCATCTGTTCCTGAAGGGTTTTTTGGGACTAATAATGTGTAGTAGGTGTCCCTGTTTGAATCTCAGTCATTTTCTGGTCAGGGCAAAACCTCCTTCTGTTATCAGCTGCTTCATCTTGGAACGATCGGTTGAGGTGCATTAGGCAATTTCTAACGAACCTACCGCAAACATGTACCAGTTTTTAATTGAAATTGTGTGTATTGTGCTGGTTTGTGTATTATTATATCGATTATGTATATTATACATTATGTAATATTATATTATTATGTCCTATTGTAAAATACTTCTACTTCTCACCACTTGCTTGTACATGTAAAGGCAAGAAATAAAAATGAATACATATTGTGTCCTGTCCTTGCACGACTAAGTGGAATATCAAATTATAGATTTTAGTTACATTTAAATTTAGTAAAGAACATTTGGCTTTTAGAGGGGAGTATATTAAAAAATACCCAGGTAATTCAGACTGGCTTTATCAGGTGACTGTCCTATATAGAATAAAGATATTAAGTTCTTCTGTGCAAGCCTCCAGAGCAGGGGTCTCCAACCCTGGTCCTGGAGAGCCCCTATCCAGCAGGTTATATAGGTGTCTTTACATCATCAGTGACTAAAGATCTGGAACACCTGTTAATCTTGACTAATTAAGCCAATAATTGGTTCAATTAAGTAACGGAGAAATTGGTTGAAACGAAAGCCAGCAGCCACAGTAGCTTTCCAGGACCAGGGTTGGAGACCCCTGCACCAGACTATTTTGTTGTGAATATCTGCCTATGGCCATATTTAGCTTGCTGCTCTGTGTTGTAAAGGAATAGGAAATGAAACAATATGATAACATAATATGATACCAAGAGATGAGAAAAGTAAATGTGGCCACTTACAGAATAGTAGTAGGGTTGTTTTGTAAACGTAAGCATCACTGTTGACTGCTCTGACAACTGAGTCTACAATTATTGACTTTATTATAAAAGGAACGTTTCCAATTGTTTTTTTAAATGACACAGGTATATGCTGTTCATCTGAGGCGTAACATAATGGAATCTAATCATTTAGATTGCTGATTGTATGAATACATACACCACAGGAGACTTCAACAGTAAGTAATTAGCTTTTTTTTTTTCTGGTAACAGAGAGGAAAAATATATGTTCTTTTTTTATGTTCCTGTAAGGCAATGTGTAGAGGAATAGACAGACACACAAACCCAACCAGAGGGACAGACCAATACACCTGCACAGTGGTGAATTTACTAATTCATTTGTTCACTTAATTTGACAGGCTCAATGGTTATCACTTAAAACTAACTCAATACTGTTATTTAACTCAACCAATTAATTGTGATTCCAACTTCTCCCATGCTTTTCCTAATGGGTTTAATAAAACAAAAAATAATAATAACATCGTAGAAAAAAAACCCCTGATAAATGAAACACCTTCATCCCTAAAGCTGAGCAAGACTCAGCTTTGAAGCTTACCAAAATGTCTAGAGACGAAATACATTTATCTCTTGGGCATTAAATCATTACTTGAAACTTCCCCTTAAGTCTTATATATTCTTATAAATCTATTCTATTTTACTATATAAATAATTACTGTACCTTGCATTGGCGTGATAGGTCCTGTATTTCATATTAGTCTTTGTAACTGCACAGTATACAATATTACTGTGTAACCTCTTTTTCAATTAAAACTAATCCTGTTGAATGGAAAACCGACCTGTGTTTAATTGTTCAAATTTGTGGTACGGTGATTTCCAAAAGCCACAGCAGATTGAAACGAAAGGCCAACGCCGTCAGTAGCATCTAAAGAATCATTATCTACTGTCTTTTTTCACAAAGACCTGGCTTGTAAACATGAAATGCTGCAGCAGCGCAAAAGAAGCAGCTCCATTTTTCCTGTTTTCATTTCAAATTCAAATGACATGAAAATGAAGTACCAAACTGGCAGAAGCATACACAAAAAAGTGACTCTTTGGAAGAAGAACTCTGAGAAAATTTCACACATTTATACGAACAAACACATTGCACAGTTAAAGGTATCTGAAGTCAAATAATTATTGGAGGGAAACTGAAGTAAAAAAAGATAAATGAATTACACCCAGGCATCACATCTGGTATGATCATGATAGACGAATGAAGGATATCCCCAGATCCTAAAAGCTTTTGTTAGATCAGATTACTACTGACCTGAGTTTACAGCATGCTTATTGATTGAAGTAAGTTATTTATACTTTTAAGATAGTACCAACAGATGGTACATTGCATTGCAAAAACTGGTACAGTAACACCCCATAGTTGCTTCACCTAAAAGAACACACACACTGGGAGACTGACATGCACAGCCATTGAGCTCCACAACCATTATTACCACAACCATTTTTCAGCTATTTACTGGGCTTCTGGTCCATCCTACTCAATTTGTATGTTGATGGACATATGGTACATTTTTTTTTTTTTAGTAATGGCACAGCTATACACTATTCAGCTGTTAGGCTTTCATGGAAACCATGTTACAAAATGAGCATACTCATCCCTGTAGTAAACAGCCAAGTCTCACTCACAGACCGAAGGCACTTACATTGGATGCAATTTGTACACAGAGTGGTTTCAGGATATGCTCCGAACTAATCTAACAGAAATAAAGCTGGAACATAATCAACCATTCAGTGAAGGCTGAATGTAAAATCTAACCTTAGATACAGTACAGTACCGCATTTTATTTTATACTCATCCATTATGTATAAACAAACTATAATTAGATTTTATCCTGTGTTAGTACTGTGAATAAACTGCAGTTTGAATAAACTGTATTATGTGTCGCTGCTTTGCTATCTTGACTAGGTTAGCTTTGAAAATAAGATCTAGGAATAACTCATTGAAAAATGACTGCTGTGGTACAACTCATTACAGTCCTTTGTCTTAGACTTTAATGTTATTGAGGAGTGAAAAAGTATGTGAAACCTATCGCCTTTGAAAGTCTCTAGCCATCTGGATATTCATTTAAATGCCCCAAGTGCCCTACCTTCGACTCTGCTGTTTTATTCGGGTATTTGACAGTATAGTGATTCATTGGATGGCTTTCATTTTTAATTTTTAATGTGCATCTTAACTTATTCTAACACTGTACATTTAAAAATAGAAGCCATAGCATAATGTTTCCCAGTGAGATATGCAAATAATACGCAAAATTAATAGACCAAAGGTACATATGTATCTGTGTTGCTATATTGTGTAAATATATTTAGGAATTTCTTTGTAATCCACAAATTTTACTGATTATATCGACTTAATAAAGTTCAATTAGTTCTGTTGAAGGGGAAAATAGAAGATTTTAAAATATGATGCCACAGTGCGGTAGAAAATGGCTGACAGGGAGCCTACTTTTATAAATACAGTATTTTAAATGACCACTTTGTTGTTATTATTATTATTATTATTATTATTATTATTATTATTATTATTATTATTATTATTATTATAACGTCTCACCCGAAAGACGGAGCATAAGGAGGTTAAGTGAAGTTCAAAGTCACACAGTGAGTCAGTGAGTGAGCTGAGATTTTAACAGGGGGACAAGTCTGTTTCTTTAACCACCAGACCACACAGCCACCTCATGCATCACAGTACATGTACGTATATCCAGAATCTTAAATCCAGTGTATTTAATGGTTTTGTTTTAGGGAACATTTCTTAGTAAACAGCAATAAATATAGTCTTTACATTTTAATTACGACTGAAATACTTTTGAGCTGTATCAGCAATGTACAAAACTCCTGTATAAAGACTTAACAACAGTCTTGGCTGCAGGTACCTTCATTAACTAATGGAAATCAGCTAATGGATACTCAAAACATTGCTATGGCACTGGAATAACCTTTTGACAGTCCATGAACAGTAATGGAGGCCAAAAATCAGCTGATTCAGTAATATATTAATGATACACTCACATAAAATGTATTTTCCTTGTGTGTCTGTTCCCAGTTAGATTACCAGAGACAAAGATTCAATTATAAAACTTATGGCCCACGCCTAACAGTATAAATCTAGGTACTATTTCACAATGATAAGCACGGTTAATATAGGTTTTCTTTACTAGTAAAGGTCTGTAAGGGGCCACATTCAAGTGTGTGATCAGTTGGTGATTCTGTCGCAGCATAATAGAAGTCAAAGCCTCCTTGTATGCAATAAGCAATGATGTTTATTCTATCCACCTGTGTTCCAGAACTCACACTTGTAGCAATGTTTCACACTCTGTCTGGAAATAAGGTTGACTGAACTCTCTCCAAATAAAGTATGATTTAAGCCAGGGAGAAAACTGTGTCTTCACAAACTTTTAATACAAAAAAGTCCACTATATTATGATTGGGTGAAGATTTACAGCAAAGACAGACGATCATCAGCTAATACAACAGGGGTTCACTATTACAGAAAGCACCCATAAACATGGCCTTGTGTGTTTAGAACACTAACTGCAATGTTTTATCATCCCAATCTACTGCAGCATTGTTGCTATATATGTTTGTGTGTGTGTGTGTGTGTGTGTGTGTGTGTTATATATTATATATATATATATATATATATATAATTCATGTTCCTTTCCTTAACTATCTACATTCTGTCCTCTTCTCTGACTTACTCACAATCTTTTTTCAAAACCACAAACATGCATTGGTTTCTTCTTTCTTTTCCATTGTTTCACCAATAAAGCAACTTGAATACACTTCCAAAAGCAAATCTATTTTTTTTTTTAATAAGTCCTTAGGCAGACGCTTTTTATCCAAAAGCGACTTACAAAGACTAAAACAGAATACAGGTACTGAGCTACGTGCATTGATCTGAACAGCAAGCAGGTATTTAAGCAGGATGACTATTCATGAATCCCCTTATAAAAGTGGTCACACCATTTAGATTTCACCACAGTGATGTCTCAGCATTATGCAAGGCTGCTTGGAAGCTGCTGAAAAAAGGACTTGTGTCGTATTTCCTTGGTTTGCCCTTGACTGTCGTTTATCGATGAAGCATTCTGCTCTCAGGCACAGTGAAACTCAATCCACTCTAAGGGACCGTACTGAATATGTGTATGACCTCTGAAGGGCATGCATGAGAACACTTCTTATCATTCCCCACAGGATAACACTCCAACTTTTTACATAAAATGTAGCATCTAAAACACTCAACATATCTGCTTGTATAAATTTCCCCTTTATATGGATATAAATAGATTGTGACCAAAGCCCTGGTGATAATATTGTAGAGGTGGCAGAGTTAAACAATGATGGATGGCTCGAAGAACAAAAAAATATTACAAAATGAGCAGACCTATTCAAACTGCACCGCAGGTCCATATGTTTAGATGGGTTTGGAACTGATAGTGAGACAGATTCACAATCAACATGCATAGTTTAATCCTACAAAAAAAAAAAAAAAAACGACATGTGATTACAGCATCGTGCTGCTACATCTCTGTAACCACTGGGGACTTCATGTGGAGAGTAGATCACTTAAAAGCACACTCATAACGTTGAAATGTGTTCAGGAGCAGGAGCAGTAGCCAACGGAAGGTATATGTGTTTTATGATCTTAAAAAAATATGCAAATTGCAACTCAAACAAAGAAGCATGCTCTTCTTTTGGTCATGAACCTTTCATGATCACTACAGCAATAAAAACAACTTACAGGTCACAATATCAGTTGTCGTCAACAGGGAAAAAAAAAAAAAAAACCTCAATGTGACCCTGCAGATTGATCAAAAAGGCAGCTGCCTTTTATCATTAAAATTTGTTTCTCTTTAAAATCAGGAAAGCAATGGGGCAAAATGTGAACTAAAGCAAAAAGCCACAAGTTCAAGAAAGAAGTGCTCATAGCATATATATATATATATTTCTTGCAGGAGCTGTTACTCAGTTAATCAGCATTCAGTATTCGACAGTGCTCTGCAGCCTGTAACTTCATGTCTGGTTGACAGTGGCGAGTGAGAACATCTTTCATGTTTTGTATGATCTTTGTCTTGCATTGGAAACGAGCAGATTGTGGTACTATAGGTATCCACTTTTAACGTCATCACACTAAAACTAAAACAAACCTAGCAAAATATGCACCAACTAAACATATGAATATGTGTTAAATAAGGTTATTATTTATAATTACATTATGGGGACTTGTAGCTGCCTCTAGCAGTTTTTTCATATTGACCCAGGCTCTTACTGTTTTTATCTAAATTGCACTGGTGTCATGTTTGGTGGAACACTATTCATTACCTGATATACCGCACTGTACAACACTCTGTACTGGGAATGCGTGTTGTTTTTCCATTTGAGTCCTGAATGACAGTTCAATGTTATATATAGAGCAGTCCAATCTGAGACACATTTGTATTTCCTAAGACAGAATGAAAACTTCAAAAATCATCCGGTCTGTTTGCAAAATTCAAATTTGTACACATCCATTTTTACATAATGTGTAAAATTGAGCTCTTCTTTTAAGGGTCTTTGGTAAGAAGTTGTACAAAATGGCTGAACCTGGGAAAAGACTAGTTGAGCGGTGAGACCAATTAAAGTAATTCAAGAGAGATTTTGAGAGGGAAAGGTCCCTAGATTTGAATGTCTGCCACAAACAAAACCCATACAATCAGTTTCATTTTCTTCATTTAGTAAATGAATACACATTAATTATAACTCAAATTAGTTAACCTTAGTAAAACTGTTCATAACAATGCTAAACAGAGTTTACAAATCCAGGCTTCCTTCAGGGCCTACTATGTTAAGGAATATAAATAGTCTGTCCTGTTTTAATGCACTTCCGTGTGTAATAATATGTCAGCTCAACTATTTGAAAATGCTCTTTCAAGAAAAAGGTGAATATTCAAGGAGTTAAATGTCACCTAAACCAATGCATGCAAACTGCAGTATATGTATAAATTGTTGGCAGCTATAATTAGATTTGTGAAGAAAAAAAACCCTTTGGTGTTATCTTTGTAAGCAGATTTTTAATGCTTGGAATACAAATGAAGAGAATACAGGAATGCTTTCCTACTTAGAAATAGAGTGACCACTCATCCCTAATTGGACTGGACAGTCCCTAAAGGTCAAGTCCACATAAATGACTTTGGTAATGATTTTTTCCCCATTCCTAGACAATGTGCAACCTTACAACTTAGCCCACATTCAAACCAAAGCATATCTGTTTGGAGCAAAGCCCTGCCCCTGTCGTATCATTTTGCAATGCCTTACCCGGCCCCAGAGTGATTGACACATTGGATAGCCAATCTAACACATAAAACTATATAGTCCCACTATCATGTGACTTTTGACACTCACATCACATGTTCCCCAACAGCCTGACACTGATCTGCTTTGGCGACAGCAAACAAAATCCAATTCATAGAATATTTTAATTTAAGTGTTTTTTTTTTTTTTTGCTTATGCAAAATGCCTGACTCTAAAAATTGAAGTGACACTGATTGTGATATAGTTTCATATCTTTACTAACAGCACTGACCTAATGTTGTTGACATTATGCTGCTTTTGTTTTGAGCCTCTCCCAAGCTACTGAACCTGACTATCAAACCAACCCCTAATGGGAACTCTGATCTTCCAACGTAAAGCTTCAGAGGAGAGAAACACACACACACACACACACACACACACACACACACACACACACACACACTTTTCCACCACACCCATACAAATCTTAAAATGAGTGGGTCATCTTTGTCAACAGCCACAACCTTTTTCAGCAGCTCAGCAGGTTATGGGGAGAGCGGTATTGCAACTGTATTGACATTTTCTACAGTAAACTGTAATGCAGCAAAATACTGCCCTGTACTATGGCTCCCCCAACAAAGGTTTGTTTCTAATTAGACTTTCCTTGGTTGCATTGTGTCTCGGCTATAACTATTTGTTTGGGTCAGAACAATGCATTTGTGAAGGAAGGCTGGCTAACAACCTTCCAATATGTGTTTATATAATTTATAGTACAAAATGTCTCCTTTAATGTGCAATTTGTATTCAGCTAAGACACAAGTACTGTATTGATTCTAATATGTCATTGGAGACTGCCTACACTATGACGCGGATTGTTAAGTAAATAAGGTTTTGATTTACATCAAGAACAACAAAAAAGTCTCATATTCACAGGTTAAGAAAAGACTGAAAAGCACAGTAAACAATTTTTGTTGGCAGCTGTGTTAGTTTAAGGCAGTCCCAAAGCTTGTGACTAATTCAATGCAATTTTCTATGTTAAATGATCGGCTCTGATGTGTATGTAACCTTGTGACTGGTCCGTTGGGGTGCAGAGTAAGGCCTGCCATCTGCAATATGCTGCACAGAGACAACAGAGAATTGGGTTAGAGAAGATACATTTGCATTCAACCTCTGAGGTCAAGAGTCAGCGAATGATCCCATTTATGTTGAAACTGGAACACAATCCATGCTTTGAATTATTAATTTGCAGAGGACTACATTTACTGGCAGGGTCTGTAAAGTGGAACTGATTTTATATTTATAAACAAGGGACAACAGTTTCCAACAACCTCAAACTCAATATTTAACACAGACCACATCCAAAGATTGTGATTCCCCCAGTGCTCACAAATTTCTTTCACCACTTGAGAGTCTTGGCTTGAGGAGCGTCAGCTATATTTATAACAGTGCATTTCAGTAGAGGGTTTTAATCTGTGTAATCGCCTCAAAGGAGATTTCATTTTAGGAGCAAAAAGCAATTACCATTTAATTTACAACTGGATGACTTTCTCGGGTCTCATTTATCAGGGATATGGGGTGCTGTCAGTCTGCTCAGCTATGGGTTTACACAGTGCAGTGGTGTCAAAAGCATGTTCCATTCTGAGCTCTTAATGCCACAGTGGTACTGTACGTTTCAAATGACCTTATGGAAGGTCTCCCACCAAACATTAAATAACAAATGAAAACATCAAATGGATATATAATCCCAGATTAGTGAGTTTGTAAAAGAGTACAGAGAGTATGTCAAACTGCAGGCTTTCTCACACACACAATCTTTATCAGAGATTATTTAATTGGTCCCTCAGCTATATAATAAGCATACATTTTTCTATAGTTTTTAATAACAAACCTCTCCACTTTCCCAAATTAAGTTGTTGGGTTTTTTTTGTTTGTTTTTTTATGATGGCCTTTTTACAAAAAGTTTTATTTTGCCGGTGGAAGATATGGAACCTTATAATATAAATAAGTTTTATATACGGAATATAGAAACTAAAGCCATCACTTTAAAAATGAAACCCTTCAATTTATCACCTAAATAATAATCATCACCTTACATTATTTTTTATATAATGGCTAGAGCTGTAAAAAAAAGGCTTATTTCACAGTTTAAAAATAGATATTTCAAGATATTTCACAATTAAACACAATATTTATTAAAGCAGAAAAATATAGTGTTGTCACATTCAAAATTGATCGGTTTCTTTATACAACAAATGTTTCTTAATAGTAAAATACTTACCTAAAAACAGTAAATGCTAAACTGTAGAATATTTTCTTTTTTTGTCCGCCTCTTAAAGACTATTACCATCAGTGTGTTGTCAAAAAAACCCACAAAAAACCCCCATAAATACAAGTACAAATAACAAGAAACACGTGAAATGTCCCTTTCTTGTACTGGACATCTTTAGCAGAAATATTTCTGGTCTTTGATGCAGCTGGTGTCTTTTTCATTGAAGACATTTTCAAGAAATCGTGCAGCTCTATGCAGTTTGTTCAATTATTTACCAGAAGTAAACTAAACCAGCTGCCAGGTTCCAAAATGCAGTGTAACAGGTAGTGCACCAACAAGGCAAACGTTTGCTGTATTTATTTTGAAGTGTTAAAAAAAACTATGGGTTACTCCCATTGCTGCAAATTTCCAAAACCAGCTTCCCAAATATCCCTCTAGAATAATTCAAATACCTTGCATTCAATATTACCAGTATGCCATTCAATCATACATTTTGTTTAATAACTGGATGAATATGTTAACGCAGTCATTTCACATTCTGACAATGTATATGCTAGGGTACACTAATGCCCACCTTAATGTGTATTGAAATATTTATATCTGAACAATATTTATATAACAACATTCATCCTGTTCAAGAAAGCACTACCAAGCAACTTCATTTTTGACCCAATTATAAGAGTGCTATTAATTTACATATACCAGGACATGAAAATACACCAGGACATTAAAAAGGCTGCTTCCTTATCAAGACATTTGACCTGCTTCATAGGTCAGGAGGGACATCTGACAGGGCTTAAAGCTTGTGTGTTTCACTCTTACTACAGTACACAATGTGTATGTACAGTACTGTAAATATACAATATTTACGTAGTATAACAGAACATTAACAGAATGTATACGGGAGATTCACTTTAAATAACATGTCCCTATTGAAAACAATGATATTATTTGGATTTGCTGTGGATGTGTAGTGCATTAATAGTAGAAAACAGAGACCCCAAACTGCAAATTTCACCATGCATGTGATTATCTGAATGCTGATATGTCACTTCAGCACTATTGGTATTATTGTTCCTCTTTCACATTTGCATTGTTGCCTGGTCTATGTGTGGAAAGCATGTGCAGCTGCATTGGTTAGGTAAACAGATTGTAGTCCACTGTTGTACGATATGTATTCACTGTTAAGCAAGGACAAAAAGGGAAATGGATTCTAAAACACAGAATCCACTGGAAAACATGAAGAAAATGTAAATCTTCTAGGCTTGAGATGCAGTCTATTGTGTGACATTTAATGAGCTAAGGATGTGAGTGCAAGTCAGAGCCTAAAGAAATGCATTAGTATATTACATATTACAATGTAATAGGAAAGACTGCTTGTTGACTGTAAGAGGGCTTTTTATCCAGTTCTTTTGATTATTTTTTTTTTTTAATGAAGCCGAAAAATAACTTTAATGTCCAGCCGAATACATGAACACAGTTCTCTGACTGTAGCACATTAAGAGCTGTCTTTGCTCATCCATTAAAACTGTAATGAAAGGGGAGAGTGGGTCTAAAAGAAGGAGTAAATGCCTGACACCCTGCCTTATCCATCAAAATGCACTACACTGTACTGTGCATATTCATTTAGTAATGCCATTTGTTCTGGTGGCTCGTTACTTTAATCTGAAAAGCAGCTCTTAAATCTATGCAGATTTCACCATCTCTAAGCTAAGGCATCGACACAGACCCACACATGCACAAAGCACAAACATGAATACTGCGCTGTACGATAAACATTATCTCACTGTACAATTGTAGTGGATATGTTACTTTTATAGTCAACACGGTAACACTGTGAACCTCATCTCAATCTTCTTATAATGGGTAGTATATATAGAAGAATAGTGTCAGACTACAGTAAGGCTAACATGTTATGCCAATGTGGGTGTGGTATGAGACTGTACTTTCAAGTTTAATGTAGAGAATGAAAGTATTCAAATCAATATGAAAAAGAAGTACATAACTGTGAAGGTTGATTTTATTGATTGTCAGAATGTTTCTTACAGTAAGGTGTTCTTTGATAAATGCAAGCAGCTTTGTTTGCATCCCCAGAATGGGGACTCACTTTTGATTGGTCCCACTAGTAAGATATTTTCCTCTGGTGTATCAGTAAGGTCTATACAGTAATGATCCTCATATAATGTATGAGGTAATAAAACGACTAATATTACTAGGTGATTCTCTAGTGCTTTATCAGTTCATAGCATTCGATACACAATTTATTTTTCTTCGATATGCTCAGAATGGTTAAAATAACACCAATCTCTTAAGATTGTTGTAATTATAATAATTGACAAACCACTGTAAGAATATGTTCAGGCATTATAGTTAGCATTGTCTAGACAGCGAACATAATCAGTTTGTGACATTTAACTGGAATTTGCTACAGTATATTAGTCCCTCCAGAATTCCGTGATTCCGCGACTGCAGAAAAATTCATGGAAATTTGCGCTCTCCCGTTGAATTTCCAATTTATTGCAAAAAGATGAAAACTCAAACATTTGCTCCCTACTAAGCGAAGCGTTGCTCTGTTACTCCTATGTGAAAGGTCAGAGAAAAACATCATCAACATTATCCCATTACTTGGGATGACAACATTTTTGTGAAAATCCTCTTTTTTATTGTTACTTTCCTGTTTGTTTTGTGGTATGTCACAGCTTCCAAACTATTTCTATGTCCTGTCTTGATGTGGTGATGTTTTAAAATTACAACATTTTGGTGAACAACATGTTTCTAAAAATACCCTGTTAAATTTGTTCAAAAATGCTCCAAGCCTAGTACACATTTCTAAAACAGTGCAATTGTACCAATGCTAATTTGAATCCCAGTGCACAACTACAATCTTACAAATGCTATTATTTCTAATGTGATTAAATTAGTCCTATGCTTTGGCTATAACTGTACTTAATTATTTTTTTTAAAGAAGTGTTATGTTTTATGTGCATTTTTAAAAATGGCATAGTGCTGTAACAGGTTTTTTAAAGTCTCTGCTTTATTGTATGTGTTTCTGATTTCCATAAAATATGGCAAACACGGCTGTTCTGTTTTTTTTTCAGATTTTAGTAATGTGATTTAATTTAAAAAATGAATTTAACTGTCACTTACTTTTTCTTATTTATTTATACTCATTAACACTGTTTTTCATTAAAAAGTCATTGCCACAGAGTTTTGCAAAAACAATCTTTTCACGTAGCAGATTTCCGTGGGGACTGGTATACGTGAGAGCACTATGCAGCATACACTGTTATTGTTCCTTGGTGGCATAACATACTATAGGACATTGAGGGAATCTAAATGTAATGTACTTCGCTGTGCATGATGTGACTCAAGTATGCCACCAATCAGCCTTTGAGTAAAGTAACAAAGTAACCAGCAAGCTTTTGGTGGCTGTGCCTTTAAGACCCTTATAATATAAACAGGTGCTCCCAGTCCTGGTGTCTTTTGGGCATGGTAGTATTACACACCTGCTGGTGAAGCAATGGCATACTGTAAGCACACAATTACCACTGGAGTACAGTCTTGTTGATGCCAGTGCTTATTAAAGTAGGTGTTCAGTGCATATATTAGGAGCTCTGTAGATACCAGTGTGAAGCAATATAAATTAAACATCACTTCTTTTATCATGAAGTGTGTACACCTTGTAATCATGAATTATGCAAACCTGAATTAGCCATTCTATAACAAAAGATAACAGCTGCAAAGGACACTAACAGAGAGCACCGTCACTCAATTGATTCACATCTCTCATCGTATTTTTCTGTAGATGTATTCTGGTGCTTCGATGTATGCATATATTTCTCTACAGTATACTGAACTGAAAGGAGAGGGAACACTATTAAATTCACAATAGAGCAACCACTAACTGTAGCAGTGGTACAGTAATTTGCTTTCCTAGTACCGCAGTAACTTACGTTCCTCTGTCTGAGACTACTTAAATTAAATAACTGCCCATTTATCCACCACAAAGTATATTAATAAATACAGATCTGATGAATGATGCTGTACAGTATATTTTTTGGTCCTGCTTCAATGTTTTCTCATGAGCGCCGTGACCATCCACTACTTTAACAACTCAGAGATGTCGTGGGAAGCCCTCTTTGTGAGATTTTGCACGGTCTGTTACGGAATGTGCAGCCATTTGTAAAAGACCAAGTTCTTGATGTTATCATAGTTGAAGCCACACAAAGTGTTCCCTCAAATAATAGGATTTAGGTCTGGTGAGCGTGATTACCAGTTAATCCCCCCTGCTCCACTTCCTAGACTGTGAGAATCTACATTACAAATTCAGGGCCAAATCCACCAACAAAAAAGTCCCTCAACTGGATAAAAAATGTCACCATTTTATCTTACAGCGGTCAAACTAACACGGTCCTCACTCAAAGCTTATAGTATGCTTGTCTAAACCATTATACATAGCCCGCCAATATAATCGTGTTCTGGCTAACATCACTCAGGTATCAGTCTCATGTTGCTTTTCACCCTCTCATGCTGGTTAAAAAGCCCTGCTGCTCAACCCTGCTCAACTACATGCTAATTACACTAGGGGGACTACAAAGGTTAATTGAAGGTAGTTTTGTTTATTTAACCTTGTTTTTTGAAGGGTATTTCTCTTCAAAAAAAAAAACAAAGTTCAAACTCATATATGAATAATTTCCTGTTTTTTTCTCACATCATCTAAATGTTGACAGGTGTAATCATACTGTGATCATGTTATCTCTAGACCATGAACAGAATGGAAATACAGTAATATTGTAATTTAGGTTGGCTGGGTTTTTGTTATGAATTAATAGCAGGTGGTAAAGGTTTATTGGGTTTAAAATCTGCTGTATAGACATACATACACCTTATATATATATATATATATATATATATATATATATATATATATATATATATATATAGATAGAGAGAGAGAGAGAGAGAGAGAGAGAGAGAGAGAGAGAGAGAGAGAGAGAGAGACAAAAATCCATATCATAATATCATTGTTTCACTGGATACCACATAGCAATGGCTGAATTATTTTTCAGCCCTTGTTAAATTAAAAGGACAGTTATAGCAACAATACTCTTTTAGGAGGCATTTTGTTCTGCTTTTCTCATTTCCATTGAAGCTAATAAAAAGAGGCTTAATACATTCTAGTTGTCAGGCCATATACATGTTAATGAGAGAGAAAAGCGCAATCATTTATATTCCCTTAGAGCTTCATGAAATAACCTTAAATGCATTTGAATATTATGAATATTTAGAAATTTGAGCTCTCCACAGCTAAAGAGTTGATAACTGGTGGATAAGTGAAGGTGTATCTTTGGTTTCCCTGTTTCACTTATTTGTTAATAGAAAAGAAAATACATATTTATAGAGCAGATGAAAAATTGGCAAGTATTGGTAAAAATATCCTTGACACCACACTTGCTTTTCTCTGATGATGTCAGCATTTTACACTAAATAGCCTAACATTAAAGTATAGATCTAGTTTAAGAGATAATCTAGATGTTGGATGGAATAGCAGTTCTGTTCAGTTCCTGAAACAGCACTGTTAAACCCTGACTGCTTACAGAAAAGCAATAAAACAAATTGCATTGCAAGAAATACGATCATATACCATCTGCCTAAGCCTCGAGTACTCAAGAACACACAATCAAATGATTTGTAGGCATACTTTGACAAACATTTAACCCTAACCTATAATAAATGTAGCAGTCATGTGTTCAACTCTACCACCTCCCTTTCATTGTTTGAATCAATAGTTTTCCTGCTGTAATATTTATTGCACATGTGATATTAGGTGTTAAGGACTACATAATTATTAGGACACACAATGATACAATTGATACACAATGTTTAGCCATATTAGCCACAATCAAGAATGCCAGAAATCTTAGGCAATAGAAAGCACAGTATGATTCGGAGGCAATACAATATCCAACATGTTCTTTAGAGGTCTACTGATGGTTTATTTAGACAGTAGACAGTATATTGAATAATCATGAGACACCTATATAAAAAATGGTATATACAGGATTATTAAAATGATACATGCCTGATTATGTTACACTGAAGGGGATGTAAATGTATGCAGTTCTGTATATGCAGGGTGTGGGTATGTGTGCATAGCTATTTTCCATAAGGACAAGCCCTGAGTGCATTTCTTCTCTATCATGAACCTATTCATCACTCACACCTTACACTGAGGTATTATCTACCATGGCTGAAAGTTATTTATTATTATTATATTATTAATTATTATTTTTTAATTTCCCTTTATTTAACACTGTAGGAAAATCGGGAGCCGCCTAATAAAAAGCTGCTCTCTCAAACGAATAGTCAGACCTGTCAAAATGATCTAAAATGTGATTCCTCTGAAACACCACAAAATAAAGTTTTATGTTATTTATAAAAAATAAAAAAAAAATCGAACGTTGTATCTGGGATTTTTTTCATCTTTAAAATGTTACGAACAATCACTGGTCGTTACATGATCTGAACAGCCAAGATGCGTTCGCCGTGAATAGATTTTAGCTCAGCAGGTCAGATGTGAGGTGTAATATTTTTTGATCACTTGAATGATTTTGCCCAGATTGCCCATAACACTATTAAAACGTATTAAGGACGCCTCAACGTGTTTGGCATAAGATGTTATCAGATCATGTTATCAACGACAGGTAGAGTGTATCACACTGTATTACATTACATTCGCTATAATATAAATCATAATGATACACCTATTAGCAAAAATAGATCTTATACAATGAGCCTCATTATGACTATGTATAACCGAAAAAGCATCGTCAACATCTCAGTGGGTTAAATAGAACAGTGCACGCTTTTTTATTGTGTTGTAATAAACTTATATTGTGTTTATTTTAGCATGTGTTAAGGTATATATATATATATATATATATATATATATATATATATATATATATATATATATATATATATATATATATATATATATATATATATATCATCGGTCACCATATGTGACCATCATGTATGCTGTTCTGAATGCGTGCAGTTCAGTGATCCTTGAAAAGAGGGCCTACAAAAAATGACACAGATAAGTAATTTGTATACATTACAAAATCCCTTTAATGACCTCCACACCTTTAAATACATCACGTAAAGACGTCGTTTAAAGAACCATAAGCCATATTGAAATATGTGCTGTATTCAATGTAGTGCCACCTTACGGAACGATTGCAAAACGCAGCGGTGAATGAAGGTTTATTACAATAAAACCGTACCATGGGGCTTTCCTTTTATTTAAAGATTATTTTGGCTGAACAAAAAATACGCTGCAGACAGCTACTTTTCTCGAATGACTCGTTTGATTCCTCAGACGTATGATTAATATTGGATAAATAAGCTTTTTTTTTTTTTTTCCCCCTTCACAATATTATGTCCAAATGCGCAATATGGCGATTTTAGATTTGGAAAAAGTTAAATTGAAAAAAATACATTTCGTTACAATATTCTGTTGTTGTTGCTGCTTTGTTTAGTTTGTTTGTTTGTTCTTGATATGATTTGTAGGTAACCGTGCAGTGTATCTGAAATCCACATTTTAAATCACACCACTTTGATAATAGTATCTACGGCCATGACTCTGCTTTATGCTGGCTTAATTCTTACATCAGCTGATTAACAAAAGCGAACTACACCGCAGGGTTTATTGACAGCACCACAGCTACATTATTTCCGATAAACAACTGGAATTTATAAACGTTTTTTTTTTTTCTTTTTTTTTTTTTTTTTGCTTGCTTTACTTGAGTACACAGTAAAATATAACTAACCCCTTTGTGACACAAAAGCACAACTGTTCCATCGGTCTTCTTATACCGGTGTGCGTGTTACCTGCAGGTTACTTCTCTTAAAATGATTGTATTTGTCGTTTTACTAGTTACATTTTATTTGGGTGTTTTACATTGCTATTCAACTGTTAAATTAAAATGCATATGAAAACGTTTGTCAACCTGATTTTTTTAAATATCATGAACAGGGGTTGTTTCATCCACTGTAGACTTATGTTTTGAATTAAAACATGTTGCGGGTTTTGCTACAGCCTAAATTTAAAATGGGGCTGGGGGATAATGTTTATTATTCTTTTTATTCTTATTCTTCTTATTCTTCTTCTTATTATTATTACTGTTGAATGCATTTGAACTTCCTCAAACAGTAGCTGAATGCGCTTGTCTTTTGTATGCTAAAAGGTATGTTTACCGTTTACTGTAACTCCCCTTACCTTTTGCTGTCTCCTCGCCATGTCTGTTGGCTGTTTTGCATTGAAAGGATAGGCAATGCATCTCATCACAAAGACGTACAGCTGCAGCTTCTTCTTTCGTTCCTCCTCCTCTTTCTGCAATTTCTCCATCTCTTCCTTCTCCTTCTCGCTGACCACGGACGGACTGGGGCTGGACGGGCGGACACTGCTGCTCCGGCTGCTGGGCTGCAGCCCGCCGGAGCTCTCGCTGGTCCGGCTCGGGGAAAGCCGAGCCTGAGGTGCCATGACCTCTTTGCTTTCTTCTTCCACGACATCCTCAGATTCCTCTTCGCTGGACGATGGATCCAACATTTTGCTTTACTGTAGTAGCTAGTGAGCCCAAATGAAACGAAAAATCGCACAGAAACCGATGGAACTGGTATTAATATCAGAGATGTCGGCAGACAATAGAATTAGCGATGCAACAGCCCATGAAAGTCCAATGATAGTGTTTCAATTTCTGTAACTCAAAAGCCCAAACCAATCCTGCTGTTGAAAGCCAAACCCAAGCAGATCAATTCAGCGTCAGAAATGCTACAACGATACAATTTAACAGGACGCCTGACGTTGAAAGCGGCCGGTGTAGCTGTTTGCAAGTACAGGCAAGGCAACCTCCCCCAACCAAAAGCGATTGCTGCTGCTTACGTGCTTTATATATTTTAACTCTCCACTCACCGTCGGGGATTTGAAAAACAAGGTATTATGGATGGGAAGGGATGTTGGATGAGTAAAAGATTTTCAGGATCGAGGCTCATCCATTGACTAGCTCTGCTTCCTGCTGGGATCTGTCAGTTCAAAGCGGTCGATGGCCACTTCCTGCTCTTTGATTCATTTGCGGTACTGCGCGTTTGAAATGTGGGACGTGTTGGGAGCTGACCACAGTGCTGGAGCACAAATTCAGATCCAAAGGCCTATTGAATCGTCGCAGGGCTAATCACTATACGTGTTACTGTCAATAATACGTCACTAAAAAAACAGAACAATTAGACAGCAGACGTCTTTTCTAAGGGGACACCTGCAACATGTCAGTATTTGTTTTTCCAATATATATCCAGTAATCTCCACGTTTCAGAAGAATTTAAAACGACAATGCTGTCTTGCTTATATTGGCATTATTGGGACTATATGAAACAGTTACTTGGCACTGTTCGTATTGTAATTTAAATTATTTGGCAAGGTTTTAAGCTTTTGAAATAATAATAATAATAATAATAATAATAATAATAATAATAATAATAATAATAATAATAATAATAATAAACTGTTTAATCAAAGTCCAGACCCAGTTAGATGGGGCAGCCTCACTGAGGCAGTCATAATATGTTGGCCACTTGATCACATTCCATTTTTCAATAATTCTTATAGTTTTTAGATATATTGGCAAACTTTATCAGGTGTTTGTGTAGGTGTTTTATTAATTGCATTGGATAATAAACAGTTAGACATAGTAAAACACTTACATACTATAGCTAGAAGTGCAAATATAATCACATCAAATATTTATTTTATAGAGGTGGAACAGATTTACATCAGTCAGCAAGGACAACTGCAGATATATCCTCCCGCTGTCCTACACAGCTTGAAGCAGCTGCTGTAAAGTGGGTTTTTGTTCAGCATAGCAACAGAGCATATATATTAAACCAATTTAAAATGGCCAAAGCATAACACTTTATACATAGGAATAGGGATAGGGGGCTTTTGCAGATTGACAAAGAACAGTTGAGCCACGGAAAATGGCAAGGAGTAGAGCTGAGCAGGATTTAGACATTAAAGGAGAAGGAGGATAGAGGAGCCAGACAGGATGAGACTCAGGATGGTGAGTAAGGAGGGTTATAGGGGCAGGTGCAGTACGTTGGAATACAGTTACAAAACGCCATAGTTAAAATCATTTGTTCTGTATTGAGATTTAGTGGCAAATTATTCAAGATGGATGTTAGCTTTCAAAAGAATGATCTGTCAGAAAAATTTAAAGTTGGTGGGTTTTATATTGAGGAGTGGAGTGTTGTGTTCATTTGATTTGGTAATTAGAGTTTGAGAAATATAAGTAGAAACAATCTGCTTTCAGGGTCTATGGGACCTCAAATGGAACAAACCTGAGTCCAAATGAAGGTTTGTCGGTTTGGTTGTGAGTCTTGCTATTGTTTTTTTTTTTTTTGTGAAATGGGAAGAGAATGATGTTGGTTTTGTACATAACATAGTGTAATGAGTTAATAATACTGACACATAAGACACATACTTGTCTCTTGACTACAGAGCTTGCTTTTTAAGAGATAAGTGGCATCTGTCTTTGAACTGTATGTGGTTTGTGTCCATCCCTTGACTTTCCATTCAGTTCAATGGGCTGGATGTCAGTTCGTTACAATAGTCATATTTGTGTAAATAGAGCAACCAGTAGGAGATCCAGGCTTGAAAATGAATGTTACACATTTGTTTTGAATGAAAACGGGGAGATGGAATTGAGAATGTAGAGGTTCATGAGATGTTGGAGGTTTGATATGAGTTAGTGAATTTGTGTTTCAAAGAATAACAGAGCCAAGAAATGGGTCTACTTTTTTATTTATTAACAAATTGAATTCGACACGTGTACTAACAGAAAAACAGAAACACAGAATACTCTCTTGGCCTTGATTCTCTTTCCCTGGAAGTCGTGGTCTGTTATCCTTTTCATTGCTGAGATTAACTGGCTCAATGGCAGGATAAGATTTAGTACAGGTGAGTAAAGTACAGAATTTATAATAAAGTCAGATGATTGCACTTTATTAAAGCCAAGGCTTGTCTCCGAGCCTCACAACCAAACTTTGATGTTTAGAAAATTTGGATATTTAAAATCACACCCAATAAGATGCAAACACTGGATAATTACAACTAATCTGATGCAAACATTGCAGACTCTGAGTTATGGTTCTTAATATCCTTAAATAGAGTGACCATAAATAAGATGACCATACACAACAAGCATTGAATAATGTTTTCATCTTCAGTGCTGCTGAGTCACTTTTTAAAATTTTTTAATTTTTTTATAAATTTAGTTTTTACCATTTAATTTTACCCCATTTTTCTCCCAATTTGAAATGTCCAATAGTATTTAGATTCAGTCCACCACTACCACCTTTGCGCTGACTCGGGAGCATCGAAGACGAACACATGCTGTCCTCGAAGCGTGTGCTGTCAGCCGACCACTTCTTTTCACTCTGCAGGCACGCCATGTAGCCAACCCAGAGCTACATTGTTGGAGGACAATGCAGCTCTGGGCAGCTTACAGGCAAGCCAGCAGGCGCCAAGCCAAAATATAGGGGTCACTGATGCACAGTGAGCCGAGGGCACCCTGGACGACCTAAACCCTCCCCCCCGGCAGTGCTTAGCCAATTGTGCACTGCCCCCTGGGAGCTCCTGTCCACGGTCGACAGTGGAACAGCCTGGACTCGAACCTGCGACGTCCAGACTATAGGGCACATCCTGCACTCCGTGGGTGGCGCCTTTATGGATGTACCACTCGGGAGCCCACTGAGTCATTTTGTAATTTTTTTTTTTTTTTTTTTTTTTTTTTTTTTTTTTAATCCGATCTCATGAGGATGACAGCAAGCAAACTGAAACTCAAGTGCCAGTGCTAAATATCACTCTAAAAATATCATCAAAACTCAATCAGTAAGGAAATGCTCGTGTCAAAGGTGTAATTGATCTGCCCATTTTCAAACAGTGCCGCTCTGCAGCAAGTGGTAAGTACTTAATTTAACTGAGAAGGGTACAGCTTCCAGCAGTTACTTTGTAATCCATTCATTGGCCACTTTGACATCAATACATTTATTGTCAACATATGATTTAGAACTTCTTTTTTACATTCTTATAAGTTGGGGTTCTGGTATTGATGGTGACACCATTCATGTTTTAAAGTATCATTTAGTAGTGTTCCACAATGATCCATTTTGCGAGCCTTTGGAGTGAATGGTTTTGTGAAGAGCATTTATAACTTAACCATAATCCCTCTAAATAATCAATTATGCAGTGATACTGTATGAATTCATCCTCATGGTGTGATGCACATGCAAACCGAGATGATCATGTTAATACATGTCAGTACCACAGGTGTCGTTGTCCATTAGATCAACAGTACGAAGGTCATTCTTGAAATCAGGACTTAAAGGATGTGTTGCAGTAAGAATACCTCTGTTAAGAAAGGGGAACAAGGCTAAAAGGCTAAAATATGCACAAGAACACAAAAATTGGACTATGGAACAATGGTCAAAGGTGCTTTGGACTGCTGATGGATGGACAATGACCTGTGTCTTCTGCCAGTTCTGTTGTCAATTCAACGCTTGTCTTCTTTCTATTCTTTAAGGATATTATCTTCAAGTATTGCTCATCCTTGTTAGACAGCTTTTTGAGTCTTCCAGTACTGGGTTTGTCAATTACAGGTGATGTTTCTCTGTACTTATGCTTCGGATACAACAAGTAATACGATCTATTTCACTCAGTATATATATAGTTGCAGACAAAAGGATTTGGGTAGTTAAAAAAATGAGAACACAATTGGTTAATGGTTAAAACTATAGAGCGCAGCAACGATCTCAAAATGGCAGTGATAAAACTAAAAAAAAAAAAAAAGGAGACACTACCAGATGTTGTGGATTGACTTGAAGGCTGCTATTGCAAAAAGGAAACCAACATTGATTGCAGAACTCAAAGCTGTATTTGTTGCAAATGGGCAAAACTATCTCAGGAAATATGCCAGGAAATGGTTTCAAAATACAAAACAAAACTGCCAGCTGTAAAGGAAGCAAAGGGTGGGTGTACATAATATAATATGTGTGTGATTTCTATAAATTCATTGCTTTTTTATTTTCAGAAATTGCCTAATTTAGTCATGTGACCATCGATAAAATGAACTGTTTTTAACCAGCTCTTCCACACGCATTACATATTACTTATATAACAATTTACACTTTGCATACTGTAAAGTAGTTCTAACACGTATTTTCCTGGCATTAGTACATTGAACTTAATTCAAAACACGTGGTTTTCTCTGAGCTGGAGAGTTTACAGAGAAACGAAACTCAGCATTCACTCTTTCAAAATAGTCTCTGTCTCCTCACAGTAACTACTGTACAACCAGCACATACCAATGGTAAAAGTATTCCTCCTCTCCTTCAGCTCTGACGTTTGGGACGTGGCTTGTGCTGTAGGAAATTGTCGACTCAACTCAGCACAAGTTAAACTTTCCTTATTAAAAACATAAAAAATCGCAGCGCAGAAGAGACGTTTAACGGTATTCAAATCTAAAAGAAAAACATGGCTGCTTATGACTTTAATTTCCTGCTGGCGACTGACTCCTACAAGGTAAATTAGAATTAATTTCCATTGCAATGTGAATCTTATGTGCCGACCACGGCATTCGTTCAGCTGTACAGCAAACCAAAAGCTGAATAATTACTGGATTGTTTGTGTACTTTCCTTAGCAGCAGAATATTGAATATTGGTATGTTTATGTGAAAATATAGACCGGTCAGTCATTCTAGAGTCAGTACTTTTTGCTGTTTGTTAAGCTGTACGATACGTACATAAGGGGGAGGGATCATAAGAAAGAAGTTACCAGTGTATATCCACTACCTGTAGATAGAGGTTATGATAACGGCACGGCATGTGTTACAAAACAAGGGATATTTTCAGCAGGTACAGACTGAGGCTGCAAGTTACCACCAGACTAGTGCCCTTCCCGTTATTCTTTAGTGGGAGTCTTATGTAAAGAAAACGAAACTTTGGATCCATATTAGCATTGCGTCACTGAGTTTCGTTTTAGTGACCAATATATATTAAAGGAATCTGAAATTTTGGGAAATATTTCATACCACACCTAAATAGATTTAATTTTTGGATTCAGTGTGCTAGTGAGAATGATCAACTGTCGCATAGAGCTTGTGTGCGTGCACATGGGTGGGAGTTGGGCATGAGATGTAGTGTGATAGCCAGCTGTGTTGCTGTTTTTCACAGTTGCTGCCGCTTGTAATCATATAGTCACAGTGTTACCAATTATGTCGTAATGGCATGGAAATGTAGGCAGTATTGATCCCATTGATCAGTCAAGACTGCAACAGTAAAAGCAAAGGGTAATCGAATTAACAAAAGTAGTTTAGGCTGATTGATGAAAGCTGTAAATCACATTGTTTTTTTTCCATTCTTGTTTTTGAAGCACCAATAATTTGCAAACATTACCCAGTATACTGAAGATAATCAGAATACTCTTTTAGTGGTGTAAAATCTGCATACTCTGCTGTAAAGTGATTCATTATGTTGGTGCTAGTGGCATTTAATATATGATTCTCTGTGACAATCGGTGTCCTGTCTTGGTATAGTACTTATCTTTACATTGACTTTCTGTTGACTAGTGGGGTAGAGGTGGTTACAAAATTGACACCTTTTAACAGGTAGATCTAGTTCAGCCAGTACAGTAATTTCATTTTGTTTTTTGAAGGTTTTTGATTCAGTGGTTGAGGGAAACAGTGACTGTACAAACAGAATACTTGGATAACCTAAAGGAGGCGGGAGAGAGTCTATAGATAATACAGAGCAGTGTCATGTAGAAGGTGTGGGGATGAGAGATGTTAGAGGGAGTAAAGGGGTGTCTGAATTTGTTTCCAACAGTTGGCACTATTTCATTTGCATCTCCTCCTGTACGCATTACGGTCAACCTTACTGCAATTTTTTAAGCCAAAGGGCTACAGCAGGAGTTTCAGCAGCCACAACCATTAACACTTTCTACAGATAACACAAACTGCATACCAGCAGAACTCATCATCTCAAACTGTGTAAATTACCTTAGGGAGATCCAGTCTTCAAAATATAAATGTGCAGTATACCTCTTATTTTAGAAGGGGATGCTACTGTACAGTAAAGTATATGTTATAATTACCTTTTTAAATAATGAGAAAGGCTTACTGTAATAATGAAACAAGAGACAGCAGTGTGGATATATTAATAATGACATGGTATGTAGCTGGGGGCTGGGGCAATGCCTAAAATTTCACTATCGATATATCGTTCTCCAAAACAGATGATGCATCGATTAGTCAATGCTAAAAAAACAGCGCAGTATTGTGCAGTATTGCTAGTAATACTTTAAAAACTATTCTGCATGTTAAATGGATCACATCAGTTCATGCATATAGTAATTACAACATATACACACACACACACACACACACACACACACAATTTTATACCTTATTCATGTTGGTTTGTACCAGTTGGGATTCAAAGCAAAATCCAAAAAAAAAAAAAGAAAATTGTTAAAATACATGTCAGAGTAACAACCAATCAAGAGAAAAAAACTAATTAAAAAAAAGTTATCAATGTCCACAGGAGTTTAGTAACAAGAGTGTAGTTGTTTTTAATTGTGTCCACATTTTGTTTGAATTTAAGCAATGACTGGCACTTGCTTACAATCTGCCCAGCATTACTGAATACATGTTCACCAGGGTCTGACGTTGCTGGGATGCTTCATTCGTCAGACCAACGACACAAGCTTTGAAACAATGTTTTTCTTTTTGCTCGGGGGTCGTCCAGATGAATACATGCAGATTCTGTTTGAAGTTTTGCAGGGTGCCATCTCATTAAATGCAAATTAACTGTGTTACCGGAGTATCCCAAACATTACTTTCTTTACTTTTCTTTCTTGCCGTCGTACTTTAGAAAATAATTGGCAAGCATCGGAAGGCACTGTAGCTCGGTTGATACAGTATTTGTAATTCTAGCAGAACGCTCTTTACGCTCTGTTACTTTGAAGACTCCTGCACAGATGCAGTCCAATCAGTAAACACTCCCAGGGGGCGGGGCAGGTGGGAGAAGGTGAACTCAATCACATGCAGGTTCAGAGAGTCATACCTGACAGGAGCAGAGAAGCTCGGCACTTAATGCAAAAAATAATTGCTGATTCCAAATGTAATAAAAAAATAAAATCTTTCCATTGCTCAAACCTTTTACGCATTGCCTCAGCTTTAGTTATAACTATATAATGCAAGAAATATGTACAGTACTACTATGCCCCCTTTTTGCAATGTCAGTACAAAGTCTAACAAGTCCAACCCTGATATATGTCCAGTTCATGTCTATGTTAAACCATTCTGTCTGTGCCAGCTTCCCCATCTGATGCCTTGTTATCTGTCAGTTCTGTGACCTTGAGATTTAAATTAAAACTAACCACACCTTTTCCTCTAGCAAGGAAGCTGGAGCGCTTTACCGTAAACAAGATGTCTTTTTTTATACTGTAGATTCAAGAATGTTGTGGGTTAGCAGGTGCATTGCACAGTCCTCAGGTAACTAGAAATGTCTTGGTATCTGACCAGTAAGATGTTCCCTTCTACAGTAGCTGGTAATGGAATGGTCCTTGAAGTCAATAACTGTAATGGTAGATGGTGAAGTGATGAATTGTGTATTGATGAATGTTGATTTTTCTTTATAAGATGTGTATTGTGATACATGAATAAAGGCACAACAGCATATTGTATGCCTCTAAATAAAGTATATGTCATAAGCCACAGCCACATGGTATTGAAGAGGCAAATTATCCTTTGTTCAAGAATGGTTAGTTTCGAGGAAAGGCTGAGAGCAGCAGGCTGTGTTCTCCTCCTGCACACCGTGTCAGCACAGCTTGGGTGTGTTTGTTTAAATCTTTTGTTTGTTTTAGTTAATAAAAATGTGCATCTGCGCTTAAACTGCAGTTGTCCACCTCTGGGTCTAGTTCCTGACATTTACCAGCCTTGGCCACAACCCTACCCTTTCCCAGACTGCTCTATCATATTG
Organism: Polyodon spathula; assembly: GCF_017654505.1. Taxonomy (NCBI): domain Eukaryota; kingdom Metazoa; phylum Chordata; class Actinopteri; order Acipenseriformes; family Polyodontidae; genus Polyodon; species Polyodon spathula. Next base: position 33,002,438 of record NC_054549.1, on the reverse strand, counting down.
TCCATTACAAAGTAGCCCATCAAGTAAGTCCTGTATTTCGTGATTTGTATCATAGAGTGACTTGTATATCAGGATGTACTGCCACCTACAAAATATACAAACAACGTTGCATTCTCCTCTGAAACAATGGTGTACAAGTCACATTAAAATTAACCTAAAACATCAGTTTGATGTGACGTTTTCTAATCTAACAATGAACTTCTGTGTGTTCCAGGAGGTGTTTTGTTTCTGTCCACCGTGCTGTTTGTTGACTGCGTGTTTTGTTTCATTTCAGATCACACATTACAAGCAGTACCCTCCAGACATCAGTAAAGTGTATTCTTACTTTGAGTGCCGCAGAAGAAAAGGAGACCGGTTCAAAGAGGTTGTGTTTTTCGGCCTGCAGTATCTTCTGAAGAAGTATCTTTCAGGTATAGTTACAGCACCAGAGACATTAGCAGAGGGTTTGAACATTGCAGCATTTAAAAAAAAACAAACAAAAAACACATTCTAAACCTCAAGTTAATTTAGCTCTCTGGTTATAAAAAACACAGATTATGTGAAGTGAAGGTGTGTTCTGTACATTTTAGAGTCCCTATCATTCTGCTCATAGATTAGTCTCGAGACGACTACATTTATACGTGACTATTCACAGCCATTTTCATATAGCTTACACTCAATGATCCACACTTCAGTGGCTGCCCAGGATTGTTGCCTCTCCTCTGTTAATATCGATTGATTTGTCTCTCCTGTAGGCCAGGTTGTAACAGAAGAAAAGATTCAGCAGGCGAAACTGATTTATCAGTTGCATTTTAAACAATCCATTTTTGACGAAGAAGGCTGGAGACGAATTCTAGAGGTAGAAACTTTTTTTTTTTTTAACCAGCCATGCTTGTGAATGTGTAAAGATTGTGATGTAAGAAATATTACAACATAGCAGAAAATTATACTTATTAGATACTGTTTGAGGTACTGTAAGTAGTATTTGGGCATTTGCTGTTTATTAGCTACAGTACGTATTCATATATCAGGTGAGAAACATTTTGGAGACCAGCCTGGTTTGAAAATGCTCTCCATTTGTGTTGTGTTTTTTCCCAAGAACCTTATGGGACTAAATTGACTTTCTTCTGTTTTTGTGTGTAAGAAACACGATGGTCGCCTTCCAATCCGTATCAAAGCCATTCCTGAAGGAAGGATCATTCCCCGTGGGAACGTCCTCTTCACAGTGGAGAACACAGACCCTGAATTCTACTGGCTCACCAACTATATTGAGGTTTGTCAGTTCTCTCTGTTTCTCACACTGACATGGCACAGGTGACAGTGAAGCAGTGGCGGTGGCTTGATTGGTCTCTTATTGATCTTTTTTTTTTTTTTTTTTAATGTAATAATGTTGAAACTGTTCAGCCATGTCTTAAACACTCAATCATATAATCTGATAAACTGAATAAACCTCTTTTTAGACCACTAGAGATGTGCAGAAAATGGATATTATTTTCTCCTATTTAAGGTGTTTTTATCATTCAGAGTTGAATGACTATGCAGTTATGAATTATGACCTTTTTTTGTCGTGGAAAGTGTACCTGTTTTAGTGTGCATTACAATTAAAATGTTTTATGAGGTTGAAAGACTTTAAGCTACACTAATCTACATAATGCCAGTTATACTCAGAGTGCTAAATTATAAATTGTAAACATTCTAAATATACATATTTAGTGTATTTGTAAATGTGTGTGTGTGTGTCATATATATATATATATATATATATATATATATATATATATATATATATATATATATATATATATATCTATAAGCTTCCTTTTATGTATATGGCCATACCAGGTTCAGTATGCTTTTGTTGTGCCATGCAACCTGGAGTTTTCTTTTGTTGCTTTACAGACTATGTTAGTCCAGATGTGGTATCCCATCACTGTGGCAACCATTTCTTGGGAGTTTAAAAAGATCTTGGCAAAGTATTTGAAGGTGACTTCAGGAAGCCTGGACGGGCTGGAGTATAAACTACATGATTTTGGCTACAGGGGTGTTTCTTCTCAAGAGGTAAGGATGTGCTTCATTGTGACTGCAACAATGATACCAAAATCCTGACTTAATAAGTCCATTCAAAGGCCAACAACTGCAGCCCTGCCAGTGTTCATTGTTCATAAGACAGTGTTCAAGTGAAATATATTTTAATAAAAAAACTACTTTTGAGGCAACGTAGGCACTGTACGGTACATCATTAACCTTCAAGGTATAATACAGTCGATCCTTTTAAAAAAAAAAAAAAAAAAATCAACTGTGATTGCTGTATTGAATTAATGCTAGTACTGAATCAGCTGCACTGTCTTTTCAGTTCAAACCAACAACAATTTCTTAAAAGATGTTAATCCATATTTTTTGAATTGTATTTGATTAAATATTGATTACATTCCGAAGTCAGATGGGTAAAGCTATTATCATGTATTTGTTGTTCATACTGGCAGCTTAGCAGGGACGCATTCACTTTCGTTTCTTTATGTTGGTTTTAGTCTTTTCTAGTTGTTCATTCTGTTATGTGTCACCCCCCCCCCCAAACTGTCGCTTGCAGATTGACCATGGCCTTGCCAAGTACTGTACAGTTATAAGACTGGTTTGGGAATATGAATCAACAGATGTAATTATTAATTTATTTTCTTGGGTGAAACATACTTTTTCGCAAACACAAGGGAGTTACCAGGCAGCAGCATTCTTATCTCTGTGAATTGCTTTTATTCTGTGTCTCAGCTAGAAGGCTAAATTGGAAATCTGTCCTGTTTTAGTATTTATTAGTTTGTGCCCTGGTTTGCCACTATATATCAGTGACCGTAAACTGCAGAGGCAGCATAGTAAAAGAACACTCTGGATTGCTTTCCTGTAAAATATTGTGTGTATATGTGTGTGTGTATAGCAGGCTTTGTTGTGGTGAGGAAATAATCAACATTTTAGGTATTTGGCATTGAATGATTCTTCGTGGAGATGAGGGATAAACTTTTAGTTGGGGGGGGAAAAAAATCGTATTTTCTGTTTTGTTATTGACAAAAAGGATAATGGGGGAGACACACAATAAAGAGCAAAATAATTGTTACCTTTTCCTGTTTATGCTGTTTGCAGTCTCCAGTAAAATCCTAACGTAACATAGACAATATGCCACCTGTCAGAAGTGTGCTGTTTAATATGGAGCGCAGTGCACTTCTTGTGGTGCTCTTTATCTTCGTCCAGAAAGAGGTATGTGCTGAAAACTCTGAACAGAAAAATTCTTACCTGACTTTAAAGAGATGGTTTAGCCAGTCACACCCCTAGTAAATGTTAGAATTTTCAGTATTCTGTTTGAAGAAGTAATCTGCTATAATCACAGCAATTATAGTAATAACAATGAGACTAATGGGCCTAATTTGTTCTTTTTCAGCAATAGCATGGCAATAAAAAACTATCACCCCAGGGAATACATTGAACATGTTAATTTGTATATTCATACGGTATTTCAGTTGTTATTTCAGTACTGATCATAGCTGTATAAATCATTGGAAAATGGGTGGAATTCGTCATAAACTGCCAACTGGGAATCAATAGAAAGTAATATTAAATATTTTTAATGTGTATTTACATTTGAATTTCTGCCACAACGCCTCAGAAACATGCCTGCCACTGAGTATACAATATTATTAACCATGCACAAGATGACTATGCTAATAAATCTGTTATATACAAACATGCATTATTAATTGCCTGTGGTTCCAGGCACCTAATATAATATTGGTTAGGCCAATATGTTATTCTTCTCTTGCTAAATAACTACAGCAGATTGCTTTTGTTTTGATTTAAGTTGACAATTTTACAAAACCAGACACCTTCAGTTCAGACCTCACGCCTGTCTGCTCAAGACAAGCAGTTCTAGGAAAAGATAAATAAGGTTGTCATGAATAAGGCAGCTGGTGTATATCCTTGGTCGCTGCAGTTAGAAACTCAGCGTGATTTAAATGTCTACCAAGTACCCCAAAAATGGGCTTTTAAAAAAAGTCGAGTGACTAAAAGCTGATAATTTTAGTAGTTGTTGTTGTCATCAACTGTCTGTAACTGAGCAACCCCTGTGAGGGGCTGGTAAATAAAAAGTTCATACAGCATGCAGGAGAGGATTCTTTGTGGATGTTTTGTTTTACTTTACAAATAGCTTGTTGATTATTTGCACTATTCATTTTTTCACAATATAAAAATAAAATACTGATAATGCTTAACTGTTATCAAAAGTCTAGATCAGAAAGATTTTCTGAAATGCCTCTCTTAAACAGTGCCCAACTTGCTGGAAATGTTGTGTAGTGATATATATATATATATATATATATATATATATATATATATATATATATATTATGTTGTGACTTTCTGTTCTGTGGAATGTAATAAACGAGAACCAGTCTGGTGTTTTTTCTTCCCCCTTCACCTTACGCATTTACACATTTGTTTTGTTTGAAGTGTTTAAAGTTCAATTTCAGTTTTCGTTTGCTTGTTCAGCTACAAAAAGGCACAAGTAAACCTCATGTTATTACTTTATGAAAACGTGTCGATGGCCACTGTTTACTGTGAAGAAATGGCAAAGAAGGGTTAAAAAAGTAAAAAATAAATAAAATGCGGTTTCAGTGTTATGTACTAATTATTTCGGTAATAAACAAAATAACGTTGAACTTGAACTGTTATTTGGCATCCTTTGTTTTGTAGTTAATACACTGGGGTAAAGTAAGGCCTACACAACGTATTCATTACTCCTGGGATATCATGTTACTTTAACGTGTTACACAGTGTAACATCTTGCTGTAAAATAAAGGGACACACACAGGCGCTATGCCCTCTCCTCCTGCCCCTGCTGCTATGCTGTTTCTGCTTGCATTCTGAGCAGTATAATAGCTTTGTCTAACTGTGCCTAATTTATACTGTGTTGAATTGATTTGTGCGTGCGTGCGTGCTTGTGCGTGTGATGTGCAATGTCCTTCACTTGATCAATGAGTTGTGAGGTATCAGCAGCGAGCTGTAGTGTAGGTGACCTTTTCTTCAGTGACATGGTCTATGACTCAGATGTCATTGTATTAAAATGGTGCATTCCCCATTGGAGCTCAAGAAAAATCTGTTTTTTCAGCAGCTGGCCTCATGTGTCACATGGTCTCAAATGAAATACGGTGTGTTTTGATTATTTAGGCTAAATACTGTACTGTAATTGTATCTGTATCTAGAGTGTGTGTGTGTGTGTGTGTGTGTGTGTGTGTGTGTGTATATATATATATATATATATATATATATATATATATATATATATATATATATATATATATATATATATATATATTTCTCATAAATTTTCAACAGCAGTGCAAAGAATGGAATGCAGTCCCTTCAGGAGTAGAAAGTCATCCTGTAATCAACAAAAACAGATCAGTTCGTACAGCCTCTTAGAAATGGCATGCTAGAAAATTGAAGTATATTTCCAGCCTTGTTAATCGTGTAATGCCAGGTTGTTTGTTACTATAGTTCTAGTGCTCTGACTGTGTTGGAAATTGATTTGAATTTTCTTTACATTTAAAATGTAATGAACTTTGTGCATACTTTGGGGGTGGTACCCTCTATTAAAACACAGCAAGAACCTGTATAATTTCAGTTAATATCATGTGATGAATATTTGTAATCCATCTGTGCTTCTAAAGGGGTGGTGCACCATGTAGTTTTAGACCTACTTTCTGTTTAATTCAGCTCATGATTTCCTTTTCAACACTTCTGGATAATAAGATCTAAATATATTTTCCTTGTGGGTTTTTTTTTTTGTTTTTGTTTTTTTCCCTGAACTAATCAACCAGCAGCATTAAATTGGATAGTAGAAGTCTACATCAAAAGAATTGTATCTTAGAGCTCAGTGAGCTGTACTGTACAGAATTTAGCTAGAATGTCATTGGGTTGACAGCCCTGTTCTAGAATGTCATTTTTCTGTGAGAAGGAATATCACTGTACTGTACTGTAGTCTTGTGCCTAGCTGGTCTCAAGTGTGAGGGTAGGATTTATTTTTAGCATGTCATTGACGTTCTCATTTAAGCTTTAACCTTTTGAAAGTTCATGGACTTTAACACTGATTGAGAAATGACTGCAATTGCTTTACTATTATGGTGATTCTAGTTTAATTCTAGTCAAATAGTTTTACAGTATGTAGTTTTGAATGGACTGTTTAACAGAGAAAGCACATAGAGCCTATATAAATTAATCAGTCATGGGTTCTTTCTCATGGGTCTCTCTGCATACTGCTAACTGGTGTTTGTACATCTTGAATGCATAACACCCCCAGATTTAATTATACTGCATTACCATAGGTGTTTGTCTTACTTGCAGGTAGTCTGTTAGTCTTTTATTTGTTGGGTCGTTTCACGAGCAGTGTCTTTATGGTCAAAGCATGTCACTGCCAGCAAATTCTTATCTTTGGGGAAGCAACTGGTTGATTTTAATGACAGTTTGTGGAGTAAGTGCCATAAACAATGAATATAAACATAGAAATTCAAATTCAGAGATAAGCCGAACAGAAGCAAATACCCAACAGCTTGAGTGACTGTACAGTAAATATTCTCTGGTGTTTGCAAAATACTATTTTATTGATTTGTGTGATTTGTTTCCTCTGCTTATCTTGTAGACCCCTGTTACATTAGATATCCAGTCAGGTATTTTTAATCAAAGGTTTAATCAAAGCGTCTCGTCTATGCAACTGGTACTGGCTCAGAATGTAAGTGTCATGCCAACTGTTACCATAATAAAGATGACTTTGAATCTGACAGGAAGTCAGTGTGCTCTGATGCACCAGATGTTCCCACTGCCTTCTGCCCAGCAAAATCTCAGGAGGCAGCAGTGCTTGGTAATGCTACAGTATCTGCATACTTGCTAACATTTGGCAACTTTTTTTATTTTTAGTTAGTTTTACCCTGTTTTTCTCCCATTTTGGAATGTCAAACTGGATTTAGGCTCAGCTCACCGTTACAGCCTGTGTTAACTTGGGAGTGGCGAAGACAAACACTTGCTGTCCAAGCTATAGGGTGCATCCTGCACTCCACGCGGAGCGCCTTTGCTGGATGTGCCACTCGGGAGCCCCCCTCCACCACTGTTTTGATTATTAAAATAGCGCCTCCATGGCTGCAGAAACAATTTGCTGGCTGTAATATAAATGCACTGCTAGAAGTATTAACAAAGAGTCAGAGGGGGAAATCTCTAGTGTTAGAACACATACCTGTCATTTTGATAAATGTCTAATTTATAAGCATGAGGTCCCGAGATGGACATTAACTTGCCTGGCTGTTTGCAATCTTTGATGATTGGAATAGCAGGTTCATTTAACACAGAATACTTTTTATTCATGATATTCTCAGACAGTTATAATTGAATTTCATGAAATGTACATTGTACTGTCTCAGGCCTTTTGAATAAAGCTTAAAGTGTTTTTGTGTGTCCATTTAAAATAAAATATAAAGCCTGGTCCTACTGTGTGTGTGACTACAAATGGCAGATTGGCTTCTGAAGTACAAGCTGTACAAAATACCATGTTATTAATCTGACATTGTGCTTTAAGACATCAACAGGATATTACAGTATCTTTGTTTTTTCTGTTATTCTGGTCTGATAAAAAACTATTTGGTTCTTCCCAGTGTGGTTAAAAATGCCACATTTGAATTATTGTTAGCTCAATAGTTGTTCTTTTTTTCCTTGTTATTTATTAAGGTATACAAAGTGACTTTTATGGAATTTAGAAAATAAATTGTTCCTTTCAGTTAAGTCAGCACAGCAGACACTGACAGACTGTGTACATTATTTCACAAAGCTACTTTGTTAAACCAAGAAACTCATTTTAAATAGATGTTTGTGGCATCAGTTGGCATATTCCCATACAAAGTCTGAATGGGGAAGGACGACAACATTTTGCTGTATTTCTTATTGCTTACATTTTCATGTTTAACCTAGGTAACTGTTGATGTTGACCAAATATACTGTTTGCTAAAAACAACTTGTGTGTGTGTGTGTGTGTGTATATATATATACATACATACATACACACACACACACACACACACACACACACACACACACACACACACACACACACAAATTGAAATTAACAAATCAAAATGTTTTCTAATGCAGTTTTAAAAGAGTAAAAATGTTAACCTGAATTGGAAAAAAATCACTATGACTAATAAAGGAGTAAAGTAATCAAAGTTTTTCATTGCATTAATCCACAATCCATCAGCTCAAGAACGCATGCACACACACGTGCGCACACGCACGCATGCACGCACACACACAAACTCAAGAATATTTTCCTCTCATTGGTCAGAGATTAACATTAGCACAAATGGATGAAGTTTCAGCTGCTTTAGTGGATCAGTAATTTAAAGTGCACTTGTTGTTTTCAAAGTCTGGTTAATGCCTTGCTTTCACCTTTTAAAAAGCTTACCGTAGGTAGGCAGAGGGCCAGCATGGAGACATGCTTATGCATCTAAAGGAGTGTGACCTTTGAAACACGACTGAATAGGAAAGGACCAGAGTTTATTTATGAGTATTGTGTCTTCCATATTAGAATGTGAAAAAAGGTGAATTGCATTATTATTATTATTATTATTATTATTATTATTATTATTATTATTATTATTATTATTATTATTATTAATAATAATAATTTATTTTTACATTTGATTACTGTCATTTTTTTCCATTTTTAAGTAAGGAATTGTGGAGGATAAATAGTATTATGTTGATTAAGAATGTGAGTGATGATTTTGAATTCATTTCAAACACGCTCTACTTTTTGTGGTAAATTGTTTTTTTTTCTCTCTTCGCAGTCCGCTGCCCTGGGTGGTGCAGCCCATCTTCTCAATTTCTGCAGCACGGACACAGTGGCAGGTCTCCTTATGGCTCAGCAGTACTACAGCTGCCCCATGGCGGGTTTCTCAATCCCAGCAGCAGAACACAGGTAAAGAACCATTGGATCGGTTCATTTAAAGTGTGTATGCAACCAAGCAGTGCCGTGTCTGAAAATCCTGTAAATCCACCCTTTAGAAGACAATAACATCTGTGCAACCTCCAATTCATTTGCCTCCTCACGCAATAGAAGTGAGTCCCCCTCCAAAACTGTACTATTCAATGATGTTAATGGTGCATACCATTCTCCTCTTGCTCTTCCGGCTCAAGCATGTCTGTCATTGAAGGCCAGGTGAAATCGTGATTCATCAGTCGCCAAAACAGGTGCCCAGTGATGGAACTGCTAGTTTTGGAGCTCAAGGGAATAATTGGTAGACTCTTCCATGTTGTGGGGTCAATTGAATAGCTAGCTAGTCTTCTTGGCCTCACTTTTAGTCGCTTTTAGTGTCCAGAAGTGGATACTGAGCCCATGTGTAAGGGGACAGTCGATTCCTCAGTGCCATATTGGGTGGATATTGGCCATTGGGTGGTGTGGTTGGTCTTCCACGGATTTGTCCAGGATGTCTAGTGTACAAACCTGGAGTTTGATAAGGTGTCCAGAATCTGGAAACGGAGTGGATCACACCGAATTGAACAGCTTCACTTGTGATTCTAACATTTGAACAGCTCTGATGTTTTGGACTTCAATCAAAAAATCGTTGTCTGCCACCATCTGGCATCATTAGAAGCCATGATTTCCAAGCCAACAACAGCACAATTTTATCACCTGAGCAGCAACCTGACTAATGATCAAATCTGAAGTTTAAATGAGGGTACCTGCTTTAAAGGGGAAACAGCTGGTACAAAATACATCTCACCAGCTGTTACAATCTGTTGAAGAATATGTGGCAAATGTCTTGACTGATTTTGATGTTTATTTTTGCCATGTGGGCAATCTTAAATTTGAGTATAGAGATGTGTGTATTAAAATCGGCAACAAAAGACGTGACAACCCGAGTACACAAACAGCATTGTGACTGGCAGCCGATTAAAGACGAACAAAAATGTACAGGCAGCCATTTTCAAAGAAGTGTCATTAGCTTCCTGAGGAATTAGAAGAGAAGCTTTTACAGTTTCAGCATTTTATTATTAGGTTCTGTTCTAACAAACAGGAACAGCTTGGACAGATCGGAAATGCTGGTCAGACCCCTGTATTCGACATGCCAAGCGATATCACAGTTCACAAAAAGAGAGAAAAACAGGTGTGAGTAATCACAACTGGTAATGAGAAGCAGCTCATAACTGTAATGCTCTGTGTGATAGCAGACGGCCGCAAACTGCCTCTATATGGACAGTTGAGGTGCCTTTGTAAATGCATATTTATGGATGTTTTATGTTTTCCTCAAATTGAGGGTGGGAAATTTGGGCTGCATCTTAAATTCTAAGGAATATGGTATATTCTTTTACACGTGATGCCTTCTATGATGGTGTTGCTGTATTTTACTGTACATGAACAGGTTTCGAGGGCGTCTTAAATTCGAAGAACTATGGTATTTATAGACTTGCTTTGAAGGAATCATGCGAAAGAATAAAAATGACTAATAAAATCCTCGGAGATGACAAATTCTTGCCAATCCTTCCATCGTATTTGGAAACAAAACTGATATCTTTTCAGAAGAGGGTTTAGCATCAGTGTTTCCATTGAGAATACAGAAAATATACACTTGGTTTCACAGACTTGGATTAGCACTATTGTGATGTTGTTTTTGGTAAGGTAGCGCTAATCAGAGTCTGTGAAACCACCCAGAACAGTCCTCTGAAGCATTTATTTACCATGTGTTCCTCTTGCAGCACCATCATCTCATGGGGCAGAAACCGGGAGGAGGAAGCCTTTGAATATTTGCTGGAACAATTCCCTTCCGGTCCCATCTCCATTGTCAGTGACAGTTATGACATTTTCAAGGCCTGCAAACACATCTGGGGGGACAAGCTGAAGGAGCGTGTCATGGAGCGGAACGAAGGCTCAACGGTGGTTATTAGACCGGATTCGGGGGATCCACAAGAGACTGTTATTGAGGTAAGGACTGGGTAAAATGCAGATCAATTACTCTCCTTTTCAGCAGCTATTGAAGGCATTCAGCTCTTTATGAGTCATTTTCCAGCTAATTTCAGTCATTCCATGCTTCAGGCAACAGAATGTATGATCGCGTCTCACTTTTTGCTGAAACGGTGGTTTCCAGCCCAAAGAAGTTTCCTTCATAATTGATCACCCCGGCTTGCAGGTGTTGTTTTTCAGCAGTGGAAGGAATCAGCCTTCTTTGAGCATATTCTGCAGCAGGTTTCCTGGCTGTCTTGGTACCCAGGAAAACATCACAACGTATCACAGTATATAATTGCCTTAATTAGTTCTCCTGACCGTAATGTTATGACACTGCAAATTGATCTGTAATACTTTTGGCTCCAGTGCTTTTGGGGGGGGGGGGGGGGGGGGGGGGGGGGGGGGGGGGGGGGGGGGGGGGGGGCAGATCAGATAGTTTAAGGACTCAAATGCACATAAAATGTTACTTGATATGCAGGAGTTTTTTGTATTCCTTTGGAAATGGTATGATTTTGCACTATAGCCGAAGGCTTTGAATATTGTAGTAGCTTTTGTTGTTCCGCACTCAGGTGTTAAGGATTTTGGAAGAGTCCTTTGGAAGTTCACTGAATTCAGTTGGCTACAAACTGCTTCCCTCTTGCATCCGAATCATACAAGGAGATGGAATAGATATTCACTCCATTGAAAAGGTGTGTAGGTTCTCTTTATAAAGCATCTTTCATCCACACATTTTGCTTCTCGTTTAGTGTGATAGCTACCAGAAGACCTAAGATCCAAAAGTAATGGGGGAGCTCTATGACCATTACACCAATATCCAACAACCAGTTATGACAAAAATAAATAAACCTTAATGTTTTACCCATGCAGATTCTGAAAAAACTGAAAGATGAGGGCTGGAGTGCAGAAAATCTCATCTTTGGCTGTGGCAGCGCTCTGTTACAGAAGATCAACAGGGACACCCTGAACTGCGCCTTTAAATGCAGCTATGTTGAAACCAAAGGAAAAGGGGTAATATTTCAAGTTGAATACCAATAGATATGTTGGATAGGCAGCTGCCTTAATACTTTGGTTTAAGAGAGACATTCCAAAAAGTTTGGTTTTTGATAGTAAGTTGAAGGGAAGATTTATTCACAAGCCTCAAACGCAGCCTGATATAGTAAAACAGCACCTACCATAAATAATGCAAATATTGTGTTCTGAACTTTAGAGAATTTAGGGTAAAAAACACAACCATAAAAATCTTTTTTTTTTTTTTTTTTTTTTTCCAGAAGGATTCTGTTTCTTAACCTCCTTTATTATACATGTTTAACCCTTGATAGTAACCGGCTTTGACTTCAACATGAGCATGTTTTCAGCTTATTACTGGCTTGATGTCCATCCCAGTGCATTTTAGCAATTAGAATTTCATGGCCATACATTGCTATGTCTAATCTAGGTGGCCCTTGTAGCAAGGCTCATGGGCTATTCTGCTTTACTACTCAGATGAGTAGAAATAGCTTGCATGTCTAACGTGGAAAACTTGCTAATAGCAAAGATCCAGTGCTTGATCTGTTAAACTCTGCTGTTGCTACAGCATGAACCTATTGATTTTATATAGCTGTTTATTTCTTACCAGATGGATGTGTATAAGCAGCCAGCCACTGACCCATCCAAAGGTTCAAAGAGAGGTCAACTATCTTTAAGGAGAAACTCAAATTGGTTTATAGAAACCATAGAGCGAGGGAATGGAAAGCCTGAGGAGGTAAAGTTATTAAACATTTACATGGTTGGTAACTTTTTAAATGAGTTATAGTGATCTGAGACCAGGGACATCAGTGGGCTTTTCCAATGGCGTGCACCTGGCAGAGACAAAATCCTTTTAGTGTATCTATATGGTATTTCATGCCTTTCAATGAATAGGTTTAAATCTGCAGTTTGCAGATTCAGTACAATGCATATTAGTCACCGAACTGTTGCCAAGTTATCTTATTTATTTATTTATTTATTTACAAAAAAGAAAAAAATCAATTATGCGTTTAGATTGTTTCAAAAACTGCCTTTTGTTTCTCTTTCTCACAAGGACATGTTGGTCACGGTTTTTGAAAACGGGACCATTGTTCAAGAATACTCGCTGGAAGAAATCCGAAAGAATGCCAGGTTATGGGAGGAGGACTTGGCAAAGCTGCAGCATAATGAAGATGCTTTGAATAGGGAATGTATAATGAACGGGATGCACTGAACATGTGCAGATGCACATTTTAACATTATATCTGACATATTTCTGGTAGGGACCAATGAAATACACTATTCTGTTTCAATGGGGGCGAAATCTATATGCATACTTGATTACTTTGTAGGACAGCTGTTCTGACGTTGAGGATAATTCATTTATCTGTTCTAAACCCAATCCCATGTATTCATCAGAACATGTTGTTTACACTATCACAGTCTAGATTTGTATTTCAAAGTATAGTTTTTACTGAAGTGTGCTTAACTGGTGTACCTCAGGCTTTGATCTGATAATTTATAATGTGTGTGAGAGAGACCGACTGACATACTCCAGAAATATGGGCAATTGACATGATAACATTAGGATTCCTCTTTCTGGGGTTTTGTTGAGTTTCATTGTATTCTACATGCATTTCTATTAATAAGGTCTAGATGGAATAACTTTTTTGTATTCAGCGCTGCAGGTTGGATAACAACACACTTGCCCCTTCAGTTATTCGGCCAGCCTCGTTTGTGGAATAACTACATTCCACACAGTAGGTGACTATTCATATAAATAGCCCATAACAATCCTATTAAGCATTTATCACTTTCAGTTGTCCAGTTTTAACAAACAGCTAAAACTATTAAAAACACCAAACAGGCCTTGTTCCATCTAAGAAGTTGTTTTGTCAGTATTAAATCAGAATTATAGCATTGCTGTACTTTTTAATGAAGCTGTAGATTTTTATTTCAGGCATAAATGAGTTTTTTAGTATAAAGTACTAACTAAATATTTGAAGGCAAATGCTGTAATCAAATCAAATAACTGAGCAAGCAGTCATAAAACCACACACACTGGCCATGTTGCCTTTTAATTGCTCCTCCTGGAATTTGGAAAGTGTGTATTTTAAGGTACAGTATAGGATTTCGACTTTATAAATCTATAGTAAAGAATTCTGCTCACTGATTAAATGTAATATTTTGTACAGGAAAGCCATATTTCTGTTTTGGTTGAGACACGTTGTGCAGCAGCTTCTGTATTTTTAAATTAGATCAATAATGAAATGTATCTTTTTTATATGCTGCTGTTCTATATTTTAGTTGTGAAATTAATAGGTCTTGCTCTTTCTTAAATATGTAGGTTTGTGGGGGGTTGATTGTATGTTTTTCAATATATCTGTGAATTATACACTGCTCAGGATCTTTCAGCCAATCAGAGCACACGCTTCACCTTCTATATTCTACAACACATCATAGAGAAACCGTATGCATGTCACCTGCTTAAAAAGAAAATCCCATCTTTGAGGGATCCTAATATGTATTTGATTCTTGGTATGTTAACGTGCGTCTCTTCAAATTGCTCTTTTATACAAATCCACTAAAATATTTCGCACTTGAAAAATAATCCACTGGATTCAGGTTTTTCTTTAACTGAAGACAGATTTCCCCAAGCCCTCTACTGTGACAGAAGGGTAGCCTTTTGCATGCTTGAGTGTCCTATACCTGAATCCGGTCCTGTTTCTTACATTTTAAATAAGGGCTCCAAGTGAAGAGGACAGAACTCAGATGTTACTTGAAAGTGGACTGTCTTTGTAGCTTAGTTTTGAAGTTATTTTTTCTGAGCACAATATACAGCATCTTCATTGTGTTAAGCAGGGCTGGCAGTTGGCTTTTGAAAATCCCCTGCTGGTAGTCTGAAGAACTGAAGGTGGTGAATTATTTGAAGAACTTTTGATGTGCAGAGAAGTAAAGCAGTGAAGAAGAAGCATGTGGAGTTTGAGTGCACATTAAACAGTCCATACATTACATATTTGTTTAATAGTCGTTAGATAGCCGTTGATTATGGTGACCACTGTAACCTAGGGTCTGTTCAGGCTCTTGATGTATCTGTTAGCTTCTGTCTTTCTGTATTCTGGTGTATTTACTTGCGTGTTAATGCCTTTGGAGTTTATGAAATGGATATGGCTTTTTGACTCTGAGTGATTTACATTTGAGCAGTAATGTGTATAAGAATATAACATTGTTTGTTTGTTTTTGTCTTATTTATTGTGTGATCAATCAAAAAAAAAAAAAAAACGTTTTACATTTATTATCAGGGATTTTACTAAATACCAGGAATTTTGAGATACCTGGACTGAAAAACTATTTGTTAAATAGCTGTAATAGTGTCTTATATTTACATTCTAATGTAAATATGCTTTTTATTCATTTCTTGGCCATTTTGGTCAAAGAAGGAAGTACAGGGCTAGTATAAAAGTCGCCTGGCTTTGGGCAATCATGTAGATTATATAGCCATAGGGGTGGATTTTAACCCTGGCACAGAACAAGACGTGGTGAAAGCAGTAATGCAATAATTATGCTGTTGATGCCTACAGGTATACTGTATGTGCAGATCATGTGGTTAATTAAAGACAGAATAAGCAGCTATAAAACTGTGTGTTTTGAGGGTTTGTATCTTTTGATTCAGCCTTGTTAAACCAGGAGTCTGTATTTACTGGTTATTGAAAATAGTTCATTAACTAAGCGATATGTTTAGTTGTTTTTTTGCATCATTGCGTTTGCAGTGGCTTGTTTTGTGCCAGCTCCAAGATGCAGCTGTATGCCACAGCAAGTGTGGATATACCCCAAGTGACAACGATGTACCACCTGCTAGTAAATAGTTAGCTGATGGGCTATAATGGATTATTTCAGTATTTACAGTATAACTATATACAGCTAACAAATATGATGCAAATATATAGCTGATTCTTCCAGACTTTTCAGTGACTTGTGTCAAGTTCTTTAGCATTCAGGTAAGCTGGGTCTTTGCTCTTGCTGTTATCGTGTTCACCTGAGGACGATAGTGGGGAAATCAAGTGCTGGTCATTGAAAAGTGTCTGTAGAACGGCTTCAAGCACAGTGTTTCAGGGTTTTTTTTTTTTCTTTTTTAATCGAATAGCCATAATATTGCTGAATAGAGTGCTTGTTTCAGTTTTAGAGAGCACTGCCATCCTTATACTGTAACAGACTTCTTTTTAAATGTCATTTTAATATAGTTCTAAAGTATAGTGTTTGTTTTTTTTTCTTTTCTCAGTTGAAGTATTTTCAGCCTATTTACAACTTTGCAGTGAACTACTAGTATGTTCAAACACCTATTAACACATTGTATTTTACTATTGTATATTGATGATTATTGAAAACAAAATTGAAATTGGCTACAATACTATTTTATATCTGTAAAGAACTAATGTTTTTAAATGCAATGTATCTATGATGTAGCATGCTGTTTCTAAAGACAATATCATTTTATTTTTTGATTTTACAGAATAAATATTTATTTTGTATTGGGATTGTGAAAAAGGGTGAAATAAAGCTTATGCAATTTTCAAAAGTTCTCTAGTGCTTTTAACCCATTTACATGTTCATCTCATAAAAAAATAAATAAATTATGATACCAACAGCTTAATGAAGTGCCTTGTTTAATGTTGTGTTACTAGTGGTATATGACTGTTTTTAAGTTGCGTGTTTTTAAAATTGAAATTGATTGTATTAATGGTTTATAGTCAAGTCCTTGACCCCGCTTTATATCACTAAAGTTTGACAAAAAATTAACTAATTATAAAGTGTTGTGGGAATGTGAGGCACTCAGTTAAAGCTCAACCTTTTTAATTTGGTAGAAATGGTTCCCTTTAGATCTGTTGACAACTCCTACATATTTTTTTTATTCATCTTACACGTTTGGGGACCTGTTAGAATCATTAGAAGAAAGTTTCAATGGATGGGTTTAGAATATGTATTTAATTGTTTCTGTGAAATACCCATACTTGCTTCTACTTTAGAAGTGAACCGTTTTGATTTACATAGCATTGTATTTGCAATGTGGTTATCTCCAACACCCAGTGTCTGTGACAAGCAATGTAGATTATGGGTTGTCCAGCTGAAAGAACCGAGTTGGATTAAAACATTTTCAAACTAGGCTTTGACTTAATTTATCTTCTGGGTTTGCCCAGCAGCTTAAAATAGCTTGTGGCCTTTTCATGCACACCCCGGCCTTGTCTGGAAGGCAGGGAGTCACTCGGCACCTGTTGCTTTCCACTGACAAATTATTTTACAACATGTCCTGACCCTTTTCTTGGCGTCACGCTCAAAATAAAAAATAAAATAGAAAACTACTAGAAACTTACATTTAGACATGAGGAACTGGAGGAAAAAAAAAAAAAAACACCTTTAGCCAAGGTTAAGTCCCAGATCCCAGAATGCACCATCGTTAAGCATATTGACATCCCAATATTCCCCTTTGTCGACTGTTCTATATAGAATAAAGGCTGTAGTCCTTGTACTCAAATTCAAAGGTTTCATGTCAGGTTTTCATTCAAGGTTTCATGTTGCAGATATACCTGAGTAATTTAATACTGAGAGATTATTTTGGGACCCAGAACAGATTTTGTGCCTATGGTATCATGTCTGTTGTTATAAAACGCGTACAGAAAGAAGTGTGGTGTTCATAGAGCCCTCTATTTTCTATATTGTGTGTCTGTGTCAGTGCACTTGGCAGTCCCTTTTGTACAGGGCTTGTAAGGTATCGCCCAGGGAACAACCCCAGAAGGAATTATTTCCTTTAAGTCCTGAAAAGAACTTGGCCGAGGGCCACTGAAGCAAAATTGTACAACTGGTTTGGTATACCCTGTATAGAACCTCCTGTGGAGAAAGAAAAGATTTGCCTTTCTATACATCATGTATGTATGCATGTATTTTGCTTGCAGATATTGGAACTGATTAACACATATCTTGTTAAGAATCAATTTTCTATAGAGAAAAAAAAAACAAAAGATTTAGATAATTTGCAGTAACAATGCAAAACAGTACCATTCTGATATTAAGCTGCAAATTAGACATAACCATGTTGACTGGATTTAGGCAATTTGAGTTTTTTAGGCAAATTTTAATTGGTACTGGACCATTTTCAGGGATGCCAGTCAATCAATCTAATAGTGATCACGTGTTTTGGGGATACGGTGGCTAGAACAGACAAAATAAATCAACTATGAAGTCATTCAGCACCACAGGCGTTCTCCACAAATCATTTTGTGTCTTTTGACCAGTGTGTCTCTTTCACACAACCCGTTTACAAATACAGCAAATAAACCAGTGTGTGGTGGGTTGCAATCTCCTGGAAACAGCATCACCAGCATCTGTGTAAAAAAGCAGTAATAATGCTGCAGCAAGTCACATGGCTTTGCATAATAAGAGGGCGCCCTCATGTGTTTGTAAAAGGCATTGCACTTTAAGGTTTGAAATACTGTGCTGTTAATATACAATGTTGTATATAGAATATTATACACCAACCATATTTTTATTAGAACTTTGTGGCTTTTCTAGTTATAGGACATATGTTTTTTTTGTTTTTTTTTTTTTGGGGGGGGGGGTGTTTAGTACTGCAACAAGCATTTAATTAGTTGTCAATTATTTTCCTTTAGGCTTTATGTTGCAAAACAGTAGATATCATTGAGGGACAGCATAAAAAGCAACCCAATTTATTTTGGTCACTGCATACAATTAACATAAAATACCATTATTCCTGTATTAGGTTAAGACACAAATTCTTATACTTGTATTCATGGTTTTCATGATTTTAATCCCCTAATGCATTATGTAATTTTGTGTAATTTTCATGAATCGGAAGATAAAGCAAAAGCTTAATAGCATTTGTTCCACCCTGTGTGAAATATGGGTGCTGCAGCTGGTGCAAGCGGAGGATAGGTATTTTAAAATGAGACATTCCACTAGAGGGCGCTGGGGTGTTTTGTAGCTGTGAAATTCATTGCAATACATTAGTCAGACTCCAGCCCCGGTTCCAATTCTGTAATGTCTCCCTTGTCATTTGCGGAAATACAATTACAGCTCCAAAAATTGATAATTGCTGAAATTAATAACCCAATCCGTCCGGTTATGCAGATTCTCCAATGGTTAATTTAAAGACAATTCCAAATAGCATTCTGAATAAGTGTTCAATATGTTATTGTGAGGTTAGGCCTTGCTAGAGTCCTGTATTCTAAATTGAACCATCTGAAGTACGTCCAGTTTCTTATGCAGTACAATGGATAGCTAATCGGACCGCATATTTAAAATCTATTAACTGTTCAATTTGCATTTGTATTCCTGTTATAAACTACTGCAATACATAACATATACAAGCGATCTGATAGACTTTGATAAAGTGTTGTATTAAAGAAGACCTGGTCCTTTTTTAGAACAGCGAAGCCTTTTCTAATGGTCATGACATGTCCACTGGCCACTGGATCAATATGTAAATCTCACTGCAAACATGCAACCTCACATACTGTGTTAGGCATACGTGATTTGATAAAGAAATGTACTGCATAACATATAAACTAGCAGCCAGTACAGCCAGAATTGTAATGTTTCAGTATTCATCGTTCTGGAGGAATTCAACCCTACTGACCATGCTAATGTAAATCAAATATTTTTTTAATGAGAAAAATAGAAAATTCCATTCTGTTTTAGCAAAAACAGATCTTAACTTACTAGTGTCACATATTCACGATAAGAGGGAGAGTGTGGAGGAGTTTCAGATATGATTAGTTCTAGCTTTCCTTGGTGGGTGGGCACTGTCACTATCACTTTTTCGGATTACATTGGGGTAGATTGATACTGTGGCTAAGCTCAAGAGTGCATGACGAGTTGAAGTATAGCCTGGCTTGATTCAGTACTCGCTTCCGATATACCCGCACATAGTTTGGAATCAAAGTGTTTCCATTTCATGGTTCACAGACCAATATTTGTAAAATCGTATATAGCCAAAACACCTCCCACACAACCCCCAAGCAGATACCATATAGTAAGTTCATTGCATTCCTTTACTCATGTTGTTGGACTAATGAAGCTGTTGGGTTATATTGGAGTAATGATTGCTTATGATGCAAGTCATTGATTTAACATACATCTTAATGATCTAGGATTCAATATGATATAAGAATGTTTTTCACACAGTTTTTAATGCTCATTTCATAAATGAGGAACTGACCTTTAAAACTGATCATTACAAAAGACTCCAGCTGGTCTGGATCCCAGTAGTCAGAACTGCAACCCTACTCTATGTAACGAAATGCATCCAGATAGCAACTGGAGAAACTTCAAATATTACTGTAACAGTACAATGCCAGTCATCATTTCAAAGTTGGGTTATTTTAATGAAATAGTATACCAGTTCAAATCAATACTGAATGCATCATTAATCCAAACAGGGCCCAGTGCCTACTGAAGGCCAGAAGGCCAATGCAACCCCAGCAAAGGGTTATTGATCAGTTAGGAAACAGACTATTGTTTAATGTTTAGAAAATGTAAACAGTTCATTTAATGGTTAGAAGCAAGCTCAATTAAAAAAAAAAATCAGAGTTAAACATTTGGGAGAATATTTGAAGCTAAATATATTTATATGCGATTTGTATTATTAGTGCAGACAGATAATCTTTGGTAATCTTTGGTATCCTGCTGAGGTTAGATGAATCTATTTTGTATGAGCACAGCTCTAGAGCAGACTTTGACATATCTATGCTTGTGATTGTTTTTTTTTTTTTCTCATACTGAGACCCAGGACAAGCCAGCCAATCAGTGGTCTGTCTGTGAAGTGCCCAGGAAGATTAATTTCTCCCTCAAGGGGATTTTTTCTAAATCATTAACAGGCACGCACGACTTCGGTCACCTTGAAATCTCTCAAACACAATGAAACATGAAAATCCTTTTTACACTACCTTAAATCATCTAAGCAGCAAGTACACATTTACATTTTTTAAAATAACTTTTTTTTTTTTTTTACAGTACACTATGTTTTAATCTGAGAAAAACGATTGTCATTTTAAACATGGCCTCCATGATTGTCTGTAATTGTCTGTTCATGTTATTGTATTGCACACTTTGTAGGATTTGTAATTTAGCAACTCACAGGCATGGAGTCGGCTTTTGCAGAATATACTTTTTTTTGGGGGGGGGGGGTTTAATGTATTTTTTATATATATATATATATATATATATATATATATATATACACACACACACACACACACACACACACACACACACACACACACACACACACACACACATATATATATATATATATATATATATATATATATATATATATATCAATTGATTTATTAACAGCATTTTCGGTACAGTAAATCATACAATATTGTAGTTGTCAACAAGGAGATTGCTAGAGTGAGAGTTATTATTTTAAATGACCTTTTAATCTTATGCGTCCCTTTCTAAATTCACAAATCCAGTCCAGGATGAAGGAACGTCACCAGCGTGTTTAACATCACTTGAGCTCATTGTCTGTGCTCGATTGTGTCATGACATTTTACTGTGTGAAAAAATAAATAAGCAAACCTATTTTCTGCTGCAGCTGTCGAAAGCAGTGTTACCAACAGATCACTGTAGTGAGCAGATGATGGGGAAGGAACTTCCATCGACTCCACTTGTCAAACCTTCCCTTTTCTTGACAAAGATATTGCAAGCCTGCTGTAGCCCGAGGGACGCACACCCCCCTGAACGCCATAAACTGACTTGGAATGGGGGATGTGAAGCACAGTGTCTCGGAAAGCCACTCGAAACCTATATAAAAACACTAGATAATAGGGCTCAGTCAGGCTGCTGCCTTCTTTGCTGCTTTTTATAAATCTGATATTGTCGTGAATATGAAGCCGGGCAGTGGCAATCCATTAATCATGAGGACGTGTTCAGTGTATGGTAAGGACTACTGCAGCTTAGATATATTCTCTTTACCTTGTTTGACAAGCAATGCACTTGTTGATGAAGAGTAGTGCTCAATTAGACATTAAAGTATATTATAGCTTCCAATAGCAAGCATGAAAAATTTGCGCCATCCAGTGTCAAGAAATATATGACTGCATGATGCATGGATTGTTTTTTCGTCTATAATTAATAATATTCAGAAAGTATAAAACAATGTAGATTCTTGTGCTTCCTGGTTCTTCATCACTTCCTGTGTGGTAAGGCAATCCATCAAAACCTGTGTTATGCAGATGAGTCAGTTGAGAACAAATTCTCATTTACAATGACGACCTGGCAGGAGGCTCGCATCACCACAGCAAACAACATATGACATAATAAATAAGGAGTAAAAAAAATAACACATACTCAATCATAAAACAGAAAACACAGCAGCAACCTAGCAGGCACAGATGTCAGTCGGCAGTGAGTCCACCCAACGGCTACAGGCAACCTCAGTTATGAATTGTTCTAATTTTAATTTGTGTTGAAACTCATTCCAGTCATCTGCTGCTGCACACTGAAATGAGTGACTATCAAAAACTGTTGGTACCCTAGGAACAAGCAGTTGAATAAAATCACTGGCAGATCAGGTCCTGTAATGTTGATCTCGTTAAATAGTTCTGCAGATAACTATTCTGGAAAGGAATTGTTTGTTGGTAGGGGCTGCTTGAGATAAAGAAAGTAGAGCTATGAAAGTTCCTTTGGTTTATGTGAGGAAGTTTCTGCTGATGTCTTCTTTTGCGTTTTAGAAAAACAGCACTGGCTCAGTGAAGCTTTGGGCTTCAGCTTTTTATATGTTTTCTCTTTTCTGCTCATCGAGTCATGGCAGAAGTCAAACTGAAACATAGTTGCCTGTTCAGATTGGATATTCATTTTGCCCTTGTAGGAGAAGAAGTAACTTTGCTTGTTAGAAAAACAGTCAGCTTTCCAGAGAGCCTGAGGATAGACTTTATCTGAAGCACATGCCGTTAAGTGACTGGCATGCTAAATACCCAGGGTTTGTTTTTTTATAATTATACTGGTCAATTTGTACAGACATTTTGCAGTGAACTAGGATTTTGCTCTTTGAAATCGTAATTAAAGAGTAAGTAGCTGCAAATGTTCTTTTTTGCTTTTCTTATATATCCTTTACTAGTTTATGGTGTTGGCAATCTTTCTGAGGGGGTCTGGGTTGTGTTGCTCCACATATGACAATGCAACCTTTCAACTCTGTCAGCCCTACCTACTCGTCTCTATAGATGAACATCTGAAGCTGTACTTAACTATATTTGTTTCTTTTTGTCATGTTTTACACACACACACACACACACACACACACACACACACACACACACACACACACACACATATATTACATATAAGTTGTCCTATACATTGCTATGACTTTCAAATGTTATATCACAGTGCATTTTAGTAAATCTATCTAGAGTATATGCAGTGCTGCAACCTCTTATAAAGAAAGTTTCTATAAAGAGAGTGTATTTCTCATTGCTTTCTAACACAATTTGCTGTAAATATTTCAGAAATCAAAATGTTAGGCCATTGTGTAGTTGCCCTTGTAAGTATCAAGCTTGCTCATCCATTGCTTTGTATGGAGTATCAATCTTGCTCACCCATTGCTTTGTATGGTAAGTAGGGTAGATTTCCAAACTGCCATATCCTCTTTGTTATGGTGTCATGAACTATATAACTATGCACTTACCGGATTAATTATTTGATGTATTTCATATATTGAATTACATGTGCAGTATTTTGAAGTGTGTGCTTCTAATGAAGTTCAAAATGATCTTGAAAATGAATTTGTGTGGCAAATGTCATATGGATGCCACCTAGTGTCTTAAAATAAAAACTGCATAGATACCTGTACTGTTAGCACCAGAGTTGGGTTCAAGCGCATTTAAATGCAAATACAGCAACACTTACAAACCTTACATATGCAAATGAAAATACTTGCACCTCAGTTTCATATAAACATACATGCTATGCAATTGAGACTAAACAGTAAATGCATTTGTCAAAATAATTACTGAAAGTCCTCAGCAATAGTTGCCTTCATGAAAGCTGTTCTCTAGCAATTCAAACTACTCCATGCTATAACAAACTCCTTCAATCATACGCCTCATGTAATTAGTTAAGTGTTCTGAAATGACTTCAAACACTTGTAGGTTCTCAATTAACCCTGTGATTACCTTAACAATGTGTCACTAATAGCTGTATCATTAACTGCACTTGGAGTTGGTAAAATAGTAACACCTGCTAAACGCATTTGATAGATTATTCAAATGCATTCTGTCTAGTACAAATACTTTTCAAACTGACTACAGAGCAAATGGGGTTTATTTTTCTTGCTCACATTTAAATGCAAGTGCAAGTGCAAATGTATTTGCATTTAAATGGAAATTAACTTGATGTGCTTGAACCTGACCCGGATTTGTTAATGTGTGAACAAACACATTTGCATGGTCTCTTTTTGCTCTCTGTAACAGCACCTTTAAGTAGCACTGTAACATTTTTAAAGGTTTTAGTTCATTGTAGCTGTCTGTATATTTTAGATCTACACATCTCTTCTGGTTTACTGTGCACATCATGTAAGTGTTCCACGTCTCTGGTTTGCCTCATCAGATGAGTTCATTCAATCAGAAGATGCAGTTGCTATGGCAACAAAGGCCTTGAGTCCTGTGTTAAAACTACCCTAAGATTAGTGCTGATAGAGAATTAAGTCACTTTGCTGTTATTTAATTATTTGTATGTTTATGACAGGTCTTTTTGAATATATATTTCTATAAAAATGTATAATTACTGCACAAAAATATAACCTCAACAAGATATAAAAGTTGCGGTATGGAAGAGTAGAATAGTTTATCAGGTGAAGTAGCAGCATCTAAAACACTACAACATTAAAAATCAAGAAGATTCTGCCCTGGGAAGGGAAGAGCCTTGGGGGCTGAAGTGCAAACAATTGCAGCTGTAAAATCCAAGTTACCTAGCAGCCAGGGAATTGTTTTGCACTGTCCTATGTAAGCTTAAGAGCAATGCAAATGACTCAACAGGCATAAATTAGGAGCTTGATAATGAGGGTCGCAATGAGAGCCGCCTGTTCATCGGGCTATTTAGCAGACACACATACAGCCCAGAGGTGAGGTGGGTTAGGAGTACAGAGAGCAGTAGATACTGTATGGGATTAGTGGAGCACAAAAATCAAACCAAACAAAGAAAATATGTCAGAAGAAGGGCAGCACAGTCCTCTTGGCACACAGAAAAGAAACGTTTTCTGAGGAGAGCTGAGAGTCCTTATGGCTGAGATCACTCAGCATGAAATTGAGTTATTTGGAAAAGCCTCAGCCAACATCAGTTATGTTACCAAAGAGGACATATGATCCTCTATAGTGAAGAAAGTCAATGCTGTTGGTGTTACCATGAGGACAGTCAGCCAGGCGATGAAAAGGTGAAATTCAATTATTCGGTCTAGGATGACGTGCGGAATGAGATGATAACTTCTTATCGCCGCATCCTCTGGGATCCCAAACAAAGTGACCCTGGTTTTGAATATGCGGGGTCTTCTCCATCTTGTCCTTCTCCTCTAAAGGTTTTCCTGCCTGTCCTCAACAAGAGCCAAGCGTCACCGCATCAGAAAGTTTAACACAACAGCCATCCTGAGGCCAATGACAGGTCTCTGAAGGTGTGTGGTTTTATACAGCTCTTAATTATTGACTTCTACAATGGTTTGCACCTGTAAGAGGAGGTGCAAAGTTTCTGGAGTGTCAGCAATTGCCCAAGTGCAAGGCAAAATTCTTACATCTCATTATAATGTTTGCGCCCGCTTAGTATTCCAGATTTCCCACCAAATTCCATGCTCTTTTCTTCATGTGAATACATTTCAATATCATTTAAATGTATTACTGATGGCAAAGTACTAATTTGATAGTGGGTGCATAACACCCATGTGAAAACAATTCTACACACACCATATTTTTTGTGGCCGCTAAAAACTGTATTTTTTTTAGTTCCACTTTATGCCCATTCAAAACGGTTCGGGTTTGCAAAACACAGATTTTTTTGCACTTTCCACATGTCCTTAAATCAGCCACTTGATTCTTATCAAAATATCATAAATTAGTAATTGTTATATTTATTTAAGGTTGCAAAGTATGTGTATTATTCATCCACTATCAATAACCGCTTAATCCTTTACAGAGTCACAGCTTAACCAGGCATATGCAGAGCGCAAGGCAGGACAACACCATGGGTGAAACACCAATCCATCACAGGGCACCACACACTCTCACACCGAGGGCAATTTAGAGTGACCAGTTAACCTGACTGTTAATAACTTTGGACTGTGGGAGGAAAACAGAATACCTGGAGAAAACCCATGTGAACAAGGAAGAACATGCAAACTCAACACAGACAGACCCCCTAAGCCAGATTCAAACCCAGGACCCTGGAGCTGTGAGGCAGCAGCACTAACCACTACACCACCATGACACCCTAACATAAATGCATTTCAATTTCTCACAAATACATTTGAATCCAGCTTGTTGTATTTAGTTCCTTCTGTTGATCGCAGCCACACTGTTCAGGGTTGACTTTACCCTGCAGGCCTTTGCAATTTCTCACAGTGATTCACTTGGGCACCTGCTGGTATATCTGATAAACACACAGAGCACTAGAAGCATTGTTTCAGAGAGGATCAATTCACTATTATTATGAATAGTCATTTAGCAAACTCGTTTATCCAAAGTGACTTGCAGAGACTAGGGGTTGAACTGTGCATCATAACTGCTGCTGCAGATTCATTTACAATAGGACCTCAGTTTGTTTTACATCTCATCCAAAGTATGGGTGAGAAGCAGTCAGGACATTTGCAACAATGTCTCTATAAACCTGATAGCTACAGTATATTACTTCCTAATGGAGGATTAACAAATTTGGAGAATTCACGTTTAGGCAATGTTGACAGTAAATTGTACATTAACTGTACTGCATAGCATATTGGTTCTTCAGTTTTCATTATTTCACATTTTGTATGTGTAAGTTATAGTGTGTAAAAACAAGTCTTATACAGGGTGCATCAATAATCAAAGCTATAAATTGCCAATATATATATAAAATTCAGAAGAGTTGAATCCTGACAGACATACAGTGGTAGCCAGACACCAATTTAAATCAATCTGGAACCAGATGAAATCAGATAGGAATGTACTGGGCACATTCCTATGTACAGTATTTTTAAGTAATATACTGCTATATATCTCTTACACTTGAGCCAGCATTGATACTAAGAATGACAATGGATGAAATCCAAAGTTGTCATAAACCAAGGGAGCTGTCCGGTGCTGAAATTAGACAGCAAACTTTGATCTCTATCTGCATTGAACGGTTATATCCTGGATAGAAACAGCTGTCATTCCTTTTATGGACTTTGGATACAGACCTGTCCCAATGTGTGCATTCGTCAAGAGTCAAGATCCAGTGTCAACACTGCATGTTGTTGTTTTTTTTGTCTTTGTACAGATTTTTATTTTTCATGCAGCACGCTGACACCGTTCTGATGGACAATTTGAAAAGCTTTGAACAATTTTTGCAACCACTAAATCAGTGACAGTTTGGCTATTTATAATTGTCAAAGCTTTATCCATAATAGTCTGTACTTGTTTTTGATGTAAAGCACTACATATATTTAAAATCTAATAAAATCTGTGCCCTTTTCATGAGAATATATATGTATACTGTATGGAGGCACCACATATATATTTCCAGAGCGACTTCAATGTGCAATTTTATTTTATTGATATGTTTAATAGATGCAATGTTGGAAGAGTATTTGTTTATCTATGTAATTTAATGAGAGACTGGCTGGTGTTGGGGGTAGGGGAGCCCGGCTGTAAACCTTGTTTTCGCTTATTTGTATTCCAATTGTCATCACTTTAGCAGGCACAGGAAGCTTTCCTTGTTTGCAATTGTTTTGCCGGAAGAGAATTTACAGTCCCACTCACTTTGTTATGCTTCAGCTGGCTAATTAGATGACAAATTGTTCAGCCTCCACTGCGCTTGGGGAGGGGGGGCAGCAATAGCAAACAGAGCAGCTATATATATATATATATATATATATATATATATATATATATATATATATATATATATATATATATATATATATATATATATATATACACACACAACTGGGGATGCAATTTGATATTCAATGACTAATTTTTTTTTAAGGGTCAGAATCCTTTACAATAGAGGTTTTGAGGTGAAGGGCAAGCATTTCAATCATTTACAATGCAGAACCTGAGTATTTAGTATCTTGAAAACATTTACAGTATTTTCTCCCTCTGCATTGCATAATGTTTTTGTGTTGACATAACTTGTTTTATTTAATAGCATAGTGTTTATTTTCTATTATGGGTTCTGAAGCCCTGTGAAATTGTATCAGATTTAACACTCTGAGTGGGGTTTTACTGCTGAACATTGCACTAGTGGAATTAGGGCATGACTGTCATCGTTTGTGACTTTGCCTGGAACAATGAATGCTCCGCAATCAAACTGAAAACAAAGATTTATTTATTTTTTAACAAGCAAGCAAATTATATAATACTGACAATTTGCATTTGATAAAAACTACAGTACAGTGTTTAATACTAGAACAGGGTTTATATATTTTTTTTTCAAACAAAGGGATGAATATATTTTGAGATGTCTTTTTAATTAGAGAATGACCTGTGGCGCCATCTTCTGGATAATTTGTTACCTGTCACACTCAGTGGAGATTCAGGTTAAGATTATTGGATAAATAGTATTATGCATGACAAAATAATGTATAAATCATACAGCTGATATAAATTTAATATCATACATATGTTTTAAAACCTGTAACAGGCAACTGCTATTAAACCAGGTCGATGTTATTAAAATACCTGAATGTACAGCATAACATTTATAAGGAAAGATTTCCATCTGGGGGAGAAGTATACAATTCAATGAGAAAATGGGTTTTTCAAACAGTGCAGCCCACTTGGATTAACACAGGCTCCTATTGGATATATTCACTGTTTAGAAAACAAAAGTGAACAGTTGCTTGTGTGCTCATATAGAAATACATGCTCTTCGTGAAAACCATCCTTCTATCAAAATCAATCACATTTGCTGCCCTGCCCTTCATGACTGAACCTGCCTTGCAACAGGGAGAGATGCAGCTTTTTTTATATTACTTATTTCAGTTCCATGATTGTATTATAAATACTTTAAATAAACGTGTTCTACAAGCACAAGTATGCATGGTCATCTGCAAAAAAGAGGGGACCAGAAACACTGTATTTTGCACTCTACCACAGCTAACAGGACAGCAGCTGTCATTTCATAAGAGGATTGGGAAAAGGCATGCTGTTCACCGTCACAGGCTACAGTACTTCAAATGAAATCACTGCTGCTGCATTGAGAAAGATCAGTAGCACTGATCAAGCTTCCGCTGCAAGAACAAACATACAGACAGGCTTATTGAAACACCAATCTGTATGGCCTGTTTATGAACCTGTCTCAGATCTGTATCACACAGTTTCATTATAGTAGTTGGCTGCTGTCTGTGGTCATTAATGCTACAGTATATTAAATACCAACTACATAAAATATGTATTTATACAAGCATAAATAAAATGCCTACCAGAACTGCCTGTGTTCTTTTAAACTGAACACACAATACAGTAGAGAAATCAACCAAGACACCAATGATTGGATTCCATATGTGAGACACAATAAAAATGTAGTTCTTAAATTTAGTCAGATCACCAGGTTGATTTATAATATCATCCTGAAATAAGGTACTTTGTATCAATGAAAATATAAAACACTGAAATGTGAATTGTTCTGAGCATATGCCAACTCATATCATACAAGTAACACATTGTATCTACATAGTGTAGGGTGGACGGGGGAAGGCTGCAGCATGGCTGGTAGGTGGCATAATCACATTCAAAAGACATAAGCCCGATATACGCTCTTTGCAAAAGTGCCGGCTCTCTTGTATAGTGGTATCGGCGCTATGCTTTAGTGTGAAGTCCCAGGCCCTATGGATTGTCTCGCCCTGTGTGATGCGCCAAGATTGATGTGGTGTTAAAGCCAGCATAATTTATAATTCCAGAAACCCGTGCTCATATCAAAAATGAATTCCAAAAATATTGTATAATAAATGATTTGTTTCATAATGCGTATTCTTCACTTCGGATGTGGGTCCTACTGTAAGAGGCTCTGTAAGATGCATAGTTCATCCCCTAGCCTCTGTAAGTCGCTTTGAATAAAAGCGTCTGCTAAATGACAAATTAGTAATAAGAATAATTTTATTTGCATTTTGGGTTTCATTATTTTTTCAGGTTTTTAGTGCAACATATCACAATTAAACGCTATCTTTTGGCAACATTTAAAGTGGCATCTTTATAAAAAAAAAAAAGTTATGATATTACTGTATATGGGTGATTAGACTTGTCACGTCATTACACATAAAGATGCATTGCAATGGCAAGATCTTGAAACCCTACAAATGAAATAGGGAACACCGTTGTTTTGTTAATAGATGTACAAGGTGGACGGGGAAATGATACTTAGCTAATGTTTTTCATAGAAAACGGAAAATGGTTAGGCAGGGCACACATTAATATAACGCATTCCTTTAGCTTCTCATTATAGTAGTGGAAAATGAACATTTCAAACAATTGCTGAACCTCACAGATAGCAATGTCGTGAACCTGGCCCGATCGTGAAGTGGTACAATACTTTCTGTCTTGGTTTTGATTTGTTTTGTTTATAAATAAATAAATAAAAATGCATTTTATCTGAGGCTTGAAATACCAGAACTGTTCTAACACTTCTTTCATCTGCCTCACGTTTCAGTTTACAGCAAACAGCAATAAACTGTGTAGCGATATCGATGATACCCAATAGCAAAAAGCTCCATATGTCGTTCATCTTCGGACAGCCAATAGCAGTCTGTCTCCGTGATGATTTTTTAAAAAAGATTTTATCCCGACTATGTGGAATCGGCTGTTTCCGTACAGAGCTTTGCTCTGAGAGTCGTCTGTTTCTGCTGGAGACAGGATCATCAGCTGGGTTTAGTTTGGCATGTAGTGACCGTTCTTTTTCTACTATTGCAAGAAAATATTTAAGATCTTTAGAAATGGATACCGCCAACCAGGTAGGAATTCATGCTGTTGTCTTTAGTTTTATTGAAGTATTGGAATCCTGATTTTAAAAAGTCTAAAAAAAAAACAAAATTCCATAAACACTTTATTTATTAATTATTTTGAAATCCTTTTAGCTTGTGTCTACTGGTACATTTCGTGTGGTGAAGGAGCCTCTTGGATTTCTGCGGATTTTAGAATGGGTAAGTGCAACGTCTTGGAGAAACGTGGTTTGCTTGTGTTTTTTCATGCATGTAGCCAGAAAGCCAACACTTTTAAATGTAAAACTGCTTCTTGTTTGTAAACAATTATAGTGTTGATATTGTTTGAACGTGGTTATATTACCTTGCAGTCATGATCAATGTGTGTAAATATGCATGCGTAAACACTAGTATGTGCAAATGCGCAAATGTTTTTTGTTTTTTTTAACTTGCAAAATATACAGAACCGCTCCTTGTATGTGGGTGTAGAAAGTCATGCTTTTTCTTGGAATGTTTAGTTACTGTTTAGGCTTGAGTTACTCATAGTGTAAACAAAAATGCCCAAATTACTTGAATCTATGCTTGAAGAATCTGTTTTGTGATCAGATGTTGTAATGTAATTAATTTTATGTAATTAATTCTGAGCTAAACCTATATACTTTTAAAGGGTTTTTACAACATGACAGGGGTGCTTTTAGGTTCAGGTCAACGGTTCAGTCAAATCGGGTCTGGTGGAGTTTGTGTGTGTGTGTGTGTGTGTGTGAGAGAGAGAATGTGTGTTGTTTATATAGTAAAGCTTCTGTTGCAAAATATGACAGTTATGCCATGAGCGCCCCTAAGTGCCCCAGAGCTTGGCAGCGGTGTGTAGGTATTAGACTGTTAGATCTGATTAAACCTAAATCAACTGATTGGGCTGACAGTTATCATAATGTGTTATCCTGTGCCGCTTATGAAGAAGTTATACTTTTTAGTATTAAATTATTATGTAATAGCAAAGTTATTAAAGCTTCTAAGCGTATCTCATTATTTCATCATATGTGTTAAATACATATATTTTAAATATGGTGTGTTTTGCTGAAAATAATGTATATACATCAAAAAGTTGTTGCTGGTTTTCTAATACAGACGTGTTTAGTCATTACAGCTAATATGTACTGCATTCAGTTTCTTAAGAATTTATGAAAAAAGATAACTTCTCTGGGGAAAATTAATCTTTCCACATTCTACTCCATGTGCCCTCTGGAAAGTGAAAGGCTTATCAGTTAGAAAACATCCAGTCGAATCACGTGTTTGGCACATAATTGCCCTATAGTATGCAGCGGCTTTAGAAAGCCAGTCAGTCTTTTATGAAAAAAAAAGACTGCAGTGTGTAGCTTTTGTTTATTTGTAAACCAAAAACAGTTGTGATCAAACAGGCAAACTAACTGCATTTTTATTCTTTCAGTTTTAGATGCACTAGCCTCCTTTTCATACTCACATTAGACAATCAGGCTTTGGGGTTAGCTTAACTTTAAGACCCGAACCCCAAGATGAGTATTGCAAGCATGAAATGCAGCACGTTTCAAAGCCCTTGCGGTGCTGCTGTCAAGTCTTCTTTCTGTTCAGTGTGGGCAACACTCCATGGTCTTTCAGTGAAGCGGAACTTGTGATCTTCTGGTTTTTCCGTCATGTAATTTGCATCAGTTCAATAAAGCTGACAGTGCTCCCACGGACCCTTTCTTTAGTAGCACTCTTGGGATTCTTCCATTAACGTGCTTGTTATATTGTTGTGTGAATAAGAAGCTTTTAGTTTAATTTACCTTAATTTTTCGATTTCGTTTATTTTCTGTCTTTAGTCTTAGAATGTCTCTTTACAGTGTAGGTAATCTATGCATGTAATTATAGGTTACTTCAAGCATAACGAAATATGGCATCGATTCCTGGGATAATTTCAAATTAATATTGGAAAAAGTTTTGTTTTACTAATCCCATGTACACTTTTAATTATGCCACACTGTAATTGTTTGCACATGCTACTCTATGTTCTGTAGGATTTCAATGAATTATCTCAGTTCAAAAAGGGCCATTTTGAATAGACATTTGAACTTAAGTGTCCACTACATTGAATGTGTTCTTGTTGAAACCTTGAAGGTTAAAAATCAGTAAGTACTAATATCACAAATAATTGATTCTGGCTAGACAAAGTTATATATATATATAGTTATATATATATATATATATATATATATATATATATATATATATATATATATATATATATATATAGCTGATCCTACTTTAGATCACATAAGCTCAAATATGGGATGTCTAAAACACAGTCAGTCACAAGTGCTTTTGCTGTGCTTGCTTGGAAGTCCATATACAATATTATATTTCACTAAAACTGTTTCATAGTTGAAGCACAGTGTTCTACATTTAAGCTGCTAATGGATTGCCTTTAATTAGATCTTGTCACCACTGTTTCCCCCCTCATGTGTATCAGTGCATGCATGAAGGTGGATTTAGGATTGCAATTCTGTGTCAGTTTAAAGCAAAGTCCATGGAAAAAAGCATTGAAGTGTAAGGATGTAACTTAATATTAGCAGTCCAAAAGAAATGTGTTAGGTCACAAGCATAATGGCTTGTAATCAATGTTACCTGCTACTGTAAGAAAACTTTTAGAAGCCTATGAAGCACTAAAAACAGATCAAACATGCAGTCTATTGAATATAAAATATTTCCAAAACTAGCCAGGTTCATTGCTCAGCTACAATATCTGTAGACACTCATGGCATTTCCTAATTAGGTTGTGATTTGTATGTTATCTGTTGTAACCTGTTGTGTTATACTGAGTTCCTTTATAAATAAAGCATCCTTTTAATACTGCGGTCAGTCCCGGTGGGTGACAGTAACTGGAGGGCAGGGGTTGGGCTACTTATGGGTCACCTGATCATGTCACCATGGAAACCCCTTAGGTAAAACCTCTGTTATCAAAATAAGTTGAGATTTTCTGCCAGCTAATGGTTGGTGAAGCTTGCAGAGATGTTAGTTTATGCTGTCTGGAGCAGTACCAAAGCCAATTAGCATGTTTTAAAGATAAGTCAATCTTAAAATTTAGCAGCTGCAAGTCACAATTCTAAATAGAAATGATTTAGTTAGACATATTAAAGAGTAATGCTCATTAACAGTCTGAACTAAGACAGCACAGGTGGTGATTTGAAATTCAGATTTTGTAAATACAGAATATGTTACTTAAAATATTCTCTGTTTAAATGTGTATAATTTATGGAATTGAGCATGTTATAGCCTACGGTGGTCAGACACCCTCTGACCTGGATATAACTTCTAATTTCAATCATGCAGTATAACAGACTTCCTGCTGTTGGGTAAAAACAAGCAAGCCCTGTTCCAGCACAGAATTCCTTGGAAATAAAGGCTACGGGCTGCAAACATGCAGCGATCTTTAATTTTTCTTAAAATATTCTGGTATCTTACTAAGAATGTAATTCCCTTGCTGTGTTTTCTATGCAGACTAACACATTATCCACCAGTAGTCAAGGCTATCTTAAAATAATAATAATAATAATAATAAAAAACAACAACAAACCACCTCTGTGAACATGGAACAAATACACCGAAGACCAGCAAGAAAGTAAATCAGCCAACCATCTAGGTCAGGAGGCAGTTATAAATAGAAAATGCAGGTGGCACAAAAGCAAAGGCTGCATGGCAACTCATGTTTTTTTTTTTTAATTTTATTTTATTTATTTATTTATTTACTATAAGTTTGTATAAATAAAGCTACACATTCAGTTATTACTTTGACAACTGTAGTTGTGATTGTATTCTTTCTGTCTGTGTTGTTATTTAACCCGTTCAGTCCTGAATTATATTTGTCAAGCCGTGAGGCTCCAATGTGATATTAACATACAGCGCTAAGATAAGGACTGAAAGTGTTAATCAGAAAGTGGCAGGCAGTTCTGTGGCGTATGTCTGACCATATACTGTAAAACTGTTCTCAGTAAGAAAACTCATGGGTTAAGAGATAGAAGCAATTCACTCTTTTCATAAAAAGGCCTTGTTCCTCTTAATCTTTTTAGAGAATTTAGGGACTAAAGCATATAATTGATGCCGAGGGTCTTTGAAGGAGAATAATGTTTAATTACCTTGCTATTGAAGAGTAGCAACATTACAGTCGGTTACATAATTAAAAAGTAGCTTGTCAAGGACTGTGGGATCAGGAGCATGCTGGTTGAGATCCCAGTGCACGGCCTTGTTGAGCCCACAGGGCGATCTGTATTGGCCTTTGGTCAGACTGAAATCGATCCTACAGAGTAGCTCATCAGGACCTACATTCATAATGTGATTGTATTTAAAGTATTGATAAAATCTAAAAAAAAATGGCTTCATACTTAATAAATGAAGCTAGTTTTATGTACAGTGGATATATACTTTAGTTAGTGGTCTTTGACTGTACAGCGTGTATTGAGCTATCATAAATTTGCATTGCATTCCGAAATTTAAACTAGCAATTAATGCATTTAGAACAACCCTAAATACAGATAACCAACCATATAATGTGTTAATCATAAAACATAACTTTCCACCTGGAGAAGAAATGATGTGTGATGTCTTGACTGTGTACATTAGCACTGCTCTATCCCTGTGCAAAACAGCAAAGTTATTGCAGTGTAGTGTAGTGATTGTCGTTTGGCATGGTAAGATAGTGTAGAAGGAGGACATCTGAGCGAAGTGGTGAACACAGAATTGAGTCTCATTAGGCGCAATTCTAGTCTTGGGATCTACAGTACATCACAGGTATGGCATGCTATTTGACACAATTGGCAGCCTGTGTTAAAAAGTGGATCAAATAAGCAAGGGGAACTGGACTGCCCCCTTGCCATTAAGCGGACAGTCCTTTTGGTTTAGGGTTGAGGCTCATGTAATCAAACAGCATTGAGCTGTGGCAGTACACGACTACAATTAAGTCCCTTCCCTATAAAAAAGATGATTAGACTTAAAATTATGTCTCATTTATTTATTTATTTATTTCATTTGATGGTTTCAAATGACAGTGATAGATGAATTGCCTATTGTATCTCCCACAATGTCTAATCCTCACCAGTGCACACTCCATTGGAAATGTAATTCTTTTTTTTTTCCTTCTTTCTCAATTTTAACAGTGCATTCTTCAGACAAGGCTTAATGCTGGAGAATTAATTTATCAAGTGTCAGTTTCTGGAAAAGAAGCATTTATCTTTTTGTATTTTACAGGGTTGCTCTGAAGAAATTCAGAGATATAATTATGTTATGTTATGTTATGCTACAACACAATACAATACAATACAATTTTTTAAAAATAGCACCCTCTATACCACAACATCCCAGAGCGCTGTACAAAAAAGAGAACAAGAGAGCTCATATATAATACAATACACTTCTGTAGTTGTTTTAATCCATCAATTTCCAACCACCTATAAACTGTAAAGACCAAAGGTGAATTTATACATGATTTTATTATAGATAAATATGTAAAAATGAACCTATATTCATCACACATTCCACACGTATATGAAACTCTTAAAAGCATTGATCATGAACAGGAACTTTTTAATGATGTGATATTTGTAATATTTGTGTCCCCCGATGTATAGTATATTACAGAAGTAATGTTTCCTCTTGTTAAAATGGAGCCTACTAATCTTGTATGTTGAAATGATGCCCTGTAGCCGTTGTGTAACCCATGCTTTACAGCACTTTTCATGCATCCAGGGAAAGCTTTCATCTGAGCACAGCTTTCCTGCATCTGGAAGAGGAGATAAACAAGCAGAAGATAATTCTCTAATTACTGTACACACAGGAATACAAATGTCATCTGCTTTTGTTTTATCAGGACCGGTAAGTTCCAGAACATATTCATCTAGGGGAATTCAGCACAAAACAATACTGCAGGAATAAGCAAGGACTGGGGACATGGTTTTTCCTGTGGAAGGCTATTTGATAATGGGTCGAACATAATGTTTAAAAGCTATGATGTTGTTCAGTGATCACTAGTCTTGTGTAACTTCCTAATGTTCAGATTTTTTTCTTTTCCATTTATGAGTATTTTAAGTGTGCTTAGTAGAGAATAAAAATAAAACCAAAAAATAGTATTTTCTGCAAAAACTTATAATATAGAAAATAGGCTTGAGGCATGAGAGGTCAGTTTAGAATGACGTGTGCTCCTATGCTCACTGTAAATAAAGTAATAACAGAACATTTCAAATCAGGTTTTACAGTCTATCTAATTATTGTAAGTCTTATATATGAAGAAAGGTATTACATTCATACTGTGCTTCTGTGGACAGATATTTAAACTAAATTGATATTTTTTTCTTATGTTAGTTGCTTAATGAATGTACACAACAGAGATATTGAATTCACAATAAATACAGTGGTTTGTACATCTTGGCATTTTGATTGGTCTGACACCATCATAACTCTATTCCGTAAACTCTGTAGTCTTGTGTACAGGGATTGTTTATACAGTATAAGGATTGTTTGTTGCTCTGATAACGGAAGCTTTGTAAACCATTCATTAACTTAATTACAGAGTTTGGCATTGCACCTGTTACTGAATACTATGGTTCCTATTGATTTCCTGTTGCAGATTAATCAATTAAGCCATACACAGTTGTGTTCTGCAAATCATCATAATTCACCCTTTTTATTGTACCCATGAATCAGTGTTGGTATCTTTGCCTGTCACAGCTGTTTTCATTGTGTTTTGAATAATGGGGTCGCTGTGAAATGGCTGGCAGCATTCTGGCAGAAATATTAACTGATTGCACATACTGTGGATGTTGCTTGTAAAACAATTTGTGCAGTCTTGAACACAGAAGGAGAGGCTAACTGAGAACCTTCTGTTAATCCATCCAGATGACTTGGTGGTTGAGGGACAGAACGTTTCTACAGAACAGCGTGCTGCATCAAGTGTTTACTTTTATTAATTGACAGACATTATAATTCTGCACATAATTAGCTGGTTTTCACATTGTCCTTTGGTGTTTTTAAAGTGTGCCTTCATTTGAAACATGTATAATTCCATGAAGTGGTAATATATAATAATTTTTGTTCTTACTAAATATAATAAAAGTTAGCTTAGCACAGTGGAAAATAAGGCCTCGCTTTACAACATGAAGTTTTGAAACTTATTTAATTACCTGGCTTTAAAGTACTTGTGAAACTGTGATAGGTTAGGAGTATTGAGTCCATGTCAAATGTGATGAATTCTGTGCAATTTTGTGAGTCCTCTGATGGCCTCGCAAAAGATTGTTTTTTCACAGAAGTTTTTTATTGTCATTTTTACCTGCAGGGCTTAATCATCATAAACTACTGCTACACATGTCTTAAAATGGAACATCAACAAACAAGTCTGTTTTTCCTAACCAGGCAACTGTGCGGTCATTTGTTTGTCATTTTACTCCTGAATTACAGTTAGCCACAATGTTGGAGCTTTTAAGTAATTTTAAAGGTTTGGGGATGTGGACCATAAACACAT
The DNA here is from genome assembly GCF_017654505.1 of Polyodon spathula. Taxonomy (NCBI): domain Eukaryota; kingdom Metazoa; phylum Chordata; class Actinopteri; order Acipenseriformes; family Polyodontidae; genus Polyodon; species Polyodon spathula. Next base: position 32,963,774 of record NC_054549.1, on the reverse strand, counting down.
ATTTTATTTGTTCAGTGTAGTGGTTTTAAACACAGGTCATTACAGTTTTGAGTTAACTACGGAGTGAAATACAGTAACTGTCAAAAATACTTTAAAAAATGCGTAAAAAAAGTGTACCTGTAAAATATATTATGTATAGTTGTAAAAAAAGAATGTGTATCCAAATATACAAGTGCAACTCATTTTACAAGTACAACTAATTTTTTACAGTTATTTCATGCTCACAAAAAAACGAAGCTCAGGCAGCCATGATCGATAAGTATTTAAACTCATGTGCAGCTTACAGCCTAGTGTAAGTGTAGGGAGAGCTGCATTTAAGTTACACTGTGCACATTCTATCAGATGGCCATGTACTGTTCCACCGTTTTATTATTGTAATGTATATTAATAGTTTATTTTTATATCCGTTGTTTTAAATTGCCTTGGTGCAACACGTTTTACTCGAATATGTGTTACAGAGGAAAATAAAAAAGTAAAATAACACCAGCTAAACAAACATCATTATCGAGAATATTGCATTTGAATTGGTGCATAGAGCAGGCTGACATGTTTCTTGTAAAACGCTAATTATTATTATTTGCTGAGAGACGCCCAACAAACAGGAACAACACTCGTTTGACAGGTTATTCTATCCATAACTTTCAACCGTTTGCCAGAATGAGGATGACATTGATTATTAATTTTTACTGGCACATTTTGTTCAGCAATTTAAGATTGGACAATGTCTTTCAAATTTCTGTGTAGTCGTAAAAAAGGGTCTGTTAAGATTTCAGGTATAAAACCGTGTGAAGGCCTTAGACTGAATACAACTGAATACAAAGCACATTGAACAATTTCTGCCGTCTACTCTTTTTTTTCTTTCTAGAAAATATTTAATTGTACTATTGTAAAAGCAGTTTAGGTTGATTCATCAGCAAAGTTCAATTCAAAGGAGAAAGCTCATATCTTCTATAGTCTGTAACTGGAAATTAGCTGCAGGCTTAATTATATGCTGTGATGAGATAAGCATGTTTGAATCGCATTTGAGAAATAAATGAGCTGAAATACTTTTATCAGCCTGTAAACCGTTTTTCTACCCATCGCTGTCTTGCCCTCAGTCATTCAATTTGGAGATAACTAAAAGTGAGCGATTGTTATTTGAAGGGTCCACTAAGACATTGAGACTGAGTTATAGGGTGTGGAATTTGGTGATTTGCTTGAGATTAACAGGGCAGGAAGAATTTTAAACAGTAAAGATATTTGTTCAGGATAGGAAATAAGACAGTATATACATGTTGACTCTTATTTTGTACTTAACAGGGCTCTCCGTGCTGTTTCACAGCTTGATCAGCTTGCAAACAGAAGCACAAAGAGGCTGTTTTACTCATTGTAATGCCACTGGGATCTGGTTATACTAACAAGATACAAAAAAATGGGATCCAGGATCGGATCCCTTCAGTACAACTGGCCCCAAGTGTGTGAAAACATCATTCTGCCATTTTATTGTTATAACAACATACAGCTCATGTATTTGCTGTATCCTTTAACTGTTTAGCTTTATATGCAACTTTTTCATGTTGAGTATTCCTTATGGAATGTGAATAAACTTGCAGGGACATATTTCTATAGCATGCTGTGCCTAACAGGTTTTGCATACGATTGTATTATTTATTTATTTATTTATTTTGTATATAGGACAGGATTTTCAAATGTTAATGAAAGTGGTGTCATATCTTTGGTACCACTAAGAACATTTTTCATACAAGCCCCTCTCATAGGGTTACCATATTACTCCATCTACACTAGGACAGTTTAGGACAGTCCAGTCTTTTCAGCACACCCCTATACCTTCTGGTAAGTGTAGTCCTGCTGTGAAAGGTACGCAGATGAAACGTACCAGAATGCATTGCGATGTGAGTTGTAAAGCTTGAACTGTCCAAGTGTACATAGAGTCATATGGTAACCTACCCTCTCGTCCAATCAAATCATCTGATTCCAGAACATTAAAGTGTGTTTTTGTGTTGTAACAGTTGTGTCATGCGCTGAGAGCAATCAACAAACAACTTCTAACCATTTAGAGTAAAGGTATATATGAAATAAACTTCCATTTGCTAACAAAGTGTATATTCCTGCTGTTCTGTTACATAAAGGTAATTTGTACAGTTCATCCTGTCTCATACGATGGTATATGACCACTCTAAAGCCAGTGTATTGCAACATGCAAAAAGACCATTTTCCATTATAAAAAAATATTAAGTAGGCCAGCTGTACTGTTTATTGTTCTTGAAGGACAGGTTTGTTCAGTGCAGAAATTGAATGTGGCAATAGTAATTACTGTTTTGCACAGCAGAGGGCACCTGTGTTATTCAGCTGAAACATGCATTTTAGTACCGCTTCACACTGTAGGCTGTTAATGTATTCGCAAGAGCCTCTTTTAAAGGTTGTCATGGTAACGATATTATTATTGATGCTGATATTTTTATGTATAAAAAAATGTTTTGCTATGTTTCAGTAATGTAAGTAGAATTAATTATTACTTATGTTAAAGGTATAGCATAACAATTGTTCTACCTAAAACCCACATGCGGAATGATATCTGTTAAACATTTTTGTTATTATTATTCCTGCACTACAGACAACAGTATAAGCAACAGCATCTTAAAAATGTAATTTATAAAAAAGATCTATTTTTGGGTAATGTAAAAATATCTTATTGCAAACCAGGTTTGACTGAACTAATTGAAGCATAGTTTACAGGCATTATCATTTCATGTACAATTGAACTGTGCAGCTTTAAATTTGGTTGGATCATTAAATGGAAGCTCTAAATGTTTGCTCCTAGAACCGTAATTATTGGAGCTAATTGTTCCCCTATTAATCTTGCTGCTCTTGCATTACATTTTCATAGCAGTAATTTACAACTCAGAATTAAGAAACATAACAGGAAAAGCTGTCAAAATGATTAAGGAATACATTTAATATGTTACAGCAGTTCTTAATGGGGTGTATTAATAATTGAGCCAAAGATTATTAGGGGAAATGTGTTGCTGTTTAAAAGCGATTTTCATTATTATATAGTTAGCTTTAGAGTGCATCCACATGTGGGATTACGACCCTAAACCTGACTGGGTGAGACAATCTGTGAGGTTTCTAATGAGGTGTTACTGCTAACCTTTTCTTACCTCTCGTTAGTGCAGTAACTTCCTCACAATCCCTGTAAAAGCCTTTGTTTGTACCACTTTGTTCACCACTTCACACTAAACCTACACACCACTGATTAGACACTTCACCAGTCTTTTCACCACACCTTCATTACAAGGAGTAAACACGGCACGATAAAGCTTTAAGGCTGACATTTATGTCAAAATGTGTTCTGCTTCTTCTTTTATGGAGAATTGTTAATAAACGAAGGTGTTGATTTGATCAACCTATACTGTACATCACTGGATAATTGCCCTGGACTGTCTCTGGGCATTCCATCTAAAAAAGTGGTTACTGTGGATTCTCTGCTACTGTGACTGTCAGCTGCGTCTTGTCCTGGCAGCTTGTTAACTTTTTCAGTTTGTCGAATTTCTTTTTACCTTCTTAACCCTCAACCATTTCAGACAGGTGTTGTCTGTCTATAGCCAGATTACTAACAGTATCAGTTCGTTACAGTGGGAGCAGTATTGGACACAAACGCCGGTGCCATTGTTGAGCAAGTTATGACATTAAATATTCATTACATTAACCTTACCTGTCCATTTAAACAGCCAGATGATTGATTGAGTATCTGGAACCACATTGCTTAGTAATAAGGAAAAATAAATATTGTTCCTATTTGATATTTGTTCGTTTGATTTTATCCTTAGTGTGTGGGTATCCTCGAAACCAGTTTCTTTTCTATGGAAAACAGCAACCATAGCAAGAAACAGCATGGACACAAGTTCTGGAAAAGGGAATGTGTGTGTTGACTCTGTCACCACAGTGTATTGTCAGTAAAGATTAACAATCCTTGCTGGTCAAATATTTTTAATGAGCAATCCCTGTGAGCGTTCTCTGTACTCTGGATTATTGACCAGAAGGTTTTAAATAGGTCAATCTTAGTGTCCGTAATATATCACTTTATATAACCCATCAGCTGGGGTTAAAGTCAAAGTCTTCAGTGCAGATACATTATTGGAATCTAACAACCTTTTTAAGGCAGGCATCCTTTAGTTGAAGATTTAAAAATTTGTTTTTTAAGTGAATGTAACAGGCAGTGTTGTGTGATACTCTGCCGTTACAGGCTTTGTCCCTTCGGTGAGATGGGATGAGGTTAAAAGCTCTAAAACCATGAATGTAGACGAGCCTCGCTCTTTTGCATTGTGGTTAAGATGCTTGTGGTGTACAGGGTCATTGGTTCGCACCCAGACTCCGCCCTGCTACATAAACACCCTTAAAAAAAAAAAAAAAAAAAAAAAGTGAACGGTTACCATCATTAGAATAAAAGTAAAGGTAGCATTAGTTTGGCCACCAGGTATCGCCAAGATGTTAGTAAAAATAACTTCTTCAGGCAAACTATTCCACCGGTGATCTTTTGCATTTTTAAAAATGTTTTTCCCTGGAAATTTACTATTCTATTTCAAAAAGCAATTTAAAAGTCATAAACAAAGTGCATGAACCTGCTATTAATTCCAGCTTAGTTTTATATCAACTGAAGGATTTCATAGTGCCTTTTCTAAAGATCACACTAGAGATCCACAGTAATTTTATGCTAAAATCTATTAAAGGCTAATTAAGCATATTGTTGCTCAGTGTGACAGTAAATAGCATGCCACTTGCTTCCTGACAGGATATCATGCTGATAAATGGAGGGTGTCTCCATCTGATTTTTTTTTTCTTTTTATGTAACCTTCCACATCACATCCATAGTTTCTCTTGGAAAGGGTTCCCTGTAATTATCCTGCCAGGTGGTTATACATCTGACAGGGTTTATTCGTTCTATTATTGTCTACTAAATAACTATCTAAAAGTTTTAAACTGACAATTTAAAAGGTTACAGCTCCGACACGCTATAATTTAACTAGTGAGTCGAGCCCAAGTCTCTGCACGGTCCATTTATTTCCGAAATGCAGCTTCTCTTCAGGAAAGGAAGTATGTTGGAATACATTTTGCTCTTATAGTTTTAGTACCTCCCCCCCCCACTCATATGCTATATATATGTGTGTGTGTGTGTGTGTGTGTGTGTGTGTGTGTGTGTGTGTGTGTGTGTTTTTTTTGCAAATAAGAAACTGGCAAATAGACCTGTCCTTGCCTTTTGTTTATATTAATGTGGATTTAAATATCTTAACCTGTACATTTATTGAGAAAACATATTTTTGCTAATACGAATTGTACTACACCTTTAAACAATAAATATGTATTTGTAATGTAAACTAAATGTGCAAGAAAACAGAAATGACACTGTTAAAAACAAATGTATAATGATGAAAGAAAAGTGTTTCAGAGTCCTGCAGAGTTTTTTAGTCATTTGAAGGGCAAAATTATTTTCTTAAAATATGCTGCGCAATCCAATCAGTTATTTCTTACACTGTAGTTCATTAACTGCTGGTTTTCAGTCAGGACATTCTTGTGTTAAATAACCACCTTTATTAAACAATATAAAAAATCTATACAAACTGTTCATCCTGGTGAACAAAAATAATTAGGCAGAGGAGCATCGTATACCCCGACCCCTCAGGACGAGTCTGGGAGTGGTTGGGGAGGAGGTGGTAATTCAAAAGCACGACAAGGCTGACTTTGTGCAATAGGGTTATATACTCCTTAGTTTAATTAGAACTGCTGGTAATAGGCTTGTAGATTACCCAGTGAATACCTTGCAAGCTTTCTATTAAAATGACAATGACACATAGATTTCCAGTTCATGCCTAGGAAAAGTTGAATATTTTGATAAATGTCTTTTTAAATATAAATATAACATTAGGGTCACTTTATGTTATACAAGTATAGATGGCTAACAGGAAATGTCATTGCCTCTTATAAATCTCCCAGCATTAGATTCCAGAGTATTAGAATTTCAGTATTGTAAAAAAAAAAAAAAATAATAATTTGATGATTGAACCTTAAATACATCAACAGATACGGTAAGGTTCAAAACTGCCTTTTTTTAAATACATTTTAGAAAATGAATCAATACATCTAGAAAGAAACCTATCCTATTTTTGAAGCCAAAATGTTTTGAAAGCAAGGCTATTGATTGTCCTTATTGGAAAATGGAGTGGAACATGAGAGGCTGTATATACAGCTATCGAGAACATGGCTATGTAATCAGTTATGAAGCCTTTTAAAAAAGTGTTGTTATTTTTTTTCAAGCAGACACATTAATGTCTTTACTGAGTAATCTTGTTTTATCAAATACATAGAACAAGGACCTGTTATACAACGATCACATGACCATTTTAGTATTATTTCTTTATATCCGAGCATAAGTTTCACTCGAGACACGCACATATGTGTGACTTTTATTTTTTATTAACTGGGGCTTGCAAAGTTGAAAGGTCATTTTGTCACCTGATTTGAATAGAATGAGGAAGGCTGTTCAGTCCCAGTACTGTCAAAGCAGCTCAACTAACGCTATTCTTGAAGTGTTTTTAAAGGGCTTTTTTTTGTGCTGTTCTCCATTCCACTGCATTACAGGTGCCAAGCCAGAAACACTGTCAGCCCTTCCTTATAATTGGTACATACCTTGGCCCAAAAATATTGAGACATGGAAAGAGTTTGCCTCTATTTTCACCTTGTCAAAATCCTGACGATTATTCTGGGTGAAATCTGGTGGAGAGAAAGGGACTGTCGCAAACTCCAAAAAGCAACCAGATTTGAAGAATATAGTATATAGAGTTTGGTATAATGTATGTGTTTAAATGAGCCCTTACACATTATTCCAGTTCATCTTCTGGTAACAGACCTATCTGGAGAACAGCACTGGTAACTGCTATGTCACTATAGAGTGCACAGTTGGAAGCCATGGATTTCATAAGTACATCACATGCTGTGTGAGTTGCAGTACACTTAACTAAAAAAACAAACAAAAACAAAACATAAAATACATACACCACTTTTAGGGGAAATTCATAAACCATTTACTCCACAGTTTCTATTGTCTTCTGAGAAAAGACAACAACTCAGATGTTTATTCAAAAGATCTTAGGGCAGTCTTTAGTTTGTGTGACATTAGCTGGTTTTCAGAACAATTGGTGCTACAAAAGGTTTTGTGAATCCCCACTTCACTAAAATACAATTAAATAAGCTTTTGACAACATTAGTTTTGCATATTTAGTTCACATCACGAAGAAATGCGCTGTGTATTACAATGTTATTATACACCATGACAATTGGTGCATTTTCCAGTTCATGTTTTGGTTTGGGTAAATTACCCCTGAGATATTCAGAATTTACTGAATGATTCATAGAGCCACCTTGATGGTCATAATCCCTGGGCTGAATATATATTATCAGACACTCTATGCTGTACAGCTTTTAATATATGGAGATTTTTTTTTCTGTCAATCATTATGCTGCATAATACCATTCTCATTATTCTCCCATGATCAAGCTTGACGTTGATAAACAAGCTCACCGTGATTACAGTTTTACTGGGTGCTGGATTTCGTGGTTTTAGATGTGATTTTAATAAAAATACCAATTTATATCTTTTAAAAATGACAGCGTTTGCTTCGCAGACATTAGCCGTACGTTGCCCATTAAACTGAACGTTTCTCCAACTAGCATCCATTTCTGAAGCTGAGTTTTTAGCAAGTCTAGCTATTTAGGACTTTTTTATGAGTACTGTAGTTATATAAAGTATACAATACAGAGTCACACTTGATACATTTTAAACTGATAGCAGTATGTATTTTGTAACCTCATACATAGCTGTACATTTTTGTTTGTATGTACCAGTAGTGTGTTTTGCCTCCTGTTGTTTTACACCTGAAAACAAAAATAAAAAGAACATTAATTATGAATGTTTATGTAGCAAATTGTAGCCTTGTTGACTGACATAAAACTGTAGATTCACATCAACCAATCCTTTTCTCCCTCGGATTCAATATTCCAGCTGAAAAGATTCTATCACCATAGCCACCTCTTCCAGGCTAGTGATTCAATGAATTGCTGTCTCTCTCACCTGCAGCAGCAAGCAGGTGTGTAGTCATGGAAACCCCTTAAATGCTGTCTAATTAACTTGAAGAAACTGATATACAAAAAATAAATAAAAAAGAATTGCTTTTTAGCACAAACTTTAAAAAGACAAATAGACACTACCATTGCCCCTTCCTTGACGGTTCTACTGTTTATTTTGGTTCCAGTTCAGTTTTCAGTTTTAAGTGTGTTCCTTGGCTAGATGAAGGAGATTTTTAAGTCCTAAAATTAAACAAGGGGTAATTAATCAACTCAATTCCCCTATGCTCACCGGTGACACTAATCTGATGCTGTTCACCCAATATGAACATCTTCTAGCCTTGCAGGTTTGTACTTCCCTGCGATTATTCCTCTTACAGCACTCTGGGAGGTTAAGTAGTTTGTTGTGACTGCATAATGGGGCTTATTCGTTAGTTTACACCTGTGATACATGGGTTACCGTAATCTTTGTAGTATGAACTGTTTTACACTTTGTAAGTGTATACATGCACTCATCGACACACACACACATTTCCTGTATGCATATTCAATACCAGGCAAGGTAGGTGTAGACTATAATGACTCAAGGGGGGCGTTAGGCATGATCTTAATACAGGATGTTAGAACAGTTATTTTACCCATCTCTGATTTGTTTAGAGCAGTGTATTATGCTATGTTTTTTTTTTATAGGGTTGGTACACATAGTAGCCCAAAGCCGCTGTGTAATACACCGTATGAGTTGTATTCTGAGAATTACAGCAGTAACACAGGTTTTTGTCTAATAAAAACCTGTGCTGTACACTTTCCAGCTGCTAACCTATCACAGTGTTCCCACCCTGTGTGGGTTTTTTTTTTTTTTTTTTTTTTTTTTTTTTTTTATTGTTTTAAAAGTTTGTGTTGTGTTGACCCAGTTGTGTCCACTCGATTGTTTGCGTGCTTCTTTGAAGGTGTCTGACAGGATCAGCTGCGATAAAGATCAGCGGCTTGCTTGTGTGCTAAAACAGAATACAGTGGTGGGTCTGTGTTAACAGAGTGTGAAAATCAAAAACTAGCTGGAAACCTAGACAAGGTCACAATGTAGTAGTACTATATGCAGTTCAATCACAGGCAACAAATTGAGCTACAATTCATATTATCTAGCTGCAGGGGAAAAAAAAAAAATGTCATGTAAAATCATCATTAAAAAACTGCTAAAAAGTATAAGGAATTCAGCAAAATGGTATTATAACAACAATGAATTAATTAAGCTGTAAAATCATTGAATGACTAAATAAACAATCACTCAAGGGAAATAACATTCCCAAGAGAAATAATGAAAAAAAACAAAAAAAAAAGCAATCCTAAGAGTGAAACTATGATAAACTATTATGTATGATCAGTTCTGCATCTGCCAAGATGTTGTGGTAAATAAGAGATTTCCTGAAGGTTTTAAGTCTCTTAAACATGTATATTTATACCTATGAAATGTCTGCTTAAACGTGTAGTTGATGTAATTTACATTTTAACGTACATGAACATACAGAGATAAACGATTTGTATTTTGAGTAAACAAAGATTGGGAATACTAGAAAACTTCATGCAAACAAATTAAGCAGTGGTTTCAGGCTCAGAATCACATCAACATAAGCAACTGTCAGTTTGTGTGTGGGCCCTCGGTCGCCCGTGACAATGTGTTGACATATTTCTGTACTTTTTGCCAATGTCAGCATCGATGGTGTATAAACCTCATTCCTCATTCTCTAGCATTGTCATAACAATTGTGAAGAAGCGTGTTAAAGAGCAACTTGCTAATGGTAATTTTGAGGGTGAGAGTTTAACAAAGTTGCATGGAGACACATAAATGAGAAGTAAATATGTCCAATAAAGCATACCAACTGCATAATTCTATAACCACCATAGAAACACATGTATTCATCTCCTTACAGTGCCACACAATTCAACTGTCTTAATTTAGGATGATGAAAATAAGTGGGTATAATTGGAAAAAAACTAGCACACTTGTGTCTGGAGGAGACAGTATTATATCTACTGACGGTTGACATATACATTGCTTTTATCAGTGGTTTCTAGGTTACCATAGACAACTTGGCATTGGGCCATGTGTTAGACTATATTTAATAATTTACAAGCATGGGGAATCTAACATACATACAATGCACAACAACACCACTGGCTTCATTTGGAGAGAATATTTTCCCATTTAAACAAAGCATTAAACACTTTAGTTTAAGATTCCTTATAAGCCATCAATAATGCAACTCTAAGTGCATTATGAAGAACGTTTTCAACAATATTAAGTTACTCATAATAATAACAAGCTAACCTCAATTTTTAAAAGCAAACTCTACCACCAGTACATGAATACATCAAAACACAGACAATACCAAATAAACAACAGATTTAAGTTTTATCGGTAGAAGACAGGTAAAACTGTGTGGAAGAGCAGAATAACACAAGCAGTCTTAGTTAGCGCTTTTAGCTAGTGCTCTCGTGGTTTATATATCACCTGAAACCCTTGATAGAATTACAGTCTTATTATGCACAGCTGGGTGTACATTGTTTCTTATATAACATGACATGAATCTTTGCTTAAGTAATATTACTCCTTGTTGATGTTTTAAATATAATGGTTTGTTAAAATTATGGTTTTGAAAACCCTGGTAGACAAAGGATGCTATTTTAATTAATGTACCCCTTTGCTACATTCATGACAAAATGAAAACCAGAATTACTTGGGTGCCATTTTATTAGTCTATTGTTATATATCTGTCAATATGTATTGTGTCAGTAATTCTTGTCATCAGCTGGGAGTCTTGGATTGTAAAGTGGTTGTGAAGTCAGTTGATATGTACCTGAATAAAACTGTTCTCTGCTGTTCTGTTTGAGAAGTTGGACTGGCAAAGGAACGCCTGGAATTCATTCTTTTTCACACCTTCACATCATGTAGTTGATACATGCTCCAGTTTTTTTTATGTCCTGTGGAGAAATTTAGTTTGAACACTTTAGGGCTTTAACCCAAGACAAACAATCAGATTTTCACTTCCTAGACGTTGACAATGATACTGCAAAGAAATGGTCAAATTAAGTTATTTAAGTAGAATATAAACTGTATGAGTGCATAATTATACATATATGTAGGTACATAATTAGACAGATATCTTGTGGTTGCATATCTGTTGACTGTTTATTAAAAATATCAACTTAAATATGTGAGTACTTGCTCAAAATACTGCCAAAGAAAATGTTACCAATATTTGAATTCATGTTAAGTTTCTTTTTTGCTTTGGTTTTTGTTCTTTTTCAAGCCTCCCACACAAGGTTACTGCTTTTTCTTCTTATTCTGTTACTCAGCACTTCAGTATTTCTCAATACCTTGGTTCTGGTTTTCATACGTGTACCCAAGGCTATCAACATTAATATTTATGTCAACCTGTCCCTCACAGGGTTGAAAATAAAACAATGTTTTTCATACCTTCAGGTTTGTGCAGATATATAACATTCAGATTTTGTACTTCTTCATACTCCATTTCCAAAGGTATCTAGTTGAAACAGCATGTATACCAGAATAGTACTTAAAGGGGAAGTGATTTCATCCACTGTGTTTGTTTATCTTTAGTTGTCCAGATCACCTTTGGCCTAAGCGCTGCACTTTGAGGCTCACGTTTGGCAAGCCTGTAAAACATCCTTCTCTCACTTTTGACTAATTGCTAGCATCAAACCCTCTCCTAGAAGGCTTTTAGCTTCTGCGTACCAAGGCTGTGGGATTCCCTGTGCTGCCATTAGTGACTCCATGACTGTGACAAAACTGCAAACCTTTTTTTTTTGTTGTCTGGCCTTTTCCTGAAGTAAAGTGCACTGAGATGGCACTGCTGTAACGTGCTATATTAACTGAATATGATTGTTGTTGTTACTTTCCTATAGATCTACAAATCCCTGTTAACTGGAAGTTCAGCAATCCGATTGGTTGCTTCGCATCCCAATACAAAGTGCCAAAAAATGCTTCTGTTAGGCAGCATTCGTCACATGCACCCAACTACAGAGAACAATTAAAGTGCTTAATTCATGTAGTGAAAAACTATGTTTCATTCAACAGGTTTAGTATACTAATATATAAGGAATTACATTGTTTTCAAGTTTCACTCACTCCCTAAAATGGGACAAATTAAAATATTGTACAAGACTACTGGGCAGACACTAAGAAATATCAAGCTATGGGATAAACGTGATCTTTTCTACAGGTAACTGCTTTAGAAATGTGTGAAGAATCAAACTGTACTGCAGTCTTTACAATAATCCTCATGGAACGTCCCTTATCAACATGAACTTGGTTATTGTCAACCTTTTTTTAGTTTTTTTTTTTTTTTTTTTTTACTTAATTCCTGTCACATTATAGATTAGCCATCACCATGTCTCCAATGTCTATTAAAAAGACATAATCACTGTAATTAGTGCTGACATCTAATTAACATTCCACTTGCTTCCTGTATTAACAGCTGGACAGCCAGTTTGGTGAATAGGAAACGGTAGTTTTGTTTTCAGTAGGATTTAGCACTGCAAACCTGCATCCCTCATATACATCTATACCATTGGAGAACTGTGACAGCTAGTGGTCTTTGTTTATGTCGATGTGATATGTTTTATTGAACCCGGAGAGCAACAAGTAAAGGAAATGCTGGTACACATTTGATGCATTTCTGTATATTTTGTTGAATAGTATGTGGTCTGTTTTTATTCTGTTAAATGTTGTTCTTTGAAAAATCTTTTTTAAAAAAACACACAACATGCTTCCTTTATAATTGACAGCTTTCTGTAAATACCATCAAGGCTGCCAATGATGCAATATTGTTATTATTATGAACACAAACTCATATATACAGAGAAAGATGCAAGTACTCTTCAACCAACACTGTATCTGGTCTTGCGTGATCATAAAAGCAATTGGCTTGTGGCTTGCTTCGATGTCCACACTTCAAGATAATGACTGCACCTCAGGAAATGTCAGCCTTAAAGTTGAGCATGCATATCCCCAAACCACATCAGAAGCAGCTCACCCACATCGTAACAGTTGGCTATATTTAGAACGTGGTTACACCAGGACACATTATATAACTGAACAGATTGCAGCACAAGGAACAATCTTGTCTGTCTTATGGAAAGTTCTTTGCCATTTTGCCACGTACAAATTCCAATAGCCAACTGTTCTTGACAACCTATAGTAAAAAAACAAAAAAACATGACACATAATGCTGCTAGCATGATATTTTCTTTACGGTCAACTGCCATTGCATACTAACCAAGAGTAACTTTTAGTGGCATGTAAATGTTTTTATTCTTTTAGAACACAAACTTGTTTATAGTAAAATAAACTGAACTACACAAATATTTCCAAGTCCAGCACATCAATTCCTTTTCCATGGAATAATCTGCAAATTAAGTAGGTTTTACCAGTCTTCAGTTCCAGTTCCTATTGGACAAGATTTCAAACGACAAAATTATTCCCTCACATATTATAGCTTTGGCAATTTACAGAACTGTAGACTAAGGAAAGGTCAAATACCCAGAAGCTACGGAGATGGAAACAGTTCATTAAGTGGTGGTCATACTGGGTTTAGGGTTGCAAAGCATTGTGTACCACGGTGAATGATAATACCGCTGTTATATCTCAATTTGAGAATATACAGTTCTTTCAGTACAATGATGACTATTGAAACGTGTGTTGCCCCCTCAGATGTGTTGTGTTCCTGAGGCTCGCTACCCATGTGAGTCATAATCCTTTGTAGCTTTCAGTATTTTATCTGTCAAGGATGACTGAAATGTTCAGGAAAATTTAGAACAGCAGCCCTATTATCTTAGAGCAGTGTATTAATATTCCATGAAAATCAAACTTGTGACGACACACCTTTGTGTGCACTGCACCACTGAAGCGTTTATGTTTGTTAAGGTAATATCACTGAAGATACAGGTATACTTTTACAGTATTCCAGTAAGCAGTTTTAGTAAGAAGATAATACCTTTTGCAGTTAGCAGTGAATGCATAAACCTGGTAGATTTAGGGGGTTGTGGGAATATGAGGGTCATCACAACAGAATATTCATGACATCACGTTGAATACAAATTGTTTCACTGAAAGCAAAAGGAAGTAGACCCTCACAGTCAAATACTTGTGTACGAAGTGCATGCAATAGATATTAACTTACGTCTGTATTGAAGTATATCCAATTTTCAATGATAAACTGTCTTAAATGTAAAAATACAGTACTATACAGTAGAATTGGAGTGTTGCTTCTGTGCCTTGTTACAGTGGTGAAGTGATATTAACTGTTTTCAAGGGATCCATATGAACAAATAAGTTTCACGCATGATTGTGCTGCAGGGGATAATTAGCATTACCTGAAATCTTTTCATCTGTGCTGCAAGCTGTTAGTGGGCTGAGGTTTCCGAAAGTATGATAGAGAATACTGTAGGCCTTCCCACTGTGGGAAGAGTCTGTGGTTCTCCTGTTGAAATTGCTTGTAGTTAGTGTGCTCTAATATGACTGCTTCGCTGTCCCTCAGCAAATAAGGCTAAGGCTGCTGCCTGATAGGTGTATCATCTCACTTTCTCTTAGCATTGATTTCTTGCTTCTTTATTTACTTCATAAAAAGGGGGGGGGGGGGAACGACCTGAAGCACACAATTCTGCGCTGTCTCGGCATCTTTAGGACATCTTTTTTTATTAGTATGAGCAAGCTGTTGCTGTTCTTCTGTGGAGTGAAGTTGGATTATACATTCTTTTTTAAATGTGTATGGTGATATTTGCTCCGGTAAGGCTTTTTTTTATTTATTTTTTTAATGTATTTTTATTCTTAAGTAGCAATATATATACTGACTGTAATATGACTATTTGTAGATTGCTTTTGTGTTCTGTTGGTCATTATGTCTTGGATACACTTCTGTAGTTACAGTACACTGGTGTGTAGTTTATAAATGCTGTATTTTTTATTTTTATTCTGCAAAGGTCCTACAGTAAATATGGTATTTATTGATGTGTTTGCAAAAAGCTTTTAAAGCATTAGTTGCTCACCAGAATGTATCATCATTCTACTTGTGCTGCATTCACTGGAAATTAAATATTTAAAGACAGCACTGAAGTATTGGAAGCTGTTCTAGTCTCTGCAGTGCTCACTTTGACATATTATTAGTTATGTTAAGTTTTCTCCTTTTGCAGAGCTTTTTTTCCCCCAGGAGTGTCTGTTTCCATTAACTCGCTAATCTGTTAAGCTATACTGTAAATACATTTATCATGTTCAGTGTTGTGGTCATTACCTTGGTTTAAATATGTTTTGAATTCCTCATTCCTTTTACATGTTGCAGCAATATAAACAATACTTAGGAAAAATATTCAAATTTAATATAGGTTTGCTATAGTTGAGACTCTGTTATTAAAAAGCAATACCCCTAGCTACATCCAACACCCCCCCCCCCATTGCTTCCATACCACAGTCTTTCTAAAGATGCATTTCTTTTATGACATGTCTTTTTGTTTTACATGTGGACTTCATAATGTCCATCTTCTGTTGCCAATTTAAATAATAAAAGTGTCTTTGAATTAGTGCATTGATAATAGAAGCTTTGTTTTTCATGGTTATTCATCATGAATGCATCTGAGAATGTCAGTGTAAGTACCCACTGGGCTTCTCAGCTGGCAGTGCTGTAGGCATTGCAATTCACTGTTCCATACTCCACATTAATTTTGTCATGGCTGGGTTAAACAATCCCAACATTTTTTTTACAGCACCTTATTCTCTTCTCTCATTTTCCACAGAATGTTTCGTCTTTCAGAACATACTGATTAGATGACACTGATCTCAAATTGATTGGCTAATATTGCTGCCCTTCTATATGACAATTCGTGTTCCATCTCATCCACAATAAGTGCTAAATAGTCCATAGCATCTGCCCATAACCATAATAATAAAAAAAAAACAAGTCTTAGTTAATCCAGAGACTGCTGTATTCTGGCACAGCTTGAGCTAAACTAATGCAATATTTTGCTGTGAATTTTAAAATCACTTTTTTAATACTATTGCTTTTCTTTGAATCCCTGCATGTAACCACTTAAATTCTTGGTTGCTTATTGTTGATATATTTTTTTCAAAGACGGTAATGTGATTATTGTAGTGCTTTAATGCCATTGTAAGCTTGATGGGGGAAAAAAAACCTTGTTAAAATGATATTAGTTTCCAAGTTATGTCTTGTCTGCATGTTTAAAATGGTAAATATGTAATTATCCAAAGGCTGTTTAAATAATGGATTTAGCTACTTTGCCATTAAGCGAATTTATATACTGCTTTGCACTGGTGCCACATATTTGATTTGACTGCAAGTTTTTAAATATTACATTCCCTTCTTCCTATTAAGTGATTTCTTCATATATTTGTTTATGATGGCTGAATTACCATTGAAGACTCCAGGACGATACTTTGTTCAAGTTATTTATTCATAAGAAATCAATGAGTGTGCACGATGAACTAAAAATGAAGTAGCGATGGGTAATAAACTCTGTCCTGAATTCTATAAATTGCTGCAGGAGCAGCAGAGAGTAATAGAATGTATTGTGTATAATAGAACTGTTAATACTTTACCACCATTTCCATTACAGAAATGGTATAGAGATTATGATTTTGTTGTCCTTATGCGTCAAAACGACTGTTCAGCTTTTGATGTGTGTTCAAAGTCTTTTTTCTTCAATTTGCTTGTTTTTTTTCAATACCTTACAAGTGGTGCATTAGTAGGCTACCACTTTGTAATAAGCCATAAAGATCTTTGGATTTTATTTTTTAGAGCAGCTTTCCCTTTGATCATGTCAGCACTAATGTAGAAATGGTAAAAGAAATGGGGTCGTTTTGCATTAACTTGGAGAGACTATGAAGTGCTGGGGGGGTATTTTGAATCTACTTTTGTATGTATTTTAGTATGTACGATTGTAGGCTATAAATAAATACGTTTCAAGTGCCATTTGTGTTTGTAGTTATATTAGTTATTATACATGTATACCAATTGTGTAACACTTCATTATATATTTATTAAGCTTTTAAAATTTCAATAGAACATCCTAACCCAATACACAATTTGTTTATAATTGTTTGGTGAATTCCTCTAATCATTTTGAATGAATTTTGTCTGTGACTCTTTGCTCCAGTGCCTCAAGCATTCGCTGGTCGCCATGTTGTGTAGGATACAACAAACTACGAAAATCCTAGCCACAGTTTGGGGGTTCTATTGAAGCACACCCCCTGATTTTTTGAGGCACTGAAACTTAATTTATAGAAAACCAAAGGTCCACACGATCACATTCCTAGTGGACCTGTGTACCCTATTGTACGCCTGTTCTTCATTCATGTGTGGATTAGATACAGGTGTTAAAAGCCAAGGACACATTCCAAATCCGCAATCACCTGTAAGGAAACACATAAAAAGCACTGGATATTGTTCAGTCCTGTTCTATTCTGCAGAGTCAATTCAATTATATTGTCATGAAAATGTTAAGGAAGCATTATTGTAATATCTAGTATGCTGTTTTCCATACCAAGATTGTATTATTTTTGGGAGAAATGGGAGCCACAACCTTACCGTGTTACAGCTGATTCTGCACTATAACAGGTCGCGTTATAACGTGGTAGCACTGTACTAACATTACACTGGATGCATATAACGGTATAACATGTTAGCAATACAACATGTGTTCCATAAAGTTACAAATTATTAAAGCAAGTGAATAAATCTCATTCATAACCTGTATAAAAACTCTAAAATATTTTCTATCACTACAAATATTGAATTATCTAGGTAGTCTGATAAGACTGACCTACTAATATGCCATCTGGTGTATTAGATTAAACACAGCGGATTGTGTCAAAATATAAGTCATGACAGGAGCCAGGGAAATCTGCATATACGTTCCAGATGTTACAGGATGCATCACAAATCACCTGCAGGGTTAGTGAATTGAACCCCTTCCTGTTCACATATGTATATGCGTGGTGGTACAGTGATTTGAGTGCAACGTGTATGCAATCGATGGCTCCCATTACTCTGGGAAATCCAGCAATGTCATAAAACTCCCTTTTAATATTTTGTAACTGCTCCTGATTAAGTGGACATAGAAGGACAATGCTGCCAGCACCTTCATATTGCGGGTGTTCAGCACGGCCCCTTTTTATAGGCAATTCAAGATCCTTCCGCAGTCTGACAGAGGTCGACAATAGCTGCCCTCTCCAGATGCAATCGAGTTTATAGATCGTCATCTGTTAAATCTAAGAAATGAACCCTGGTCCTGTACACCCTCACTCTGTATTGTCGACGTCGCAGCCGGGGTCTGTCAATCTCAGGCTTGCACTCAAGCTGTAAAATTTCATTTGCTTCTACTTTTAAATTCCCACGCAAACAAAAGAAATAGTCGCAAGAAGCAGTGCTCGTTAAGATATTAAAATGATTTAGTAAATCAACATAATTTCCGAAATTACATTAGCATGATTATTCAATAATGAAATACACATATTGACTGCTTGAATATTTTAAAATCAATGTTACATACCGATTTGTTAATTAACACATTCACAAACTTTTTAAAACACATATGTATCGCTTGCCAACTGCATCTGTTCTTAATGCCACCCTGCCTAAACTGTACTGGAATTCCAGTAAATCATTTTGCCTAGTAACTACAATATAAGCATCCCTGAATACAATTTCTTCCGCACATAACTTAAGTCAAGACTGCTTGCTCCTGTCTGTTCAGATCTCTAGAAAACCCTACAAGGATCAATCATCCCTGCCATTCATGCTTAGCAGAGTTTCCCAATTCTGACAAATCATATGAGAAGGTTATTTGAAATTGGAATTATCAAACCCACTTCTCTTGTGCCCAAATCCAGAATCAAACCCTTGGCACCAAATGTATAAGACTAGTACTGCATTAACCCACTGAGCAAATATGATAGTTACAGTATTTCTTTTCAAGTGTTTAAATCAATGTCAAGTCCATTTTATGAATCACATTTACCCGTCTGCAGGATTCTGTAGCTGGAGGTGATGTATAGACAAAAAGGAGCTCTCTTAGAACCAGATCTCTGATAAAATAGCACGTATTTGATTTTCTTCTTGACGATTAACTTTTAAACAGAAAATTACATGCAAGTTTTGGCACTAGGATAGCTTTATATATATATATATATATATATATATATATATATATATATATATATATATATATATATATAATCTCACTCCTGTGTGCTCTGCTCTCAGAGATAAGCACCCCTTAGGTTCCCCTGGTTAGCTCTTCCCCCAAAGATGGTCCCTGACTGACACCTCCTAACTACGACCCTGGATAGAGCAGCCTTCAGTCAAGTCCAGAGTTTTGTCAGGGATTCTTGACTCCTATATTAAAAAGCTGCCAAACAAAGATGTGCAAGACTATGAACCCTGGAAACATGGGGGCCAGATCAGCCAATTTAAAACATGCCTCCACAAGCCAATTTATGTCAATTAAACACGCTCTACTGACAAGCGGAATCGTGTGTTGGAAATTGCTTTATTTTACACAGCCGGGTGTGAATTATGAGTGGGCAGTATCAGAAGCACTTGAAATGTATCCTTCCAGCAGGTATCTTGGGTGATGGGATGTTTAATTAAAGACTGTACATTGTTAGTGCTGTATCCTTTTAATAAATGTTGGGAGGAATCGTGTTACCGGGATGCTGTTAGTTTTGTTTGGCACTGCTCATCTAATGCACCCAGTATGACTGCTTATGAGAAATCATGGCTTTCATGCTTTACTTTGGTTTTCCTATTTTTGTTGGGTTTTTTTATGCAATTATTTAGTTTATATTGTGGTATTTCATGACTAAATGGTCTTGACCCTTTCAGATCAGAAAGGAACGTCATAGTATTTAATGTATCTGCTTGTTTTGTTGTTGGTTTTTTTTACATCAAAATTGACCTAATATGACACAAAATGCATTATACAGCTGAATTGCAACATACAATTAAACCATTGTTCTCACAGAATGCATGTTGTTTAAATTAAACTGATTGGCACCTTTTAGAGTGTACCTTCAGGTCATATTCAGTGAATAATAAAGTTGATATGGTAACCATACCTCTTACTGTAGTATTAGTAATAATCCTGTCAAAATAGGTAGAGAAGGAGAGCGTATGCATTAGGTGTGAAAACGGGTTTAGATGAAAAGGTAAGGGAGGAGGAGTCTTTAGTAAATATTACAAGATCATGGCTTTGCAGTCTGGAGATACAAAAATGTATATAGTATACTGCTGTGGGGTCCCTGAGTACTGAGCAGGGTGAGTCATGCAGTCAGGGGATCTGTGACCTGACTGTGCAAAGTTGATGATCTTTGCTGGGGATTCATGTTAGGGAGGCAAAACAGGCAGGGAGTGGCCAGACACACAGTGAGCTAAAAACAGAGACCTGCACTGCTGGTCTTTGTCCTCCAGGGGGCGGTAGCTTGCTGACATCTGCTGTAAAGCTCCTGAATGTAAAGAGGCAGTTGGCTCGGTTAGGGGATCATGGGACTCCTTCAAGATGTTGAATGCAAGTTGCAAATTGGGAACATTTCATCAAGTAAAGGCATGTCCGTGACATGGCAATCAGAACTGTAACCTTTGTCATATCGATAAAATTACAGCCATCACAGCTATTTAATAAACAAACCCACGGCAACATTTCAGTAACCGATATCAGAAAAAAAAAAAACAATATTCACAGCCTACTTTGTATGTTTTGTTTTTTAATGTTATCTGTCATAACAAGAAAAAAAAAATTGGAATTTGTGAAGGATGTGCTGAAAAATGCAAGATATACACAGATAATAAAATGACGAATCTCAAAATGTTATGTAAATTAGATTTTCTTAGCTGAGTATGTTTTTCAGTTATTTTATTGGACAAAACATATATAAAGATGGGCCACATTTGAATGTTTTTCAGATAATTTTTGGGTACACTGTACTGTATGGCGAGCATGAAGAACACTAATGATCTGATTCTTTATCCTTTTCTCAGTGGCATTTGGGGGTATAAGGGAATTGATCCATTATTTGATGTTTTCTAGGTAAATTCTTATTTGCTAACTTTTAATTGGGAGATATATTAGAATAATTGAACAATCAATAGTAAATAACTGTTCAATGTTTTATTTTTAATGTAATGATTTAAATTGACTATACAAGTGTGCAAATCAATGGACTAACCCATATTACCTATATTGCAATATGGATTCCAAAATGGTATGCTGATTATTAATGTGGCAAATCACAGATTTTAGTAGCACTTTGGAACTTTGAGACAATCATGTGTTCGATACATTATACTTTTGTTCTATTGCGATTAATACAGTTAGAATGCACAATATCAATTTTTTTTTAATATCCATTAACAAAAACAAAAAACAGCAACAAAAAAAAAAAACACCATGTGTGAAAGGACCCTTGGATATTGCCATCTGTTGCATTTTAATTTTGAGTAATGTACAAGTTTTAATTTTGGTTTGTATGATAAAAATGATTAATATTTTGGTGTCCACAATTTCAGAAACTCCTTTAACATCCCTGTCTCTTAAACATAGTAACCTGATAATCGCTTGCTGCACTGCATTTAATTTGAGAGAAGGTGGAAAAGAGATTATTCAGCACCATTGGAATGACAGTTAGCACCGTTGTTATTTTATTTCACATTCCATGGAAGTTGAACACATGGTGAAAATCCAGCGTGTTTCTAAGCCTTGTTCCTGTTAGAGAGGCATATTTAGATAAATATAAATAGAATTGGCATTAATGTAGTACATTTTAGTCCAACTTTGTTAATATAATCACACATACTGAAAATATCCATGTAGTTAATTTTAAGGATTACATAAAGAATTAAGAAAAAGAATAAAACTGTTTATGTATATAACTCCTGATTATTATTTCAAACCCTCATGCTCTCTGTGTCTTTATCTCCCTCTAGCCAACACCACAAGAAATCAAGTAGGCATTAACTTTAATACCAGTAATACAGTAGCTTTAACAGGCATGCCTTGTCTTCAGTTAAACCCAGTACATTTTATTTGTTTCTCAGAGCGTTTTAATTGAACTGGATGTCTTGTGCAAAAAAATGCTAATACTCTGAGATTCATTGCCTGTTCAGTAAGAGCAGCTTGCCACATGTATAGTTGAACTGTCAAAAACAGTTACTTTAATGGAATTTCTATAACACACGATCACAGCAGAATGGATCACCTGTCTTATGTGGTGTAGAACAAAACTGTATCACATTGCTAAAATCCTCTGAAGCAGAAAATGGATGAGAGAGAAGGTGCTTGGGAAGAATCATTCTCTTAAGGAATTCTTATTTCTGCAGTGCAGTAATTTCAAGCTATCTGTTTTGATCTGTTACAGACTTAGATTTCAACAGAGCGAAAGGGTTATTGGTACAGATACTGGTACTGATGTGCTCGTCTGATATTAAGGTGTCAAGATCAATTTACCAAAGCAGCTGCTCATTTGCAGGTTTGTTTCTTGTGACCAAGAGCTGCAGTATTTTGGTTTAGATTGCAGTATATAAATCATTCACTTTTTTAATGACCTGTATTATAGGTGGCAGAAAAGCACACATTAACCACCTAATGGCCTACAGATAAATGAAGGAAACTGAAGGCAAACAGAAAGGCTGGGGTGCTATACGTCTCCTCATCTCCTGCAATAAATGAATGACTGGGATTTGCATTTATGCCAAAAAAAATCGCCTTATTTAACAATGCCCCAAGCTATGAAGAGGTTTCACATGATATATTTAATATGTGCATAAACCATATAGCTTAAAATAGTAACAACAATTATAGTGTTAGGAGATTAGTTATCTTAGTTCTCTATGTGTTAATTAAGGTCACTTATCTCTTTAATAGCGACCTTATACGGTATGATCAAATATCAGTCACATTAAATTTGGTTCTGAGTCACACATGGAGATGCTTTTCCGAGAAAGGTTACAATAAGTTTAGAATAAACGTCTGAACAGTCTTTCCATAGATCATGGATATTGCTCACATGAATCTTATTGGTACGTATTGTGTCGTAATTACATTCAGCATACCACTTTATAATAATTAATTTTGGCTTTATAATACATAAAGCTAAATGTCAGGATTTTATTACCAATCTTGATTGACTGTCTGTGAGACAGTTCTGCCTTCTCATTACATGTTTATTGCAGTAAATGTTCACAATGTGAATTCTAGGGTGTCGGGCTTCTCACATTAATCAATGACAGTTTGTCCAGTCATTCTTCCAAAGATGATTACAGTGTGTGCGTGCGACCACTGTTCTTCCAATTGAGCCGTGACTGCTGTCTTAATGACTCACAATCCATTTGCAATGGTGTCTTTCTGTTTCTCACCTGGAAAAATCTGAAAAGCAACTTTTATCTGAAGCCTGATAACATTTCCTGAAGGAGATGCATTGATTACAAAGACATCTCAGGGCTTTAATTGATGTGTCTCTTTGAATAGAGCTGGTTTCCAGCTACAAAAAACTTCAGAGCAGCCTCCTCAGGGTAAAGATTTCCTTGCAAACCCCAATTAATTTGGAAGAAAAGTTACTCTTCAGATTTTCAGAAAGATTTAGGGATGGCCAGCAGAAAGTTTATTTATTAATGTTTCCTTCAAATAAATTGACTCTTTCAACATCATGTGCCACAGCAGGAATGTTTATTGTTAAATTGGATTGTCATAAAAGTGATGGATTTTCTCTTGAGCATTTTTGAATTTTGAGACACTTTTGAGACTATACTAGGAGTTGAAATATGCATGTGAATATCCTCCAACTATCCCATATTAGTACTGATAGAGGTTGACACAGATCCTGTAGTATTGGTAAGTGTGGTTTCTCTAGTATTGCTTGCTGTACAAAAGCAGTAGTGGTCAATGATAAAGTAGACAGATTAATGGAATCACTTGTTTGACCCCCAACTCAGACTTTTGTTTTACCACAGTTTCTATACCCTTGACATGCTGTGCTTCTGTAAAAATATCTGATGCTGCACATACCCTCTCTGAGATATCTTCAGTTTCACAGTCATTGATCAGCAATGCAAGGGAGTCTCACTCAGTTCTGTCTGGAAGATGCCCTTAGGATCTTTAGAATCTTGTAATAACCACCCAGAGAAGACCCAGTGTTCAAATATCCATGATAAAACATTTAAAGAATGTCCTATTTCACAGATCCTATTTTTCAGTCCACGGCATCAATATATCTGCAGATGTGAAATAGCTACCTCAGTGAAAGTGGCAACAGACTTATTTTGCTGTTCACGTTAGAGTAAATTGAATATATTTTTTGTGTGATCCATATTGTGGTGATCATTTGATGACACTGTTATTTTTCCAACTTAGCGCAAAATAAAAATAAAATATATGTTTTTTCTAACATTAAATCCCCAAAATGAGTTGGTTTATCAAACAGAAATGTGTCTTGGACTTATTGCTGTGATCAATTTGGCCTTGTAAAAATGCAAATTGTCCAAGGAAAAAAAGAGAGAAAAATGACAAAGCAAAATGTCTTTAGACTCCTGGATGCACAGTTGTGGGGGTGTGATCAAGGCAAGCTCTCTTTGAGCCTGTCATTCAGTAGCAAGACAGATGAAAGTTAGCACTGCTGACTGCTAGATTCTGGAGGTGTTGATGTGGGGACCAGGACTCTTCTGCTAAAATCAATGGATTATTGACACCATGCTGTATAAAGGATACAGCAGTTCAGTCTGGCAGCTACTTTTGCTGTGTTATGTGTTTGATTTTTAACAGTGGAACAAAAAAACACGTTCTTCAGCTTCATGAGAACACGTATAACTTCAGATTCAATTGTAAATTCATACCTACGTCAGTGTTGTGAATTGCACAGAACATTGCCCATAAGATGAATTTACTGAGCCTATATTATACTTGTTATGAGCAGAACATATTGTATAAATACTTATAAAACGTTATCGTGGTAATATTATACAGTTCTGAGGAAAACCCTGTAAATTATTTATAACTAGTAACTAATTTTGTTTCTGTTTTATTACAGCTTTTTGCAATTTTTGCATTTGCAACATGTGGTGGTTATTCTGGACAACTGAAAATCAGTGTAGACTGTCAGAACAAGACAGACAGCGACCTAAATGTTGGGATAGAGTTTGCTTACCCTTTCAGGTAAGACAGTGGGCCTTAATGTTTTTACACCATCTTGTATCATACTAATGCTTGCAGTGAATTAAATGCTGAAATCGATTTCAGCCTCGTCTGTTTTCTTGCTTTTAGAAACAGGTAACACAATGACAATGTATATATTAACCCTTTTTAAATGTGAAATACATACAGTAGTATATCCCTCAAACACTTGAGGCTTCCATTTTGTATAATTTTACATTAGAAATAATATGGTATTAGAGCTCCAAATAATCCTTTTAAAGCTCAGTGCCTGATGATGAGCTAACCAGACACCCTGCTGTAATGCATATGCACTTATAGTATTATTAGTAGTAGTAGTTGTAGTCGTAGTAGTATTATTATTTATTTCTTAGCAGACATTACTTAACTCTGCACTTGTTACATTTATAACAGCTAACAAGTCCGTACAAGAGATTTCAATTTGAAAAACACTGCTTCTTGCTTTGAAAAGGAGATTCTTAGAACATTTATTCCCACTTGACACACCTAGATCTGTTGCCAAGGAGGTACCAATTCATCAAGAAGATAGCCAGTCCTAGAAGGGAGTGTGTTATTCAACAGGTTCCGATGGTGTTAATTCCTTGAAGGGGAACTGTCATGCTTTTCCTGTTCTTGAGAGAATTGCAATTCACACATGTGTAAATACTGACCTCACATTTACAGTGCATTCTTCATTGTAACACCTGTGTATTGCATTGTATTAAAGACAAACTATTACAGCCCCATGAGGGTAAGAGTTGCATTAAGATGGTCGGAGCTACTAATAGTGGCCAATATAAATGTCACTAACAGACATGTGACCATTGGAACTTTGCCATAATTGCACAATTAATGTGCATTGTGGGATTTAAATCTAAATTCAGAGCTTAATTGACTTTTTTTCTCTGTGGAATATATTTAAAATGAGAAAGGGTAAGGTAACTGGGAATTCCTGTGACTGACATTCTGAATCCAGAGTACAGATCATTTTAACAGTTTACAGAAGCTGTATGTGCAATGCACCTTTAATACTTCAGAGAGACTTATTTCTGTTATTGTTAATCCTGACATTTGCAGTTTTAAAAGCAGTAATTATTGAATAAATCCCCCCTAATAAAGCTCTGAAACTGAACAAAAAAAAAAGAATTACATATTTGCATGTTTACTCTAACAACATAATTTAATTGGTTAAAACAGAACATTACATTAAAGTTTAGAAATTGATCAAAGTGAGCAACTTTACTTCCATAGTAGGGCACCTCCAGAACACACCGGTAAATTAACAAAAATTGTTAAATGTGGAGTTAGCATTCAATTAGCCCTAAAATAGCTAAAGTAAAGCACCATGAACAACATTAATGTTGTGTTCTCTCACATGTACAGTGCCTATAGAAAGTGCTTCCACCAAGTATTAACTGGGGGGGGCGGGGACGGAGGGGACTGACAGATGACTTATCCAATTATGATCTTTCAGTTTTGTATTTTTATTATATAACTTTTTTCCCCTTAACAGTGTGGAGTATGGTGTGTAGAGAAGTGGAAACATATCCTCATTTAAATGCACGAAACTCTGAGGCAGTGACACAACATAATGTGAAAAAAGTTCAAGGGGATGTAGACTTTCTATAGGCTCTGTAAATAAGACCAGCAGGACAGGGGCACAAATGTGGCTTTTTTTTTATTTCTTAATATCTTGACCTATTTGCAGGGTGAGCTGCAAACGGTTTATAAGTAATCACACACTGTTCAGTATGTCTTTTCTTCAGGAGAACATTTCGATTTTAACCATATAAACAGCATAATTCTATTGCAAGAAGTTTAATTTAACTTTTAGTAATGAGCTTGGGCAGATGTGTGATAAATGGAATTTAATGTCAGCAAATGTAAAGTGGCACTTTAATCCTTAACAATGCTTTAAGCAGCACAGAGGACCAGAGGACACAGTTAGAACTTGAAGATAGTCTTAGGATAGAGGGAAGGAGACACTTCACATAGAGTGGTGAGGGTATGGAATGGGTTAACTGGTCATGTTGTTGAATGTGAATCACTTGGATCCTTTAAAACCCAACTCAACAGTAACTGTACAAGGAACCACACAAGCAGAGATGAGCTGAACGGCCTTCTCTCATGCGTACATTTTCTTATATATATATAGGTATATATATATATATATATATATATATATATATATATATATATATATATATATATATACACACACAAAAAAACATATTGTCTTTTGAAGTGGAGAGCAATATGTTCTATTATGGAAAAGTTTTGAATAATGTATTTTTGTGTTAAAAAAGATACAGTTAAACAGATGATTATTATGCAGGAAGGAGATCTGTATGGGTGGTTAGTTTTGTCAGACTTGCAAAACTGCTTAACATGCAGAGGGAGCTTTGGTCAGCGGCACTGCCTTATAAACATCGGCAGCATTGTGTGCAACACGATTTAAAACAAACAGTGGTACAGTACTGCAGTAAACCTGTCTCCGTTAACATGATGCATAAATTCAACCAGATATACATTAAAGAACAAATCAGACTCATATACCATACAGTGAAGAACATGTGGTATAGTTGACACTTATTTAATTTATCCTTATAATATATTAGACATTTACTGTATAAGGGCATTCATTTATATTGTGGTTTTCTAAATGGAACTGGTAATATATTATATACTGCAGCTTGGAACATTATCATTTCCAAAATCAGAAAAGGCATCTGCTCGCTTGCAGTCTGATGGACTAATGCTGCCAAGTATTCTGTTAACCACCTGGCCATTCTCGGAATGGCAGCCAAAAAAATGGAACTGGCCAGGGTCATATTGCAAGTGGCTCAGAACAGACTGCGAGTGTCTTGTCCTAGTTTAGCAAATCAATTGGCTGGCTACTTCAGCTGTTCATTGAAATCTATTTGCAGTATACTTAATCATTTCACAGAAAAGCACCCAGTAAGCAAGTGTAGACTAATAATGCCCATTAGAAGAAAAGCAGAACTTGTTGATCCCTTTTCAAAACATTCCCTTAATGGTACTCTTAAAAGAAACCGCAACGTTTGTCTCACATCTACATGAAGAACATTAAGTGAAAGTCTATGATACTACTAATAACTTATCTGCAGTAAGGGGTCACAGACTGGGGAGTCTTAGACCTTATTTTATAAACAAAACTATTCTAGCCTGATGTGATTTGAGTTATTTGTTTAATGCAGGAGTGTCTGGCCACAGTTGGTCCTTCCACTTCTGGTCTTTGTTGTATTCCTTTTCTAAATTGTTTAATTGAACCAATTAAACTGCTATCAAGACCTTGAAGTAGTATTTACATGCTTAATTCTAACAGTCACCACGGGAACAATCAATCTTCCGTTAAGATTCCAGCACTTAATAAAGTCTATTTGGTTTTGGTTCCCGCTAGCAGGTTAGCATTAATGGCAGCGAGGATACTGACACAAGCCTAAATGAACTGCCTAGAACTGTCTTTGTTCTACTTTGTATCCTCACAAACCTGACTTTTTGTCAGCTTAACTATTCTTGAGCACCTGGTTTCCCTTCCCAGTTGTTAAAGGGGAAAATGATATCCCTTTTATATTCCTTTTCTATGTAGGACAGGAACAATAATAGTTTTGGGGGATTTTTCTAGTTAAAAAAAAAAAAAAGGAAAAATTACTTCAACTGAATTTCCCTTCTGTTACGGGAGTCGTTTAGCAGTGTGGGAACATTTTCACTAAGTGGTTTCCCAGCATAATTTTAATATGAAATAATGCATTCCAGGTAAGAGGCAGGGTTTTCTCATAAATTTAGACCAAAACAAAATCATTCCATAAGGGACGTGTAGCTGCCAGGGCTACATCTACTATTTGATTTGTGCAGTGTAAGTTTGCCTCTGCATTAAAAGTGATCTGTAGAAGATCACTTGTCTGCTCAGCATGATGCGTTTATGCCATTCATCATTGATCAGAAAGAACAGAACTTACTGTATCATTAGTACAGGCTGTAATGGTCACAAAGGTTTTATAGAGCAGGGTGAAAAGCCTATTGCTTGTGACTGCTTATTTTTCAATCGATTTCACATAAAATTCTCAGCAAACTCTGATTTTTTTTGGTGCTTTGGTTTGTAAGTCTAACAGAGCAACAATACTGCGTTGACAATACCTTTAATACAAGCTTAGTATCTTTACCCCTTTACTTTACCTAATTTGTATTCGCCAAACATGAATTATCTGTCATATATCATTATTTGACCTTAATCATTTTCTTCATTTTTAATTATATCCCATCGAGCAGCCCCCTCATGTTGGTCTGCAAGTACAGCAGCCTCCCTGATACCTTTTAATGTGCCTTCTCTATAAAATACTGCTAGCACTTTCAGATTACAGGGTAATAACTGGGTAAGCCAAATCAAGTGCAGTTACATTGAAATGGCCTTGCAAACAATATTTTGTTTCTTGATGTAACATCATGACACTCGCCACGAAAATTGCCAGAAATGCTGAATAAAAAAAAAGTATGTAATAACAAATTATGATTTTGGTTTTCGTTTCAGGTTGCACCAGGTGTATTTTGATGCCCCTACGTGCGATGGTAAAAGACGAGAGAGACTGTTCCTGATAGGAGACTATTCTTCTTCGGCTGAGTTCTTCGTTACTATTGCAGTCTTTGCTTTCTTATACTCATTGGGGGCCACTGTCGTGTACATTTTTTACCAGAACAAGTACCGAGAGAACAACAGGGGGCCCCTTATTGTAAGCAATGTTAATTTTTAATAATTTTTAATAAGTGTTTTCAGTCGGTTGTGAAATGCCACTCTTTATCAAATGTGAGGTTCTAAATTACAAATTCCTGATTTGCAGTATTTGTTTTTGCTCTGCCTTTATAAGTGCATATGATTCACCCAATGCTCACAGATATTAGGAATTCTGACAGCAGTCCGATAGCAGTGATGCAGAACAACTGGCTGATGTTGGTGTCTTGCCAAGTAAAGCAGTAACAGGCACAGTCTCTTCCTGCAGCACACCAGGATCACAGTTCAGGTGTAAACATGTTTGATGTTTTAGATTGAATGGTGGATCAATACAAGCATAACTGGCCTATTTCACAGTGCATGATTCTGTAATAGAATGTCTCAGCTATTCGTTAATACATTGCAATATTTCTGATTTATGAATTAGTATCAGTGGATCTTAATTGTGTTCTTGTTAGCAAACAGTGTTTGTATCAATTCAGTACACATATGTTATCAGTGTACTCGATAATGCCCTAATTTGCTTGATTTCAACACATCTGTTTGCAGAGAATTCATGGTCAGCTTAACAATGAATTGCAGGTATTTTTGTCTGGGTTTTGCACATAAGTAGTTCATGCTTGCATGAATCAGTTGCATTTCCCTTTAACAATCTACTGGAATGAGTGGGTGAGAGTTGCTTTGTGAAAATAAATTAGCTGTTTCTAGTCGGTGATTGTGGCTCATTTTAATGGTAGACATCCTGCTGGCAGGCTGACAAGTGATGCAGACTCACACTGTGACGCCTCCCTGAGGCTGCTTGGCCATCCATCTTAATCTCTGTTGTTTATGCTAAAATGCCTCCTTTTATGAGTGAAAAAGTCATAGAACATGTAGTGTTAATGAAATTAATATCACTTCGCATTAGAACAGTATGATGACGTGTCCACTGCCCATTGCCCTTACAGGTCTTTGTTATATTGTATGCTATGCTATGTTAAACCAGGCTTTTGTTAATGTTTCCATCTAGTAAGGACAGTACAGTATGCCGAGTTTGAAAATAATATAGCATTCAGTATATAAAACGAAAAGCACAAAATTAAATCGTGCTCAGAATTTTTTTTTTTTTTTTTTGCCAAAAGGAACCACTAGTTAAATGAGTTTTAGGTGGGCTGTCGTGGCATACTGCAGAATTGACTGATGGCATGTTTCATGAACTATTCGATGTCCTGAGAAATGACACAACTTGATGTTAATAATTTTGAAAATCAGCATGGTGCCAAAGTGACTTTCCTGGAGAGTCTCTTGTCATGAAATGCTTATGAAGTAAATGAAAGTGTTTTGAAGAAGAAGACCTGAACAGACCACCTTTACTTGCCTTGAGAGACTACTGTATTTTATCAGTTGGCAGGATATTTAGAATATGTCTGAGTGAACAGTCACCCCAATAATCAACACTCCTGCAAGTCCCTTGCATCAGTGGAAAGTGTGATTTCTCAAAGAAAACAAAGAATAGGCATACAATAAAAAGCCAATAGTTCTTTAATTAACAATTGAACTATACTAGGTATTCCACATACAATCTACAAAGTATGTTGTGGTAAAAAAATAAATAAATTGGTCTTATTGGAGTGGAAATTTAGTGTAGAAAAGTCTTTTAAAAGTTATATAGATCATTAGTTCTCAGTGAATCAGCTGTGTTTTCTCACACCTCAACAGGATTTCATTGTGACAGTGGCGTTCTCGTTCATGTGGCTCAGCCACCAGCCCTCGGTACCCGGCGGCACTCTTCTCCGCCACCAGAGGGAGACGGGCCGCCGTCGCCGTGCTACCTTGGAGATTCGGGGGCCCCTCAACCAAAGAAGGCTTGGGGATCCGACATCAACGCCGCCCAACCACCACCCACCATAACAGCCCACCAAGGGACATAATTGGACTCTTGGGGGGAGGAGGGGGGGGGGGGGGGGGGGGGAAGGGGGAGTTGGCCGATTGCGGCAGGTGTACGTTGTACATGGGTGGAGTTGTGTGGCAGAGCAAAGCTCTGCCCTATAAATTGGCAGGGATGGGGTTAACTTCCCCTGCCTGCCTGGGTTTATTATATTCAGGTGGCTGGGGGTGATTAGTTGATTGGGTTGATTAACGATCAATCAGCGCCCAACCACCTGATATAAAAGGAGGCCTCAGCTTATCATTTGGGAGAAGGGAGCTGAGGAAGCAGGGTTGTGATTTTTGAATTTTCTAAATCCAGTGAAAGCATTGCCCAGCCTGGAAACTTTATTTTTGTGAGTTTGTTTTTGCTTTATTTGTGTTTAAGTATCTGTTATTTTGCCCTTGTGCACTTTATTTTTGTTTATTTATAATAAACTAGTTATTTTTTTTGAACTCGTCTGCCTGGGCGAAGGGTCTGTCGGATGTGAAGACCGCCACAGACCCTGATGAGGTGCTTTTGTTAATATCTGCATGTAAGGTGCAGTCCAACAAATGCCTTCCTCTCCGTAAACCTGTGTGGGCAAGTTTAAACACATCTGTTGTAAGTATGAAGTAAAATCACTGAAACGTTCTCAGTTGCTTGGGTTTTTCAGATAATTCCTTTCCATGTGTTTTAAGCTAGAAGGTCTTAATTAACAAAAAAAAAAAAAACAAAGCCTTTTGCTTCATTTGCAATGTACACATTGTTGAGCACCAATGACAATGAGACAACATTTTGTGACAGAATGTGATTAAATATTACATTCTAGTAGTTTATAATGACCTAAGAATTGTTCTTACACATTTTGCTTTGCTTTTTTTTATGTTTTATCTTCTAAGGCGGTGAATGTACATCACCACAGGGGTGGATACAAGGTTTTCTGCCACCTTTTGGAATTATTAAATGAAATCATTTTTGTGGTTGTAGTACAATTTTTTTCCCATTATATGTGAGATTACAGCACAGCAGTGGTGGCTCTGGAGTTTAAGAAGATTGCCTCTTGCAGTTTTCAATTATTACACAATCTACCCACCATAGCTGTATTAGCTGCTTATGTTTAAAGCTGTGCTGGGTACCTATTTTTTGCAGACCATAGCTATTTGAAGTTCAGCGTAATTTAATGCAATAGTCATAAAAACTGATTGAGACACAAAAACTCAATACAGTAACATGACCATGGTGTTGACCTGACTCCCTGCCAGAGTTTAGATTTGTGTCAGCTGGATGAATATGAGTGATAATTCTAATATACTGTATAACATGTACAATAAGTGGGTATAGGAGTACTATACTGTATGCGGAAATCTATTGATTTATTTATTTATTATATTTATATAGCGTATTTCATACCGAAGTATGACAAAGCACTGTACACAACAAAAAACACAGTACATTAAAATAAAAGTTCCCACACACTCTATCTGCTACAAATAAAAACATATTCAAATAACAGGTTAAAAAATAAGATCGAGTAGGAAATAAGTTACGTTAAAACCCCCTAAGATAAAAATGCCATTTTATTAAAATATGTTTTCAGTCTCGACTTAAATATTGTAACTATCCCAGCTTCCCTGACAAACGAAGGCAGAGCCTTCCATAGTTTAGGAGCTCTGAAAGAAAAAGCCCTACCTCCCATGTTTGTTCTATTGACCCTAGGAATAACCAGCAGTCCCGCTTCCTGTGATCTCAGAGTGCGATTCGGAAGGTATGCAGTCAGTAGCTCCTGCAAATAGCTAGGTGCTAATCCTTTCAGGGCATTATAGGTTAATAGTAAAATCTTAAAAGCAATTCTATGTTGTACAGGGAGCCAGTGTAAGGAAGCTAGAACAGGGGTAATATGTTCATCATTCCTAGTTTTAGTCAGAATTCTAGTGACGGTATTCTGAATGAGCAGTAGGCGGGACACCACTTGTTTTGGAATACCAGAGAGGAGTGCATTACAGTAATCAATTCTAGATGAAATAAAGGCATGCATAAGTCTTTCAGTGGCGGATAAGGAAATGATTGGTCTAAGTTTGGCTATGTTTCTCAAATGATAAAAAGATACTTTAGTAACTTCCCTAATATGATAGATCAGGATCAAAGATGACCCCCACGTTTTTCATTTCAAGATTAAGTTTTGATCAGAGACTGCTAGGGTCAAACTCATACTGTCCCACATTATATAGTTGATTCCAAGTACCCACAATCATAACTTCTGTTTTATTAGGATTCAACATTAACAGTCTGAGACATCCAGCACTTGATATAAGCAAGGCAAGCAACTGGCAACACCCCAGCAGAAGTACTTCCTGGCTTTAAAGACAGGTACAGCTGGGTATCATCCTCATAGCAGTGGAAGTTCACTCTATGTCTTCGTATAATGTCGCCCAAAGGTAGCATATATATTGAAAATAGCAAGGGACCTAGAATAGAGCCCTGTGGAACACCGCAGTCAACTGCAGTCAGTGCTTATTTCTCCTCCCCAATTGAGAAGAATTGATACCTATCAGATAGATAAGATTGAAACCAGGCCAGACAGTCCCACTGTGTATTTGAGCTGATTCAATAAGATGGAGTGGTCTACAGTGTCGATGGCAGCACTTAAATCTAGGAGAATTAAAACTGATGGAAAGCCCAAGTCAGAGCTTATCAGCAAATCATTTACAACTTTTTCTGTGCAGCACGAAATCCAGACAGAAATTCCTCAATACACCCTTAATAGTTTTTTTTAGGGGGCTTTTGCTTGACAGTATTATTAATATGTGTTATTACAACAGACAGTGCTTCATAAACAGGTTTGTATTACTGTATGGGAGTTAAAACATGATAAAGAAATGATTAACTATCTTAATTAAGGTACAGTAACAATGGAATTTCTGAGGTATTTGCCTATTTTTTTACTCATTAATAACTTGTGTTTGCTATTGTTTTCTTTCCAGGTCTTTGGATTTTTAAACTTTGTTCTATGGGCTGGAAACATTTGGTTTGTATTCAAGGAGACTGGATGGCATTCTTCCACCCAGAGGTATCCTACAAGTACCACAGAAAAGAAACCGAGTGGCTATAACCAGCAATCCTACAACCAAGGCAGATATGAGCAAGAAAACATTGGCCAGTCTGGTGGTACCAATCCACCAGGAGACTTCGGTCAGCAGTCAAACTATGGCCAAATGGGAGGCTATGGCCAGGTAGGGTATGCCCCAAACGAGCCTACCTCCTTTGCTAATTAGATGTAACATCTATACTGAATTTTAAGATACAAAGTTTAAGAGGGCAAATGATAATCAGTTGACGTCTAAATTAGACAACAATATGAGGAGTGTTTTCCTCTGTTGTCAGTAGTCTAGTGTCAGAAAGGCAGTGGTTCTTGTTTCCAAACTGCAGCATATCTTGCTTGTAGGTAGCGAGAGGTACAATGATATTATCTGGGGAGTGAAACCAAAAGTTAAAAAGTTAACATTGTAGGTATTGTAAAAGTAATGTTATCGTAGTTCTCTCTCTC
Source organism: Polyodon spathula (assembly GCF_017654505.1). NCBI lineage: Eukaryota > Metazoa > Chordata > Actinopteri > Acipenseriformes > Polyodontidae > Polyodon > Polyodon spathula. Next base: position 32,928,254 of record NC_054549.1, on the reverse strand, counting down.
TCTCTCTCGCTCTCGCTCTCTTCCCCCCTCTCTCCCCGCTCTCCTTCTTTCTTTCTCTCTCTCTCGTCTTTTTTTTTTGGTATGTTGTATTCCAGTGGTTATAGCTGTTTGTAAGTATTTGTTTCTGTGATATGCTATGCCACAGATCTTGACAGAAAGTATTTTTGAACTGTTTGTGAAAGAAATCGTGGTCATTTGTAACATTATTGGATCATATTATTATTATTATTATTATTATTATTATTATTATTATTATTATTATTATTATTATTATTGTGTTGAAAAAGTGCATGATATTGTACATTGCAAGTTATATATCTGCTGTGCGTGTGTGCACATTTTGAGTAATTTTACAGCAGCAGTGCAAGCAGGATTTAATTAAATTTATTCAACGCATACCTAAAGTATCTAATATTTAGTCTTTGAGCTCTTATTTGTTTAAGATGTGTTTTAGCTTTTTTTTTTGTAATATCTAATTATATTTTCTTGTACTTACTTTAAAGTTTTTTATTTATTTATTTATTTATTTATATCCTGGTGATATTACACTATTAATAATGCACACTGATAACTGTCCATAAACAATAGTTATTTATTGTTGGTGTTTTGTGACTAATTAGATGTTAGTGGTTATAGTACAAGGAGCATTCCTTTTATTTTGTACTTTCATAGGATTTTAGTAAGTACACATGTTTAGAATATGCTGCTTAAACTGCCATAATTCAGAATTGAAAGCACAAATATGAAAAAGGGAGGAGTGGAACACTGGGTATGTGTTGAAAATCTTATAAATACATGTGTTTAAATAGTAAACACCCAACATCCCATAATACCTATAGATTTTGAATAACAGTAAGTTGAATCATATTATCAAAATTAAAAGATATGCAGACCTGTAAATTAGGTTGATATACATTCATTAATCACATATTTCTTTAACAAAACAACATGTAAGTTTGAATAGAAGTGTAACTTGACATTCTCTTAATTGTGAACCTTGTTCTTGACTTCCAAAGCATGTGACGTGAGTTAGTGCAGTAACTGCATTTGTTGGTTGAGGTATATACGATTGTTGTATTTGCTCTAAACTCAGTGTTGCATTATAATGTGATCAGCTGTACCTGAATAAGATTGTATATCAGTATGCTTTTAAAATATGTTTAATAAAGTTGTTGCATAAACCTTGCATACTATAATAATAATGCATTCCTCTTTAAAATCAACCAATATTAACATTGTGTTCAATGGGTTTGTCTTCTGTTTCTAATACAGTGTATTATGACTACCGGTACATTAACTATAATTCCAAAAGGCTCCATAAAAATATCCTCAAACACTGAACATATAATACATTTTACAAGCTCTCATGAGTGGTCAATGGCCTTCCCCTGATCCCACTACCATGCTGATTGCCTTTTTACACCTTTACAGCACATGTCAGCAAGATATTGTTCCTGGAAGACAAAGGCCAGATCTGCAAGTGTCTGTAGCAGTGAGGAGAAACAGCCCCTAACAATGCTGCCTCTCTAACACACCAATGTGATGCTCCCCATGAAATCCCAATCCCTCATAAAATGGGGGTGACATTTGCTATAACAATGCAGCTTTATATGTAACTGTATGGTTCTATTCAGGTATTGTGTCAGGTGCTGTGCATTAAGGACTAAGATCACATACAGCACAGTACCAATACCACTCTACTGGAATGCAGTATATCAGTCTTTTTGATGATCCTGGGTGTAAAAGAGGAAACTAGCTTGATTGTGAGATCATAGGATGCCCACTGAATCTTCGGTTCTCCTGAGCTGTGTGGTGAAGGGAAAAATAATTGGCCATTCTAAATGATGGGGGATAATTGGGTATTCTAAATTAAAAATAAATAAATAAATAATTGTGGTATTGTGCTGTTTTGTATTATAAAGGTCACATTATGGCTGCCTTTCATTTTTTTGAGGGCTCACACATTTGTAACCAGTTTAACATAATGTATGCAGCACCCATTTTCTTCTTATAAAGATCAATATCTCAGACTGGTGTGACCATTGTCATTGTGGTTGACATTTACATGAAGTAAATGACTCTGTCAATAATCAGCTGCTTAATGGCATTTTTAAATATGACGAGCTGGACCAGAATTCTATGTGGTTGTAATAGATCATGCACATTGGTAATTGTTTTGTGTCTGGCATTTTCAGCGTAATGTCAGTACATGCGTTTATGGCATACTTTATGAATGCAAGTAAAGTTGGTATTTAAATCAGTCAAAATGGATATGGATTTATACTCTAGTCACATAATATATTTAAAAGGGGACACTGTGTACTTACCCTCTGCAATAATGCTAGAAGCTAATTTTCAATTGCAACATTAATACAAAATAATTTTACAAAAAACGTGGACTAGTTCTTCTAAATGTTTTGTGTAGCATTGCAATGAACCTATACAGCAACAATGTAATGAGCCTAACCACTCCACAATGAGCACATTGTACATTTCATTTTCGGAATACGGTTTTAACTGAGCACACTAGTAAAACAAATGAAATCTCCCTTTCGACCCATGTGGCACGATCCTGATCAGGGAAAGGCAGCAGTAAATATCTTACAAGGGTGCCATGCTCTGCCACCAGCCCCCAATGCAAAGATTATTCTGTTAAATGCACCACGCAGCCTGCAAATTATTTCTTGCTCCTCTATTTCCCCATTAGCAGTGCTTGATGGATCTTTTTTGACACACAATTGCAAAACTTTTTTTTTAGAAATAGAAATAGCCACTATGAAAACTGAGAGAATGCATGACCCTTGTGAAGCCAATGAGAATACGTTGAAAATAGCACATGGTGTTATAATAGTCTTCAACTTAGCCTTCAGTTACCTATAATTGGCATCAACTATCCAGTAAGACAATTCAGCCAGCGCTTCTTTAAATCATTATAAACTTGTGAACGTGCCAAAAAGCTCATTTAATAGACTTATAAGCCAAGTACTTATAAGGGCTTAGGTCAGCCAGGGTGTCCTCGGCTCACTGTGCACCAGCGACCCCTGTAGTCTGGCCAGGCGCCTGCGAGCTTGCCTGTAAGTTGAGGCTCTGAGATGGCTGCATGGTGGGTCTGCAGTGTGAAAAGAATCGTTCGGCTGACTGCACACGCTTCGGAGGACAGCGTGATTTCGTCTTCGCTGCTCCCGAGTCAGCGCTTGGCTGGTAGTGGTGAGCTGAGCCTAAAAATAATTGGCTATTCTAAATTGGGAGAAAATGATAATAAAAAAAATAGGCGACAACTACATTTTTTAAAAATAGTTAAATACATATACTATATATATATATATATATATATATATATATATCCAATAGATATGAATGAAAGTAGCTCAACAAAATGACAAAACAAATATATAACTATGTGTATATATATATATATATATATATATATATATATATATATATATATATATATATATACACACACAATATATTTGTTTTGTCATTTTGTTGAGCTACTTTCATTCATATCTATTGGATTGCAGTTTACATGTGACAAAGCTCTCTGTCCTGTCCTACCATCAGGTCCTGGGCAGTTTATCAGTCAAATACCACTGTAACTAAATGAGTTGCAATGGCATTGGAACCATCGTGGCAGCTATCATTTGTTGACCGGTACCACAGTAAATGTAATTGCATTGTCATAACAATGGCATTATGAAGAAATACCCACTAGTAATACACTGATATTTTATGCAAGGGGTAATAAAGCCCTAGCTGAAAGGGTACATATTTTACTATCTATTCTAGGTAGTTATCTGTGCTGGCCCTTTCATCCATATTACTGACATCTCATATAGCGGTAACCATAGTGACTGGAGATCAAATGGGAAATGCTCTCTGGTGTTAAAGAAAGAGGCTATAAAATTTAGGTCCAACGACTGAGACATTTAGCTTTTTCTTTTCCAGCTAGCTAACACCACAGCTGGAAAACCAATTGCTATGCTTGCCATGCATTCACTCAGAAATATAAGAGCACAAAACTAGTTCCTTGCACTGGAATATAGTCATTGTAAATAGATTATGTTTATCCTGTTATAGTACTCAACATAAAGGGCAGCAAATATTATCCACTAACTAACTAACTCAACTTTCTATGCTATACAAAGTAATATCTTGTATACTGTGGATTACTATCCAACCAGTACTGGGGCAGTTTGGAGTATTTTACACATACAGTCGAAGTGCACAGGATCAAAGACGTTGAATGGTTACATTTCTTAGTTACAGGAATTTAAATATAGAAATGTAGACATGCATTCAGTAATGAAACAGTTGTCCACAAATAAAACCATCGTCAAACTTATATTTTACCAAAAGGATAGGTATTGTGCTAAAGATATCACACACTTATGACAAGTGGAATTTTTGATTGGGATTCAAATACTGTTATCCTGCAATTACACAAACATAGGACGGTTTCAATAAACTGCTTTAATTGGAGGATGCTTTGTGTGTACTTGAAGAAAGCTGTCTCTGTTGCTAGAGTAATAGCCTTCACTTTGTCTTGTTATCTCCATATACAGTCAATGCACCCTATAGTTATTGAAAAAGTATTACAGTACATATGCCATGTTCATATGCACTGTATATCTCTTTGTGTGGAGCAGCCTGACTGGGAGTGTGATTGGAAGTTTGCTCATTATTACCAATATTTTGCAAATGTGTACCAACCACACCTTGTTTGAGAATAATATTGACATAATGGATGTGGTACTGTCAATTCCTCTCATTGGCACATCAGCTTCTATAACAGGACTAGACCCTAATTATACAATTTTTGTACATATATTCTCTGCTCTGTAAAATCTTGTGGTTAGTTTACCGGCTTTAATGGATACATAATGAAAGTTGAACTGAATTCCCCTGTGTTTGTCCAAGTGCTTTCTTCATTGCTGATGTGCCCTCCTTTAACAAACAATAAGCAAAATTGGCCCGGAGAGAAACACTGCAATCAGTAAATCCATGAAAGTGCTGAAACCCAAAACAAGCTCCAGGAAGTGTAGCATAAATTGAGCTCCCAGTGAATAAGATGAACTTTAATCCTATACCACCATGCCTTATTAAGAAATACTTTTCCTGATGGATATTCCTGTACTAGTTCATTTCTAACAAAAATATTATACCACAACTAGTTGAATTATAACAGAATTCACAATATACAATACACATCCAAAAAACAATGCTACATTTTCAGATGATACAGGTTTCTCGTGGAAACACGATAAAGCGAGGTAAGGTGTGATTGTAATTTAAGAGTCTCACAGCTTTAACTCTGAATAGATAGATAGACAGACAGACAGACAGACAGAGAGACAGCCAGCCAGCCAGACAGACAGACAGACAGACAGACAGATAGATAGATAGACAGATAGATAGATAGATAGATAGATAGATAGATAGATAGATAGATAGATAGATAGATAGATCATTACCTGAGTTTTAGATTTATGTGCTCTTTTGTGCTAAACAATTATAGTGAGGTAATTTACATTAAATTGTGGGGTGACATTAATATTCATAGCATGCAGTCTGCAAGTAGCAATTGTTCAAGTAGAACGGTGAAGTGCAGAGTAAACCTTACAAGAAGGAAATACATTCTGCTCAAAACTGGAAATGGCTTATTTTAATTACATCTTAAAGCACAGATATGATCACAGGGTAGAGTAATGTCTAGGGAAAGCAGCACAAGGTGAAACTTCAGCAAAGTCAATTCTGGGCTTAATATTGTCAATGCTGCCATGCACATACTTAAATTTTTTTGGAATACTGAAATACAAATGAAAATTGATGTTACTAATTTGAATGCTAATTAGGTTTTGTCTGCCCAAGTGATCTGGAGTAAATAATTACTGTAGAAATGATGGCCCAGAATCATGAGCACTATTTTTGCTGATAGTAATTTATAAAACAAATTACAGTAAATAAACCAGATCATTTGCATATTTTAACCTGTTGCAATCTGCTGCTCCCAGCACTTCCATGCCAGGAGCCAGGATTTCCAAGAAGCCATGAATAGGAGTCCTGTATCAATCTGTCAGAAGCTTTTATTGCCGTGCAAATCAATACACTGTAAAAGTCTCATTGTGGGAATGCTCCCCTTTGTGTCAAAACAATTTTAAGGTTGTTAATATGAATAACATTTATATCAGTTGAAAATATGTCAACCACAAAGCAAAACAAATGTAGAAACATTAAGGACACTTGTATGTAGTGCCAGCATAAACAATGATTACAATATATTACATATATATTATTTTATTAGTGTCACTAAAGCAGAGACCATCAGTGACTTGGTGCCAGTGTCTTTCATTTCATATTTGTATTCTATAACCAACTTCTTCATGCAATAGGTTGAAAATGAAAGGAAGGAAGCCTTTTGAAGCCTTTTGAATTGTGCACTGTGAATCAGTTGCGTTATTGATCAATCACTAATTAGATGAAAATAAGTGTTTTAAAAAAAAAAAAAAGCATTTGCAGGATACAAAGACACTGGACTTCATGCAGGGCTTATTCGTTTGAAGAATGGTAACTGTTTGAATAAACTGAAATGTATACAGTATCCACCGCAGTCAGCTTCGCCTAATGTGTACCTAAATAAACAGCCATTAGGTATTTAGATAACCTCATTTGAACCATTTTTAAAACCCAGATGTTTTTATTGGTATTCCCATATGGTGAACTACATTGCAGGCCTGACTCCCTAACACAGATGTGAAGGTTGCATTTATATTTCTAAGTATGTTTCCCTCAGAGAGATACCCTTGTTGAATATTTTATATTATTGTAATGTTGTGTCAATTCATTGTTTATGTTAATTGTCTTTTTAAAGAGCATTATTAATGTCTTTTTTTATGTTGACTGCAAGCAATTACTATCAAAGCCTTTCATGTCAGAGATGCCATTTGCTTCTCCTTTACACAACAGTGGGATTAACATAGAACACATAGAGCTACCCACTCTTTGATTGAAACATAATATTACACAGCTGAGCTAATTGATGAGATGGAAACAGAATTGGCTCCACTGAGAGTGAAGGACAGAACCAATATTCAAAGCCATGTTGAATCAGTCAACCCAGTAGGCATGCATGCCCGCTCAATCGTAGAACATTTGTGTAGATTATCATTACTCATCTTTCCTCATCATGTTCATTTTGATGATGGAATGTCAATAAAATAAAGATTATGCTTTTGTCAGGGTTTTCGTGATTTTTGATGGCACTTTGACACCCAATTTGTTGCAGACTATTACGTCTTTGAATGAGTTTTATTATTCAGTACTTAGTCACGAATGTGTGAGCCAGGAAAGGACTCTTTATACCTGATGATCCCTTATTACATATCCTTGCTGTGGCACACTTCATTAACTTGTAGTTCAGTGTTTGTATTACTATTATATAGTTAGTTCATCGCACTGTGGCATGTGACAAGGGTTCATGAACAGTATTTAAACATTCCATTATGTTTAAGTTATTAAGTTTCTTTTAACATGTATAACTTTTGCACTATTGCGTATCCAGTAGTTATGCTAATGGTAATACAATAAATAGTTGATAAACATATCTCTGTTTATGTTTAAGAGATAATGTGACAGAAATACAGCTGTGTTTCTGCTTGAAAAGAATAGAGTTGGTTTGTTGCCTGGGGATAATCAAGTCTTTCTCTGTTCAGATTGATTGCTGTGTGCAGTGCAAACATGGCTCTGTTTGAATGTTAGCAGCAGCCTCTCTGAAAAGTTTATTAAAACATGTTGCTAAGTGACTTTGGGTAACTAAATGGCAGGTTAATGATTTGTGGGGCTGCTTCAAGCTCTGAGAAAGAAAAACACTCCACAAATAAACAAGTCCTAGCTTCCTATAACAGGACGCTCGATCGTCTTCACTGAAAATGCCTAAGACGTGAGTTTTTCTAAGAAATAGTAAATACATCACAAAATTAATTGATTTTTTGCAAGTGCACATACTGTAAATGATTTAAATTTGATTCTATAAAGTTGCAAATAGTTTCATACAGAAACAATAGTACAATAATATATATTCACTGTAGTACTGTGGCCAGTTTACCAGTATAGTTGTTTCACAGCACATCATGGTGTGAGTTTTGAAAGCTGTGTGAAGGAGAACATTTTCAGATATGTACCTCATGTAAATATAATAATTTTAAGCAGTTCTATACAGTGCATAATTGTATGTTTCGGGACAGGAGGTGTAACATCTAAGGATTTCACGCAGCTGTGAAAATAAAGTACCTTCAGTGTCTGTATGCAGCAATAAATACTGGATACGTTGCTGTCAGATTAATTATATATCCCTAGTAAACTATATTGTTGATTACAGACAACATTTCTTCTTCATACCAGGCACAGAAAATAGCTGTATATGAAAATACAAGTCAAAATTCAAGTGAATTCCATGTGCTGCTCTTACAATAAAATAATGTTGTTCTTATCATCTACACAGCTTACCAATTTCCAAGCAGCTTGCTTCTGTCAAAGGTAAAGCATGTCTCTATTTCCAATATCAATAAGCTTATATTTATAATCACCTGAACTAAGCTATCATCTACCAACTAACAGACTGGGTAGATTTGTTTTTAGTTATTTTTTCCAATGACTGAGGCGTTGAATAAGCATCTACCTGTCTTAAAGTTATTGTTGCTAACAAATACTTCTCAACAGGAGACATAGGTCTCAAATGTGCAGTTTTGAAAGAAACACATATTGTGGCAAACGTGTATTTTCAATTTAAAACATGACATCTGGTTGAAGAAAGTTCTCTGTTTACATGCCGCCTCTCAGGAAATCTGTTACACTTGTACTCCCTAGGTCATTTAATGCTAGAGGTTTAGGTTTGTTACTGGTTTAAAGTTGGATAATGACAGGAAAGAAGCTGTTGAAGGTGTGCAAATGTGTCCTTCTAAGTAATATGACCAAGGAAGTGTAATATTATCTGAAAAAAGCCTGACAAACAGAGATTTATTAAACTTACTGTAGTACCAGATATGTTTTATATGTGTACTATAAATTGAGCTTCTGGAATTATTTTGTTAGCTCTAATCCTGTACCACTGCTAATATGGTTAGGATTAGATCATTTTCCTGTTTGTTTTTCTGGTTTTTTTTCAGCTTTTGGAAAAGCCTCAGATCTAGAAATGGCGACTGCAACAGCAGCACTGGTATTTTATAACTCTGCTGGACCAGATGGCAAACTGAGCAAAGCAGGAGCTAAAGATTTATTATTGACACAATTTCAGATTTTCACAAGGGTAAGACCTGTATCACTTAACATAAATGATCGTTATGGCTATTCACAAAAGATTATGGTATTTAAAAATGATTGTATCACCTTTAGGCAGGGCTTTCAATGTACTGTACTAGAATAACACCTAACATAAAAGGATTTCAGTGTATTTATTATTTATACACAGGGAGTGTTGATGATTTTATAACCTTAAAGGAATTCTATGAATAGCAAATACAGAGCAGCTCTCACTTTCTGACATAATAAAAGAAAACAAACAGATTAAAGGCAGTGTCTATGGAAATCAAATGACATCAGGAAAAAAAAAAAACATAAAAAATACACAATATTGAAAGAATGCTGCAATGATTCATCTCATGTATCCCATTTGTCTCCTGTTTATAGCATACACCTATATTTTAATGTCCTCCGTTTAATGATTTGTATATCACACACTAAGATGAAACAGAAAAAAAAACATAACATATACAATTGAACGTCATATAGTACGTAATGAATATTATGGGATACAGACATGAACCCAAATTTTCCAAAATAAACTGGACAACGCTTACCTGGTAACAAACACTGATGCAGCATCTTTTCTTCATGTTGGGTCTCCATTCATATGAGTTGGACACTTAAGAATTAATATAGCTAGGGTAGGGTTTGGAGTGATTCAGGGGATTTCTCAACTAAAATGCAATATGAAGAAACGCTTGAAGTGCCCTGGGGTTTATAATACTAAGGATTAACATCTTCTTTTCAAGACAGTACCTCCTAAATCAACCTAACACTAGGCGATGGTATGAGTTGACCATTCTCTGTTTAGAACAGTCCCAGCATCCCCCTCTATAATCCTCTCTGTGTTGTGCTCATTTAGAAGCTGTGCCAATGTCACAGAATCTATTCAAATGAATAACAAATGAACAAGGGGTCTTTTCAAATCGTTCTGAACACGAGTGTGTTTGACAGGGACAAGAGACGAAACCAAAATACAAAGAAATCTTCGCTGATCTTGAAGTAGAGAAAGAGAATAAAATGGATCTAGAAGACTTCATGGTCTTGGTAATGAGCCTGACAATCATGTCAGATGTTATACAAGATATTCAAGATATGCAAACCAACAAGTAAATACGTTTCAGTTAATGTTCAGATGAAGCTGTTGGCTTGTTTGGGCTTTGTAACTTTGTAAATTTTTTTTGTGGTTTGGGTGGGTGGGGGGGTGGTTGGGAGGTTGAAGGATTTGTTGAAAATAATATAAAATACTGTATAATGATAAAATATAATTTAAATCATTTATTGAACAGTAAACTGACGTGTTATAAATGATGATATATAAATGTAAATTGTAAAATTGTAAGATACAGTGAGTGCACATAATTTCTCCACAGGCAATATATATATATATATATATGAAAACTTGTGGTGCATAATTCTAATTGAATGTGCAGTTTATTGTAATGAATAAAGCAAATGAGGTTATTCAGCAGATGGTTATGTATCCCACTGATGTGACAGGATAAGAAATCGATAGAAAAAGATGATCTGCATACAAAAAGGCATTTTCTTGCCCTTGCAGTCTGTGCTCTTTTTTCTTTCTATTGCTTATGTACATTCTTTGTAAAGCCTAATAAAATCCCTATTTTCCGACCTCACATGTCACCGGCATGTTGGTGTGCAAAAACTCCAGTCAACTTTGTGTAAGATTAATAAAACCATCTCAGAATAATTCAGGTGCATAAATAACATTAATTGAATGTGTATAATATCTGCTTTGTTTTCATGTGATGAGTAGGAAGAAATTAAACATTTTAAAATGTATACAATAAAAATACCACTGTAGTTTCTAAATAGACATGCCCTGCTGTCTGATTTTAGAGTATCTAGAAGGATTAAAAAGACCTAAGAATAAAAGGAGTGTGTTTCTGTTGTTTAAGTCTCATAATCAAACTTTGTCCACTTGCTATCTCATAGACTTCAGACTCAGGTGTGACAAGGCAACTCATTGCTATTCTTACAAACAAGGTTTTCAAAAGTGTTACCAACATCAAACACTTTACTCTTAAAACCTCATTACATTCTCAAGGTTCTGTATTGTGTAACAAACCTGTTTTTACCTGGCAACAAGTCAAGTTATTTAAACATCAAGTAGTATGCATTCTTTATACAATGCTATTATTATTATTATTATTATTGTTGTTTATTTGGCAGACACTTTTATTATACAAGTAAATAAATAAATAAAATCTATCAACTGATATTTATTGACTGATTACAATTGATTTAGCCCAAAAGATGAATCTCTTGTTTCAAGCATGAACTAAGGCAGTCAAGGCAACGTAAATAACCTTGCTAAAAAAATCAGTTTGTACTATTCAATATTTCAATTGGTATTGTATTGCCTAAATGTCCAGTGATTCATTATACACAGACAATATCAGAATTCTAGGTGGAAAATCTATTAATCGCTAGATTAGTATGTACAAATAAAAGAGTATGCATTTGATAATACAGTAGCCTCCATGCTACATTGTTGTGCAATGTTTGGCTTTATACAGTCTTTGTGGTTAACATGGCAACAGAGAATTATAATGTACTTCCTTATTACTCTACAACAGCCAAGTAAAGGAACACAGCTCTATGTATCAATTGAATGATTCAGTATTAATTTGAAGCATATTAGATCATGGCTAATGTTAAGCTGGCTGTCTACAACCTTCTTGAAACATTTTACAAGTATTCTGGCAAAGAGGGGGATGCCCTTAAACTGAACTAGAAGGAGCTCACAACCTTACTTCAGCAAGAGCTGCCTTCCATTGTACAGGTAAGAAATGCATTGGAGACAAGTGACTTTAAATGCAACATGCACTTCATAGTCTTTAGAGAAAATGTTTCAATTCAACCTTATGGTCACAGATACACGTTTCTGGGGTTTCAACTTAAGGATTAAAGGTGGGGATTTTCAAAACAGTTCAATCACAAGTTATTGCAATATTGAATGTGAAAAAGGCACCACAAGAGACCAGGTTACCACATGTATAAACATACATAAGTGGCGCTCTTCGGCTATCATTTATTAAGCAGATACTTGACTTCAAATGCACTTATTTCCGTGTTCCAATGAGTCACCATTTGAATATATTAATCGTTTCATTGTTATTTTGAAAAATCAGTGTTCCAGCTGTGTAAATTGCACATTGGGTAGAAGGTGGTGTGCTTTTGCAATATCATTATTCGTAATAAGATATGTGAGATATTCCCACAGTCAGTTGTTAGTTTCTAAACCTTAAATCAATGCATTTCAAATGGAGTGAGTCACTGGTTGTGATCTAACAAGGAGCTTTCATTGTGACAATTATTTTGTTTAGCATTCTCCTTTCCAAAGTGGTGTCATACTGTAAAGGAAATTAAGAATATGTGACACACTTCAAAATAGAGGTTCATTGAGTATGTTTTACCTTTTATTTTTATATCATTTTATATGCTTGAAAAATTTAAGTTTTGAAACATTTGCATGACTCAGACATTTTCTAAAATCACTTTTCAAATAGGCAATAAATAATTTTGCCAGCAACATTTATCAAGGAGAGGTTTCTAAAACCAATCCATTGCAACTTGGGTTAGGAGTAGCCAGGCAGCACTCAGAGATCTTTTTTATTGATCTAAACAGAGGCAAATCTAATACCACAACTCACGTGTAACACAACGTTTAGACAATAAACAGTGAAGCCAATGTAAAAAGCTAAAACAACAAATTAATTGTCCTTTTATAGCTAACTTATCGAACTTGTAACCACCCAGAAGAATGATGCTGCAAGCAGAAATGCCAGTCTGTGGCATGTGCTCATCCTCTAGTAAAAGTTAAGCAGAGCTAGACCTGGGGATTTAAAGTGCACTGGTAATGAGATATATAACAAAAAATGTTTTCCACTGCCTCTCATATATTAAACACAGGGTTTCTTCAGTAGAATTGAACTTCGACAAGGTATATGCTCAAGCTAGTTGAGTCCCTAACAAGCAATACTCCGTCACTTCTGAGGCATGGATAAGAGTCTACCTGGGCTAGACTGAATGAAAATTAATGGGGAATGAAACCATTTGAAAGTCCCACATATGTGATAAATTCAAGTGATATTAGTCTACCAGCAGACTCTTGCTGTAGTAAAGGAAATGATCAATTACTGAATTATTGTATAGGCTCCACTTCCAAACATCTGACAGGCAGTTCACAGATTAGACAAGTCAATACGAATTACATCAGGCTTTTTTTTTTTTTTTTTTTTAAATATGTAAACTCCTCTGTGCTTTATGTATTTCTAGACTTTGTTGTCTTTCCGGTCATTTGCCACAAATATCCTCTTAAATTGCAGTAAAGAAATACTAAAATAGTTTTCACATTCAACACATTTTGTTTTTTACCTTCCTAAAGGAAATTCCAATATTGGCCAGATTGATTCTGGTTGTACTGACTCAGGAGACTTGGCACTGGTTAAGCTGGTCCACAAACATAGCTTAATTAAAAAACACTTTGCTTTAAAATACTAAAGTCAACTGTTTATTGTCTCCTAAGTTATTATTATTATTATTATTATTATTATTATTATTATTATTATTATATATTATTATTATTATTATTATTATTATTATTATTATTATTATTATGCTATAACCATTGTCTGAGATCATATATGCCTGCAGGCCAGCCAAGTAGAAAGCTAATAATTATTTGTTCCAATTCCCAACTCTTAGCTTAGCAACAATTTTTGCTGTATATGCTTGTCATGAGGCTGTGAATCTATTGGGGTTTTATCAGTCCAAATAAGCACTTGTCATACTAAATTAGGCAATAAAATATAACATATATTCAAGCTTGAAATACATTTGTTGATAAAGAAAAAAATGTATAAAATGAATGGTACCCATAAAGTAGTTGTCAAAGAGTAGCCAAATGTAAAGATCAAAAACGTGATTACTACAAATCATACAACAAAAAACAATTATGATTCTGTCAATATCTGACATATGCACCACATGTCGTTAAGAATGGGTAAGCCCGGAAAATAGAACAAATACTGGATTACAAATAAAATATTACTGTATTTTTTTTTTTTCCAGATCTTTGTAACAAATCTGAACCAGAGTCACCATTAGTCAATGCAAGCTAATGCTTCATTATTACAAGCCGTAGGGCATTAATTTGAAGCCCTTTTTCTGCAAAGATGTTTATTGCAAGATTTATAATATTATTGAAATATATTTTGTTATTCTTTTGGTTAATGTAAAATATAATCTTAAATTAGGATTTATAAAGATATGTTGTTTCTGTCTGTCGTTCGCTGTCTCAAATGTAATTTGTTTTTATGGTACAGGATGACGCTCTGGCCTCCATAGACACAAACAGGGACGGAGAAGTTGATTTTGAAGAGTTTATAACTTTCATAAATGAAAATACTACCACCAAGTGGGACAGCTACGTACGAGCTTTGTTAACAGAAAAAAGGTAATTCACCCTAAAAAAGACGAGCATGCATACAGGTTGGTTGTAATATACACATGCTGACATTTGCTATGTTGCAGAAATACTAAACTGAAGATAAAGACAGCAACAGAAAAATCCATGGCTGTACTAATAAAGACTTTTCAAAAGTATGCTGGCAGAGAAGGAAACCCACTGTGTCTTGAAAGCAGAGAGCTAAAGGATCTAGTCAGGGCAGAAATGCCCACACTATACAAGGTATTACTTAACATTTCATATAGGAAAAACTAGGAAGAGACATTTTAATATATAAATACAGTTACTAAAGTTAGGAGAACTATCTGATTTTTTTGTGGGGTTTTTTTTTTTTTTTTTTTTTTGCAGTGCTTTCAAAGTAACAGAAAAGGTTCAGCAGACATTCTGAGGATGCTGGACACAGATGAAGACGGGAAAGTGGGCTTCAAAGAATTTATGTCATTTCTTTCCAAATTTGCTGTTGCAGTAGATATGGCAGTTGTGCGCTCAGTCGAGACCAAAAACAGCTGACTGTACGTTAAAAAAAAAACTAAAAACAAAAGAATTATTTAAATCTATACAGTAGACGTAGTAATTAAAACCTCCAATAATTACGTATTACATTAGTTATTAACTATGTTAATGTGACATAACCAGATTAGGTACAATGGAGTAAATTTCACTTCATTGATATTATATATATATATATATATATATATATATATATATATATATTTGTTATCAATGTGCTAGGCAGACGTCCACACATTGTGAAACATCAGCTCAAATATTGAAGGAAATGTTTTGACAATCGTACAACGTGTTGGACACAATAAAATGTATAGCCGCTTTCTTTAAATCAAGCACAGTAACTAGGTTTGGTAGTCTAGTTTGTTCTACCATGGTATCTTGGCGATCAAGACTTTTGTTGTATCTGCTTCAGTTAGAGCTCAGCTATTGGTATCCTCAGTGGTTTTATTTCCAGTATATTCTTTGGCCTTCAAATATTGAGTTCCTATGTAGAAAGTATGGTGATCACCTACTCCTTTTGAATTGTCTTTGTCCTTCTTCAGCAGTTTTGGTGTTTGATGTTATACTGTGTAATTATATATTCTTCAAAAAAAAAAAAGTCACAACTTGTCACAATTTTAGTAACTGATATTAAAATAGACTCATATTACCTAGTTTAAATAAAATTAAATAAATATAAATAAATTAGTAATCAGCAAATAGTTTCAGTTAATTACAGTTAACGAACTATATATATATATTATATATATATATATATTATAGATATATATATAATATATATATATAGTTTTGTTAATATTAATGTTTGTAAACTTTGTTGAACAACAGACTGTACTGTGTCCTTGTCTCTTATATCGTCACAACCTAATGCTGCCAGGTGAATTTACAATGGAATGAAAAAAGCAAAAAATGATCTGTGAAAACATTTAACATTTTCCACTCTCACATTGAGTTTTCACCTCACATTCTTGAGGCAACCTTTAACAATATGCAAAAAATAATGGTATGGGTGTTTGTGGCACTCTTCCCAGAAGTAACAAAGTAATATCATTGTAATGTTTATACAGTAAATAAAGATAACAACAAATGTTCAATGCACTTGAGGAAATTGCATAAAAACAACACATATTGTATTTAGAATATGTCCATTAAAAAACATAATGTGCATAATCCATTTGCAGACAATGAGGAGCCTATTAGTCAATCTGCAGCTTAATAAAGGATGTCACAAAATGAACTGCTTGTGGGTTTTTTTTTGTGCAATTACTGTTTCAATATTTAAATGACTCTGCCTTAATTGATATGTTGCTGCCATTAACTATTTAGTTCAAACGTAATTATAAAATTGTTCTATTAACATGTAAACACAGTATTATAAGACTTCCAATCATCCAGATTCCTAAAAACCTTCCCTAGCAACCACTTTTTTATTTTAATTTGAAAATTAACAGCAAAATACATTAAACATGAGATGAGATTCAAATATTTACCAAAGTCTTTTTTTTTTTTTGCTTGCTTTTTCTTTAAAAGGAGAACATCCATAACTTCAAAACACTGAGGTAAAACTACTGTGTAGAAAACTAGGTCAGGCAGACAAATGTTTGGACTAGTACACTGAAGAAAGCCCAAGATGAAACGTTTGTCTGCTCGAAGAACGGGGTCTAGTTTTAACTTGGCTCTTTTTGTCAATAGCAAATCTTTGAGATTGCTGTGAAAGTAACCCTTAGGTTATTAGGCCTGTAATTTGTAACTAAGAAACATATCACGTAAACACTAAGGCCTGCATTGTATTAAAATCTGAGCCTCTTCCACAATTTGGTATACTTACCCATTTGTTATACTCATCCTCTGAAATTCTTTGAAAAGCAATCAATATCGTTGAACTAGTCAACAATTTTATCAGAAATAGTCAACAGTTTTGGCTCCTGTAGCTACTTTACAAGTGTAAACACAGTAAGCCTGTCTACATATCTGGTTGCTTGAATTCTTTAAGATGGATGATAATGGAGAAGGTTTTTCCGACGGAGGTTTCTTTGTAGGGGATCGATATCCTTAAAATGTACTCTTGTGCTTTTGATACCTTTGGCACCTGCTTTTCACCGTCTTGCTCCTGATTTCAAATTAAATGTCACCTCTTTCCTGTACCTAAATAAAACAAATCATGACCATGTATGTATGCATTATAGATACATTTCTATTCATTCTGGTGAACAAATGATTTTTAGAGCATTCTGATTTATAACAAGTCTGTGGGGGGCAGTGTAAAGAATGCAATGAGCTTCTGCTATCTTTATTTGCAAGTATAAATGGTCTTGTTATGCCAGTCAAAACGAATTTTGTCCTTCAACACACAGATAATGTGTACTGTAGATGCATATGCACATATTGGGTCCAAGAACATAATCCCATACTATCTTTTTCTAGGGCTCTGGAACAGTGTAGGAATATCTAGTAATGAGTTCCGCATACAGGAAATTAAAAACAAACATGTTTTAAAAAAAATCTTACTCTTTAAAAACAGATTTTAACAGCTGGTTTTATACTGTTGAATACCTTATAACTAGTACTTAATACATAGTACAAATGTTTCTTACTGTCACCAACATCACCTTCTCGATCTTTGTATTTAAAATAGGAAATATATTCACTCTGAACTGTGGCTTGGGAATAAAGGGGCCATGATTTACTCAGTCAGTAACGCACTAATTGCTGATTGCAATCAAGTTTAACTAGGATAATTGTGCACTGAAAGTGTAGTTTTTAGTGAGGTCCAGTGGTAAGGTCTATTATTTCAATTCCTTAACCATTCGCCCAAGCAGGTTCAATTTAGGGTGAACAAATTACTTGAAATTGCTGTGCGCTACAAATGGGCAGGCAGGATAATCATTCAATTCCTCACTGAGGACAAGAAGACAATGTGCAATAATTGCAATCCGATCATCAAAAAACGTGTTTATGAAAAGTCAGGAAGTAATAATTTTTGGCAATTAAAAGAACAGCATTTCAATATCATGTACTTTAGCACAGCTTGGGAAGGGGTGCTGGATAAATACCTCATTTTGGCACATTATTGATGGTTGTTTTGGGGCGATGTCGTTGGGTTATGAAGACCCTTTTAATGGGTTTTGATTGTTGAATGTGATTTTCAGTCAGAATATTTTATATTTGAGACTCGTGATTAAAGTAGCATGTGGTTGTCAGTATTAGGGCAATTTACTGTGCAAAAATGTACATTTCTTTTTACTTTGAGGTCTTTTTACTTCTTCCTTCACTAGACTAACAGTGAAGATGAGAGACTGTAGGTGAACCTATATGGCCACCAAATGGGCATATTAATGCCATACATGGTTTGTTATGAAGTGTGCCAGTGTAAATAAAGGGCCGTCTGGTTTCTGTTTGAATAAAGATTTATTATTTTGAATTTAAGTTTGGCAGGGGTACGGTTAATTCCATCCCTGCCAAATACACATGTGGAATGTGGCTGGGTCTTGATCATTAATCAAGTCCCAGCCACATGGCATAAAAGGAAGGCCAAATCCTTTGTTTATTGGAGTAGTTTGTAGAATCTATGGAAACCTTTAGGGAAGGCCATGATTAATTTGTTTAGCGCTTGTGTTTAGATTGAACTGTTTACTTGGTAAATAAATAAATCTGTGCTTTGGCTTTAATAGCAGCTTCCTGACTTTGAATCTACACCCTGGTGACAAACAGACTTGCTGCGATGTTACCCTTTCACAGTAAGAATAAGAGGAATTAATCTTTTTGCATGGGTATCATTCAAACATTAGAAGAAATCAATTATTAGTAGGAGCTCTATTAGAAAAAAAAAAACCCTTGTTCAAAAATGCCTGAGCAGCTAAACACAAAGTATGAGCAGCTAAACACCTACCTGATCCAATTTCAAAGCTAAATGCATTATCTGCAGTCTAGGTCCTTATAGCTTAGTCTAAATGCACTGATGTTTGTGCCAACTATGATTGTTGAAAATAAAGGATTTGTATGTGTTTGGAATGCACGCAGGTTTTTCATCATTTTCTGGTGTAGTTGCAATCATGCTCAGGGACAAATGCACAGAACAAGATATTATTAGGGGTTTTATTTGATTTGATCATTAAGCAGTGAAAATAAAAATGATATGAACTTAAAGGTTTTTTTAAATGCATAGCAGGTATTCAGTGACTGCTTAGGAAACAGTTCTGTATACCTTTTTTCTTCTTTTTTATATTTAAAGATCTGCCTAATGGGGGATGTCTCTTCCCTGAGAGGCTCTTTATTGAAATTTTAGTTTTAGCAAAATGACACAACATTTCTACAGTATGTACTTAATGCCTGCAAAAGTGGACTCTTAAAAAGATTTTTAGTTGCTAAGTGGGATTGACTGTTTGACAACCTTATAACCCTATGTGCCACTTGTGGTCTTAAAAGCACCTTCCATTAAACTTGGAAAAAGGCCAACAGAAATTGTGGAAGTAACTGACAAGAATTGTTCGATTTAAATGGTTCTTGTTGTCTCGCTACAGCTCGGTTTTTGGAAGTATCTTTGCACTGGTAAATTCCTAGTACAGTAAATAAACAATGACAATCTGTCAATTGACAATTTTACAATCTATGTGTATTCAAAATGCATTGGCCTGTTATGTGCTTAAGACTGTTGCAGAAATGGTTTTGTTTAGTGCTCACATCAGCAACATTTTTTTATTTATTCAAGCCTCCACAACCAGACTTGTTATCAATTCTATCATTTCGGTGATGGGATTGATCCAGGACTGCTAAATAAACTGCGTTCCTATTGGTTATTCTACAAGTCTGTTACTTTCCCAATCTTGTAGTGTGCTATAAGACAACACATATCAACCAACTAGAGCATGTTATTTATTTGAAATATGCAACACATATATGGTGTCCTTTTATTCATTGGTGGATTTAGCTTATCTAAAACTACCTTTATATTACTGTATATAAAAAGACATATGATGGCTTATTGTCTGCCAACATAACTCACTGATCTACCCACTCTATTGAATTGGTCTAAACTAAGTAAACTACTTTTTATTTAACTCTTAGTGTTGACAAATGTTTCAAACTGTGACAAGCTTTAGTGAGTCGGGTTCATTTTCGATTTCATCAAGTAAAGCAATATATTTTTTCATCATGCAGCTTTCAGTTGTCTATTTCCTAAGTACCCACTGCCATGGTTAATTAGCTGCACACTGGGTTTTTTCTTTAAGTGTTATTATAGTGTGAAACTCTATAAACTATATGAAATTTTTCAGGGTGCAATTCTGTATTAGTGATGTTAAATGCTTTCAGCAAATGTAGCTTTATACAAGCAATTTTAAAATGCCTGTTTGTTTTTTGTTTTTTTAACAATGAGGATGTAACAAAATATTTAGCTGGCATTTCAGTTTTTTTTTTTGTGCCATGTTGTTGTAATTTATTTTCTAGTTTTCCCAGGTCTGCTTGCAATATCCTCACATGCATTACACTGTACTGTATTTCAGGAGAGGAAAAAAAAAAAAAAAACATTCCTGTTAGGACACAGGTTTCCGTGTCTGAGTTAGATATGGTATTGCTATGGTCAAGCTAACATGCAACTTTTACATTAGGTAGAAAAGTTTCCCTTAACCCGTTGCAATACTATTATGCAAGTGAAGGAGGTGTTAATTTCAGGAGTGTAGCAAAATATACAAAAAGGCTTAAATTTAATATTTCATGATTTAATCTATAGTATTACGCCACTGTCAGGTGTACATTTATGACATACAATTGTTAATTATACTGGGCTTATGAAAACTAATGCTAAAATGATTCATACAAGTGTAACCCTATTCGACTAAGTTTGCATGAATGCCCCTCTATATTGCTAGGCCACATGATACTGGTTCAAATAACTGCCCAGGGCCTGTAGGTCCACTGTTTGCTATGCAACAATTGTCTGCTGGCATGTTCTCTGCACTGATATAACAAAAGCAAATACTTTGGCATTAAACTTTTGTTGCCTTAAAAAGCATGCAGTACCTATTAAAAACAAGCATCAGATAATAAAAACCCAATTTATTATTCTACAGCCTTATAACCACACTAAGGACTTTTTTTTTTTTTAAATGCATTACAAATGGATACTTATCACTGCACATTAACTAGAGAACCACATTAGTACAGCACTTGTTTAAAAATTCAAATACTGGTGTTTTTGTGATCTGATGTTGCTTGATAAAACTGATTAAAAAGTATAACAAGTCCTTTTGGATTTTTTTTTTTTTTTTCCCCAACCATGACCTACATATTTTGTTAGGTGCACTGCTTTAAAAAGGTGGACTTCAGTCTCTAATGAGACCATCATAAGCACCAGAATCAGATCAGATACTATCCTTTGAGGCCAAAGAAAGTAGATTTCATGTTCCACAGCACCACCTGGTGTACAATGCCAACTATCCTTGAAATTATGATTTGCCTCTTGCCTGTACAGTTTATTCTGGACTGTTTACAATCTTTATTAGAAATATATATGAGCAGCTTTGATTTTTTTCCATGGATGTACATGCAGGTTAAAATGGGGCTGTGATCATTATTGTTTGTAATGTACACCTTGAAATGTCTGCTATAATGCAAGATGTATGTGGTCTTCTACCTTCACAGTGATTGTAAAGCTTCCAGACACATACATGGAGATCACTTTCTTTTTTTTAATTTTTACCAGGGATTAGATGTAGTTGCTGTTGTAAACATGTAGACTTTGAATTCAGTATTGCATAAAAGCAGTGCACACACAAACAGGGTCCTCACAATCTCACTGTTAGAAATAGAAAAAGAGATACATTTGCACACAATTCTCCAATGCAATCCGAAAGTTTTATAGGAGGCTAGGGGTGTAGGAGAAGAGTTTTGAGAAGAGTCCTGAAAATGTAAGGCAGGCAATGTTGTTTCTTGTTCTTATAAAGCCTAGCTGGAAGTGAGTGATACGAATTTCTTTACTTTTACATGGAGTACATTCAGGAATAGTGAGTTTCTGCTGAACTTGAGGGTTTTTTTAAGTTTGGAACTCCTGTGAATATGATGAAGGGATGGCAAGCTGGATTTGCATTGATGAGAATTGGACTTGCACCAGCAGGGCCATTGGCAGATATGAAAGCCCCCAATGTACCCTCAAAGGAATCCCCATCGATTTGTTTTTGATGAGCGGGTTCGCATTCATGGTCAGTGCACATAAAATGAACATCTAGATTTCACAGAACAAATACGATACTGGTATTTAGTACTGTGGTTTATGGGATGCTGTACATACATTATGAAAATCTACCTGCAATCCCCTTTGACATGCAAAATTTTCCATTAGACTTTCCATCTTTAATAAGACAGGGAATGGCTAGGCAGTCTCATTTACCTGAAGGTAAATTCTATGTTCTAAAACATTTATTTAAAATAAATGCTTTAAACTGGCACGGGGAATGCGAAATGTATAAAAGAAGAAATAACAAAACAAGTATGTCCTGTGCTTTATTTGCTTTCTGCGTTTCTCGATTTCACGTGATACATTTTGAACATCTCTACATTTGGTTTGAAAATCTGAATTATTGTACTTTTAGTTATACTGTAGCCATGGCCACCACATACCTTTGTGTTTGTTATGCTGACTGGTTAAAAGTTTGCCAACATATAAAAATATAAAATATAAAATAAAAACACTGTCATAATTCAACACAGGCTAACCTGAAGATGGCAGCAGAAATAGAAAAATCGATGTGCACGTCCACATACACCAGTGAATAATTTAGTTATCTGGCTGTTGTTTTTCTGATTTTGATCTACCCACGGTAGCACGGTTTTGCAGAGCTGTTGGTGTGTTATGTGGTTCCTAGGTATCAAGTGTAAACACGCCAATGGCCTTCTTTGGAAATGAAAAGTGATGCTTGGGATTACATGTAACATGACACCCCTGTCACTAAAACTGATAAATACACTGTGTTGACTTTTGTTAGTTATTTAAATTGTGTGTCCTGGTTGTATTAATCTTTGCATATACAACTAATAAAGCAAGCAATGTGATGAACATTTACAATACACATAACTGCAGTTTCTGAACACTTCTTCAGCCAACTGAACATTTTGGCTTTTTTTTAATGTATTTTAGATACCATTGTTGAAGTTCTGTTTGGAGATTAGGGTTATAACATATCAAAGCTGAACAATAATGATGCATCTTAATTAGTTAATACAGCGTACCAATGATAAAACTGTTGCACTAGAGCAAAACGTTTTTTTTTTTTTTTTAAATACTGTAGAATTAACCCACACAATTTATAGGAAAGCCTGACACCTTCAGGCAAACAAAGATACTTGAAAAATGTAAAATGAAGTCTGTACTGCCATCTTCAGGGAAACACACACATTAAATGTGAAATCAACCAAATCCAAAAATGAGTCAAAATTTGATATTTCCATATACAAATACTTGTACATGCTAAATATATTTCCTCTGATGTACAATAGTCAGATTTATTGTAGATATATTATTTTCATATGCAGACAGCATTGTCAGAAGGCTGAAACAGTCAGACAAACTCAATGATACTCAAGTGAAAACTCCCAAAATTAACAATGGTATCTCTCCATTGCATATTAAGTATGTAGCGGTCTACAAATGACCAACTGTCCACTTCAGTTTAATGGCTTGTACCATCTTGGGGGTATTCCAATATATAGCAGTGACCTTTGGTATTTCTAACAGCTTTGACAGAATTCTCATCTTCAGCCAAGTCATTTCTAACAGAACAAGGCTTTGAAGGATGCAGTTGACAAGTGCAAGCAAATGAATATGGAATTGTGTTAAATACTATCAACTACATGTTAAGCAATCAGAAGAGAATATATTTTGGTAAATACGTTTCCTTGTCCTTAAAACATCTTGAAGGTGCCGTCGATGGATCTTCACAGTCCTGGTTAGTTAAACATGCAGCAGAATAAAGCATGGCTTGCTTCTCAGTACTGTGCTTGCAGAGACCCCAAGTCTACAAAGATGAAAGGGAAAAAGAATAAAACATTGGAGCCCAAAGGAAAAGGAATTGCAAGGTATGCAGCAGCTGTTGACTGCTAAACTAAAATATTCATCAATTTTATTTCTTGACTCAAAATGGCACAACAAAATTCACTTCTAAAATAATGTTACAGGATATAAGTATTGGTAAATACACTTTTACCACTCATTAAACTGGATCTTTTTTTTCCAAATTAATTACCAATGGAATTCTAACATGTTTTATATATATATAGATGGCATGGAGCTGTATCGACTGATCTAATGAAGCCAGATGTTCTCCAACCTAAGAATGAACCGTCCAATGAAAGTGACTCTGAATGCAGTTCAATCCCGGAGGGCAAGCAAGATGGACTGGGTTGGAAAGTGAAGAAAACTTTAGGAAAACTGCTGTTTCTCAGTCACCACAACCACCATCAATCCCATGAAAAATTGATGAAATAAAGATAATACATTCAACGGGCCAACTACAACAAAACACGCTGCCATTATTGGAAAAAAAGAGTTTCCTTCCAAAGAGCTTTAAGGAGCTACCATCTCCAAAACTGTTCACAAAAATGAAGTCGATGGTGGATGAGAACGATTATTTGAATAAATATAACGCTGTTAAAAAGGATATCAGAGGGACAAAGACA
Organism: Polyodon spathula; assembly: GCF_017654505.1. NCBI lineage: Eukaryota > Metazoa > Chordata > Actinopteri > Acipenseriformes > Polyodontidae > Polyodon > Polyodon spathula. Next base: position 32,903,281 of record NC_054549.1, on the reverse strand, counting down.
ACGGATCCCAAGCAGTTTTACAAGATAGAAGTGAATAAAATATGCACGTCATTTAAAGACCATCCACACCCAAGTGGTTTGATTTTACACAAATATATTGCTCATTTTTAATCGTCATAATAATTCCCCATTTTGTTGTGAATTATGATCAAAAATCATAATAGGGCTACATTTTGTACCTTTTAAAATGACATATATGTGACATTATCTATCGATAACTAAAGTTTCATTTCCCACTTTAAAATGGTCACATTAGTTACCCTGCAGTTCAAATAAACAGAAAAACTATGTATTACTTGTATTAAACATTATGATCAATTATATATGCAATTAATGTATTTTATATCTAAATTGTTTTAAATCTTTTTGAAAATGCTAAAAATCTTAGTCTATAATACCATTAGTTGCTATTTCACTTTTTACAGCAACTATCCAAGTTGGCTATGATGTGGAGGAGGCAGAAACAGAGAAGTTGATAGGAAACAAATTAGTTTTGAGATCAAGACGGACGTCAAGAAGAGTCTCTGTAACCAGCTTGCCCATTGGACTACAAAAGGTAGAAAATACATAACAGAAATGAAGAGTCACTAGCAAACACAACAGTAGTCAGATCTAGTTTTCAATAAATCATATTATTTTCTTAGTAAATGGTTGATACAGAATTCTTACCTTTTAGCTAACAAATATTATTGCATCGTTGAAGGGAAACACTATGGGCCTTTTTTTTTTTTAATCACCAATATCACAATTTTCCAGCTACACCTATTAATTTCTGATTTGCTAATTTTGCTAATTCAAAAAGAATATAAGAATGCAGTACAGAAAACTAAATAATTAGCCCAGACTTATACTGTCTAGTGCACTGGTCATTTAATTGAGATTATAGTTGGTTTAGATATTTGTTGCCATAAATATTGATACTTTTAGAGTTTAGGTAAGATCATTCATGGCTTCTGACTGCAATAGAAGAACAGTTTGCTTAAATTATTTTGCATGTACATTTGTTAGAAATGGTTAATGTGAGTCTACAGCATATGTTCATTCAACTTGCTCGAAACTATTTAAAAAAACAAAAAACAAACAAAAAAACCCTTCTAAATCTCCCCCTCAAGTTTTTTTTTCAAATGTATTCATATATGTATATTTACAGTTGTTGTTGTCTTTGTTTTTCAGGTGGATGATCTCATAGAAACTGTGGCTGATAGATCAGTGAAGCTCCTGGCACAGAGACATGCAGAGCTGGAACAGTGCAAGTTTCTCGGGGATGTGATCCTTCAATCCTCCAAGCAGTTTCAGAGGATTTCTCAAAAGAGTGCTCGGAAATACAAATGGAAAAACTTGTGTTTTCCTTGTGTGTGGTGCTGTTAAGTATCTGCCCTCAAAAACAAGAAAAACACACAACCAACTAAAGCGAAACATAATGACCTGTCTGATTTTATGAGGTGGCACTGTTCTGCAATAGTAATTTCTACCACTTTAGAAACTTGGAATAAGATCTCTGAATAGTTTGTATTCATGGAAAGCACTTGTGTATTAAACATCATCTTTCTCACATCAAGAAAAAGAAAGCAGTAATGTAACTGTGCAATTCAAACATGTCAGGAAATTACTGTACTATTTATTTTCATAATTGTAGTTAGTTTCAAAGTATATGTACTAACACCATAAGCAATACTTTTTTTTTGTTTTAATAGGACAAGAGAGCTATTCTAAATCAATCTAATAATACACACTGAAGATTGAGGGTCAAAACATGTGTAAACAGACTCCTTGTTCTTTGTTCAGTGTCCAGTTTCTGTTTCCATTTGGTTTTCTTGCTGTTCGTCAGCGTCTGAGAACTTTTCATCATCTAAATCAGAAGCAAATACCAGTACAAAGATTAAAACCATGAACACATAACAACTTCAATGAAGTATTTCAAAAGTGGACAATTTAATATCTAAAATACACATTAAGAAAAGTGCAAAAAAAACAAACAAAAATAAAAACCAACAACCACACGCACAACCCAATACTTACTTTCCAGTGTTTGTTGAAGTTCCTGGATGGTGCTTAGCAAAACATGAAATTGTTTCTTCCTCAGCTCAAGCTAAAAAAAAATAACACACACATTAGATACATATATAAACATCTCTAGTTAAAATAAAACTTCTGTCTGAATAGTTGCAATACCTTGTCTTCAACATTTTCTTTTATCTGGGACAGATGCTGCAGTTCTTTGTCAAGCGATTCAAGCTGCCTGCAAGTTATACAGATATTTACAAACAGGGTACTTTGAGATGATAAGTGTTAAAGATGATGATCGATGATAAACATGATGAAATACATGAAAAACAAAGTACAATGACCTTATGAGCAAAGAAAAAAGCAAGACTAGCTGATAAATATGGTGTGCCTATATTAAACAAAGACTTGCAACAGACAGTAAAACTTTATCAAAAAAAAATTAAAAACTAAAGACAACTTTAGTAGAATCTTGCAGAACACCTCTATCATCTTGCTGAAAATCTGGCAATACAAATGTTAACGTGTGATCGTTTCAGGAGGTAACAAAGAAATCTAAAAATACAGATTACGTTATGTAATGGGAAAAAAACATCTGATGCTATGTACTTACTTCAATGTGTCGTGCCTGTCAGGGTGCTGCTGAATAACCTTTGCTAACGCATCATATTCTAAAAAGAACAAAAACGAACACAACTATTTGGAAATTCTTATGTTTTGCAAATGTTCTCAGAAGAATCATTCAGATCCACCATAAGGATCTTATTTGGAGTTATGTTTAAAAAATATTAGCTGAACAGTTTACACTTCTACACTACATCTACACTTGTTTGAACGCACACACAAAAAGTCTGCCTTCTGATTTATGGAGACAAAATAATTATTGCATCTATGTGAAGATCATGCCTAGTTTACAACAATGACTAAACACCTGCAAGCATTTCCTCTGTGACCAAACCACAATATTACTAAACAAAATAAAGGATAAATAAGCAAACATTTCTACAACACTTTTTTTTCAGTACAGAACATCTAAGAAGAAAACTCTTTACCTTGCCGGTTCTTTCGTATTCTCTTTGCTTGTAAAATTTCTTTTTTGCATTCAGCAATTTTTTCATGTGCAGCTGTTAAGTTCTGCCCTGTAATAGCAATTCATATTAAATATTCATGTTCCAGTATAAAAAGAAAATATGGTAAAACTAAGCATACACTAATATTAATCCTTATACATTACATGCATGTCTCATGCCATGTGGTAAAACAATTTAATTGGGACTGCAAAAACATTTCACTGGGCAAGATGATATTCATAAATAGCATGTCTTACCTATTTCTGTGTAGATTTCTTCATAGTTTTCCATTTCCTTTAGGTTCATGTCATAGACCAGTAACGTTTTCCCCATTGAGAATTCACATTGTCCCAGGGTACCCAACATACGCTGGTATTGTGTATACCTACAATGAGAAAAAAGCTAATGTAGATTAATTTGTAAATAAACAACATTACCTAGATTTAAAAAAAAAAGAATAAAGTGAAAGAGTAAAAAAGAATATATAAGACATGCATTAAAGACACCGATATGAACTTGACTCAATATTATTACACGTTTCTCATATATGTGGAAATAAAACTCCTATTGCATAGCGGTTTGTCCATTCCGGTTTTTACTACAAGTTTAATAAGACACACCTGAACTTGCTACCTATACACTGTGGATAATCAAGCTTCTAGTAAAACCTGGAATGGGTGAAACTGCTAAGCAACATGAGTCTTATTGTCATCCCTGTATGTATGCAATTAATTTAGTTAAATCTTAGTTTTCTTCAATCGATTTACTTTACCATAACATACCCGTCTTCCTGGGATCCAGAGTTACACCACTTGATGAAGCTCTTCAATAGCACATTAATGCGCCGATCATCACCAGCTCCATCACCGTCAATCAGAAGCCGCTTCCGGATAACCTCATCTAAAAATGTGTATGAGGGGAAAAAAAAAAAAAAAAAACTTAAGTGTTAGATAAAGACTTTTGCTCAACTCGTGGCTTATGATGCTACTGTAATAAAACTACACTGCCTGCCCCTTACACGGTAATATATTCACAATTTACACCCCCCACTTGCACACCCAGCCAACCTAATTACTTCTCTAAATCGGGAAAAGATTAACTGTTTGCATGCAATCTTGTTAAATGTAGTATCCGTCGTGTACATAAGAATAATGCACATAAACACATGTGCCAAGATTTCCCACAAATGTATTACAAGTCAACGTAACACATTCTAAACAATGCTACAAAACTCTACTGTGCAGCAAGCAATCAGCCGGCAAGGCCCGGTTAGTTTTTCAGTCGTGCAAACGAAACTCAACAGAATCATTAAACTTTCACAAACGAATAAAAAACAAATAAAACATCACTTTAGCGTGCTAAATTTTAAGACATACACCGTGCCATTTTATGGCAAACTTACCGTCGGTCACAGATCCCATTGCTGAACACACTGCTCAAATACAGTACTACCAACACAGGCAAGGCTTCTTCAAACAAACTTTATTAGCAGTTCAAAAAAATAACAAGGCTTTCCTCGGTAATGTTATGTGCCCCGCCTCTAAAACCAGTCCTGTTGATTGGATAGATGAAAATGGTGTTTTCTGTAACATAGAGGAAGTTAAGAAACTATCTCGCTTATTTGCCATGTTGGCTCCATCGTCTCCGTACATTAGCATACCATGCTAACTCTTAGACAGATCCACAATGGCATCAATTTCTTCCCCTCCCCAGTTCTATAAAGCTTGCTTTGTGATAGGCTCGTTAGAAGAATTTGCACATGGACGTGCAATGCGTGCGGGAATGTGACGTTTTCCCCTCCCAGAATGCAGCCTGGTAAACAGACATGGAAGCTGCTGGGGAAGACCTCCACAGTCACTGAACACTGCATTCGTTCTTTATTTACAAATCCCGCACACACTGTCAACTCGTTAAACTATACAAACGCCGTTAAAAGCTCTTTTTTGAATTTGAAACATCTGGATTCAGGTAAGCGGGGGATGAAATGGTTGTTTACGTATTTGATGTTACTGAAAAGGCAATGATAGAAACATGTCATTTAAAAAAAAAAAATACGATTGCAGTAAAAAAAAAAAAAAACAAATACAATACAGTAGTCTGCGACTTGATGATGTATATTAAAAACATATTGTAGCTTCTCAAAATGTATTTATCGAATAGTAAAGGAAAAAAAAATGGTTTACTTGTCATTCTGTGTATAGCCATGAAAGACCACACCAATGAATTAAGCAACATAGATGGATAGTGGCAACTTAGTTGAACAGTAAGTATTTACTTAAGTCGCAGTGGCACCCTTCACTAATGTTACATAATTCAAGAAGACATGTCAAATAAAAGCATTTAGTGAACATTAACCACCAAATAATATGACAGACCAAACTACACCATTTTTGGTAGTTTTAACAAACGGTTTTTATCAAAATAAAATAAATAAATCACTTAAACAATTTCAAATATTTGCAAAGGAAATATAAACTACAGCAAAGGAAATGGCTACAGAACAGTTTCAAACAAATCTTGAATACCAAAATCTGCAATCAGAGCAATAATCAAGAAGTTTCACAGAACAAATTCAACTGAAACTCTTGAAAGAAGTGGACGACCAAAGAAAATTACTGGTACACCAGGTAGGAAAATACTCTGAACAGCTAAAAAAAAAAAAAAAAAATCAAAGATTAACAGCCAAGTATGTAAAGAAAGATGTAGAAGCTGTGAGGCATATTTATGTATTGTGATTGATGTCTAGGGTTAAACAAAGAAAAGATTGCTTGAAAAATTAAAAAAAAAAAAAAGTTTATACAGAAGTTACAGAAACTACTGCATAAGATAAGAGTGAATCTGTAAAAGTATCACACATGATTAGACCTCAAATATCATCAAAAGGGGGGATGTGTGGGGAGGGGTGCAAGGCATGGATTCCTAGTTTATGCTACAAATATAAAAAAAAAAAAAAACATTAAAAAAGACTACAAAAATTCCAGTTTATCCCAGGTGAAGAACTTAGGACTGTCTACACGAGGGGAGACACACTAAATAATATATTAGTAAGAGCAAGACTTCCACCACATGCTAGAATATGAAATAGAATAACATATAGGCTCTTAGGTTATATTAAAATATAGGCTGTTGGGCTACATATTGATTTAAAACTGTTCTTAGAAAAACAAGGGATTTTAACTAGTTGTTAAGGAGATCCAAGAGAGAACTTAACATAAGAGGGATCCTCTCTTTTTTTATGAAAGAAACCTTCTCTGATCTATTTGCCAGTTTTCTAGAAATTGAAAATAAACAACAGTCAGGGTTAGGGTCAATTCCTTTTTTAAATCTCAATTTCCAGTTCCTTTTTAAAATCAATTCCCAATTCTAATTCCCATTCCCTTTTAAAAATGAATTGGAATAGAAAAAAAAGAAATTGACCCCAACCCTGACTACAATTCCATGTGCCATATTGGAGAAACTAAAATTGAATGACCGAAACAAGTGTTAGACACTAACCCCACCCCCCCGCTCCACCCCCCCGCTCCAGATTTCCTAACCACTATTTTAAGCAACCTTATTTTCCTAGTTTATGCACCGAGAAACGTGCGTGGTTACGTTCGTTTCTAACGTGGAGGGCTCAGGGTATCTTTTGGAAGAAAGAATTAACAATGCCACAATATGTGCATGATCCACAAGTTTAGCTTTGTTGTGTTAAAGTAATTAGAAGAAAACTGTTCAATGCCCTTGTTGTTTTATTAGTCCCTTTGTCTTGCCTCTGATAACATGATTTTATGATTGTTGAGTTTGAAATACAAGAGTTTATTATAATAGTTAAAAACGAACAACCTTTCAAAGGATATAACTTGCTTTTTTAAATTGCTTTTTCCAGATTTCTGTTACATTCCCCCGAATAAATTGCTTTTCTTTATATACTAAATATGTAAGGGTATGTTCTTGGTTGAAGTTTTAAAGGGTTTCCGTCTTGTCTCGTGATAGTCTTGCGTTTGTCAGGAATGAGTGTAAACTCATGTCTGGCTCATAGTGAAACAAGATGAGAGAAGAATATTCTTATGACCACTAATTGTAACCTATTATTTGTTCTACCTTCCACGAGGGGTCATTCCTTGCCTTTTTTTGTCTGAATCGCCACCACAAGCTGGGGGAATGCTGTTTCCTTTCAAATCGAAACCGCTTTCTTGTCCGGCAAGGAGACACTGTCTGTTTCAGTGGAGGTGTGACTTAGATGTGTCTCCAGTTAAGACCTTTATTGCCCACTTAATGTCTCTAGTCTGTCAGCAGAATAAAAATCTTGTATCTAAGCTTATCAGTGAGAGCACCCTGTTATTTTTGAAAGTTAAAATCGTTTTATTTTGAAGCTTTGATGTTTCAACTGGAACTGCCATCTCCCTTGTCTGTTCCCAAGTATAAAACCTACAGTATTATTCGAATAATGTTTTTTTCCTATTACAACTACAGGTGACAGAATTCAGAATGTTCCTGCTGTTTCCTTTTGGAATGACAATGTACTGGTTACAAGGCTCTCGGGGACACAAGCACCCCTATCCTTTACGCATTCACGGTTTGTAGGGACTCTCAAGTTTGCAGTTGACTGCGTCTCCAGGACACGCGTTAGTCCTTCTGACATGGGCTGTGTCTCCGGGTATTTCATTTTATTATTTTAAATCATGCAGGTAATACAACAGCATTGTGTGAGGTGCAAACTTCAGAATGTAAACATGGACACGAGGATGTGTTGTATCAGATCGGACTGAAGGACTGAACGCTATACTGGGTTGCTCCTCTTTGACATGACCTCCAGTGTATGGTTGCGCGTTCTGCTGAAATCCGTGTCAGGCTTTCTTGCTGACTGCTTCCCAGGCATAAGCAACTGTGTTAGAATTAATGGTAGTTCTGATGTTGGGTACAGGTAGTTTTTTATTTTTTTCTCCAAAATACAGTAGGTAGATATAGAGAGAAAAACAAAGAAATGCGGTCATTTAAATATCCCTACTTTAGCCAATCGTATACGATCAAAACATGAGCTCCAGTAGTGTTAAGTTTATTATTATCTTCATGCAGTTTTGGAAAATGTAACAAAAGCAGGACTTCCTAGAGCTTAGTGTTCTGGCGGAGAGAGCATAGCAAGCATAGTTTGCACTATTACAGGTTAGTTTGGGGAACTCAGTAAAAAAAATATAGGCTTTAAAACCAAAAAATGTATTACGATTTATGAATTTAAAAATCTCATAGTTTCTGGAGCAATTGGTCTCTTTTAATATTGAGCAGTGGAGGATGCCTAGTTTAGTAGAATGGTTGGTTATCCTTGTTGTTTATCATGGAATTTAGCTTTTGTGGATTCTGTTGCCTATGCTTTCTGCTTGTGGCTTTTAGTGTGTGTTTCTTATTGTTAAAAAAAAATTGTCAAAACTTGAAAAAAAATGTAGAAAAAATATTTATGTACCATAACATTAAGACTTTGTACTTTATTGGGACACACAAAATTTTCTCTGGGAACTTCAGTTTTTTTAGTTGAGAGTCCTGGACACTGAATAGAAAATGTTTTGGAGAGTCCTGGTCTTTAGAGGTTTATTATATCGTTGCTTGCTTTTTAGCAGTACTTTACATTTTTGCACAGTGAGACCCTGAAGCAATACACATTGCTCTCTAAATCGTTTTTTTTTGTACTATTCAACTGTTCTTTTGCTTTGTCTTGTGTGAATTACTTTATCTATTAAATGAAACTCAGTAGTTTATTGTGATTCTCAGCTTGAGGTTCCTGAGGTCGTTGTTGCACCAGTTGATGTCCGTTAGTCTTTCAGTCTTGACTGCGCATACGGTACGATAATTATGAAAGATGACAACCCCCTTCCTTGGTTAAAATTAGCTCAGTCCTAATTGTTTGCTAAATATCTATTAGTTAGCAATTTAAAAAAAAAATAAGTAAAAAAAGATTCTTCATGCTATGCCTCCAGTATTTGTGGCATGCATATCGTTCAGTCTCAAAATCAGAAGTTTGCATTTTTGTTTAATATGTTCAGGATGTTGCATGTTTTATCAGTTTTTATCCACTGCTGAGTCGAAACCTCTGATTCACCCTTCTCAATAATTAAGCATGTGAAGTAAAGAAGTAAAAGATGTTGATGTTTTCAGTAGTTCATCCGGAAATAGGATTATCGAGCTGCAAACTGAAATTCTCTAGGTGGTTAACCAGGGGTAGTACTTAGTAGATTGGATTACTTGGCACTGGCAACTTTTTCCATAAGTAGCTCATGTACAAACATGAAAGCCCTCCGTGAGAGCGCTAGAATTGCTGCAGTCAGATCATATTATCACAAATATTATGTCTTTCATACAGATAAATAGGACATTCCCTGAACAGTGAGTATTTGGAGACTGTAATGTCTTGATTTTAAGTCCAAATTGCTGTGTCTCATTCCGATTTGTCTTAACTGAAGTTGTGAAGTCTGATCATCTGTAAAACCAAACAGATAGGGCTAATGGGATTTCTTTATCACATTTGACAATGTAAGGTCCTAATGGCCCACAGATCACAGCTTTTTTAAGGCTACTGTAGTCATCCAAGGCTTAGACTTATCCACAGTTCGCAATGACCAGAATCAATAGACCAGTGCTTGTGTTCAAGCTGTCGAGTTCCTGGGTGTAAAAGAGGAAGCTGGTTTGGATGTGGGGTAGGAGGATGCCCACTGAACTTTCAGTTCTCCTGAGCTATGTGGGGAATCGCTGTGGAGAGGAGAAAAAATAATTGGACGTTCCAAATTGAAACAAAAAATTAAAAATACATGAATAAATACATATTGCAGCTACAATGTAGTATGACTCCCTCTGAGATGCAATATTTTTTACATACGTTATGGACCCCTGGAAACAATTAAACTGGATAGAAGTTCTACTGTATTTAGTCTGGGTACACCAGGCTGTAGAAGCTAGCTAAACTGATAGAATATGAATATCTGTGGTGTATCTGTTACAGTAACTGAATCCAATTTGTATTTTAAAACTACAAATATACTGTACATGTGGAGAGAAAAAAATAGTTTTACTCTCGACAAATGCTGATTGTGTCTCTACATTTAGGCATTGTCTTCTATGAAATTGAGATACTACTGTATACTTTAAACATTGGCACTGATGTTATGTCGCTAATACAGTAGGCTGAAATATTGTTGTCATTTGTCTATTAGGAAGTCTCTTCTGACTAGATGTATGTAGAAGGATTTCAACTGACACCTACTGTAATGTATTCGAAGAATGTATCAACAAGACCTTAGACGAGTTTACACGAGTGACTTTGAACACTTTGGTCACAGTGGACGTAAGGAAAAAATTGCAACAAAAAAAAAAAGAAAATACTACTTATAATTGAAAAGGAATTTGTGCAAAGCAAACTGCTATATGCTACTGTGCAAGTTCCGTTCAGTTTGTTCCTGCACAAAGAAAGACCCTTGTTTAGAAAATAGGTTTTCAGATGCTATACCTAGAATTTTTATGGAAAAGTCAGCTGTTTGTTTGAGTTACTTGATCTTCAGTATTAAAGTGTACATAGTATTGTTGGAAGCTGAATTTTGGATTCTACACTTGCACTGTAAGGGGGGGGTTCACAGGCCCTGATTGCTTACAGTAACATGGGGTAGCCCAAGATTATTGCTCATCTGGGTCTTTGAAAACTTAAAATAATCATTTGTTTTAGCCTATAAAAGCATACTGTAAATGGTGTGATCCCTATCATGTAACCTAAATAGTAAGGATGATTCAAATGAGTTGGGGTTGCATGTATTTCCAGTGCACTACCACGCATCTAATTGTTCTGTAAAGTATTATACCCTAAGTGTACTGGTTTTGATTTCACTGTATTGTCTGCTGAACTGCTTTAGAAAGCATACATTTTCAGTTGGTGGAATTGTTTTCAATGTATCCATGTATACAGTAGGCTGTATTACACAAGGTGCAGTTTTAGTGGATAAAGCCATCTGTTCGTGGTTTGATGAATGGAGACTGTCGTCTTGTGGAGGGTCCTTTGTAGCACAGTGGTGATTCCATAATCTCTGTGCAGTACAACACGCTCTCCATTCTGCTCCCAGGGGGCTAATTTGAATGGAAATAGGGAAAATGAAACTGCTTCACAAGGGCCTGTGGCATACTGCCAGCCTCTTCAGAGAAGTGCTTGATGTGAAACTTGGAAACTTTTTTTTGTTTGTTTTTTCACTTCAGTGACATTTCGAGTTCATGGTGCAGAGGCCTTAAAGCCAAACCAAAACATTAATTATTAATATTAATGAGCTGCAGCAGATATTGTTCATTGGCTCTATTGCATCAAATGGTATCTTTTAATAACTAATAACATTGAAGGGGCTGTAATTTAGATTTTGAACATTACAAGAAAAATTATAATTTCTTTCACTGTGCTATATGTGTTCAAAGCCTCTAGGGTACCAGAAAAGGCACAAAGAGTTACCTTAAGTGGGTATAGGGGTGCCTCTAAGACCATGACATTTAAGATGCCATCCAAAAGGAACTGCCCATTACCACTTAATGTAACTAATTTCTCATAATCATGCTCAGGTGCAGGACACCAGATATCCCCTCCCTGTCTTCAGTACTTGATAATACAGCTTGGTTAACTACACTGCTTATAGTACTTACTAGTCACCGTGTATATATTTAGACAAGCTGGGCTATGCACGAAAGTGTGCTTATACAACCAATGCAGTCAAGTGCTTCCATCTAGTGGCATGAAATGAGCAATGCACTTTCTCATGTTAAACACTGTTTAGAGATGTTGGTAGGGCTGTATTTTTTTCACAGTAAAAAAAAAAAAAAAAAAAAAAAAAAAAAGATGCATATCACACAGTTGACAATAGGTATTTCATGATTTTAAACTTAATATTTATTGAAGCAGAAAAAAAGTGTGTTGTCACATTCAAAAGTGACAATTTTTCTAGCGTTATTATGCAACACTCATATTTAAATACTTGCCTGAAAAACAGTAAATGCTAAATTGAGTATTTCATTTTTTAAGTCCACCTTTTTAAAGACAGTCTATTTTCACCATCAATGAATTATCAAACAAAATACAAATATAAATATATGTAAAAAGAACAGCAGACACGTGAAATGTCCCCATTTTTGAACTGGACACAGTGACCTTTAGAAGAAATATTTCCAAACTTTGATGCAGCTGATGTCTTTTCCACTGAGACATTTTAAACCAAACTCTGCCACTCTATGCAGTGGGTTCAATCATTTACTAGTCCATGTATCCTCAAGAGTTGTTTGTTATTCCAGAACTGTTTGATAAGATTCAGTTTTACTTCCAAGAAAATTGAAGCAAATTACACTTTGGTGTTAAGGCTTTGATAAATATGTTTTGTATTTTCAGCCATTTCTTTGGACCCTGATATTTATTTGCTGCAATACAGATTTAGTTCCTATGCTGTTTCCTTGTTCTTTATTTATTTGAAATTAGATCACCAAATGCGAAGGCAAATTGACATTTCTTTATAAGGTGTACACTAATGTAATGTACAACTTTTTAAAATAACCTGAACATTTATGGTTTTAATCATTATTGGGGAAAATGTAGATATTGTTTTTAAGAGGGTCTTAAATGACATGAAGCAAAGATGCTTGAAAACAATGCCATGCATTGAAAAGATGAATGCAAATGAAAACAATTCAAATAATAGCAGGAAAAACAGAACTGGATAGAAAAAAACTTATAAAGGTTATATATATATATATATATATATATATATATATATATATATATATATATATATATATATATATATATATATATATATATATATATATACACACACACATATGAATGCATTCTTTACAAAAAGAAGAGTATAGCAGTACAGTATTATTTCTTAAAATAGAATACAGGTTACAAACTGAAATGTGTGTTTTAAATACACTTTGGGTAATGTTCAGAAAACCTTTATGAGTTATACATTATTCCTGTGAGGGGAGCTTATTTGTTTTAGTAAGTCTGCCACCACTGGCACCATTTCATCTAGAGGTCATGGTAAGCCATTGATGGTGGCTCTGTATTTTCAGTACCCATCACTTTGATGTTTGCTATAACGGTTTACGGATGATCCAGGGCGTAAGGCTTTGAGATATTGGCTTCATACCCGAGACACAGATTCATTCTTTGGTCCCTTAATTCAAATCCGATAATGGGTATCGTGTAAGAAAAAACTGACCCTGACTAACTGTCAAAGCCCTATATCTCAGAGACTATGTCACAGTTACTGCATTTGTGTTAGACTGCATGCTCAGTGAGAGATGATCTGGCATTGACCTCTGACCTAATGTGGCTTACCTGTGCATATTGAGGTCATATGCATTTTTATTCATGTCTTCATTGTATCTAAAGTGACATTTACCTTCCATTATACCACCCAGCTTGCTTTTTTTTTTTTTTTTAAGAAAAAGTCAAATAATCTAGTTTTAAAGAATGTTTTAATGGATTAAAGTTTGAACTGATATTGCATCTTGAGACTCATTGTAGGGTGTATACAAAAGCGTTTCCAGTCGCAGGAAGAGATTACAGCATTGGCAGCACGTTTTTACCGTAGTTCATAAACGTGCCGTTACGCTTTCATCCCTGTACCACTCTTCTGACGTAAACGCTGTAACTGATGGGAATCTGAACTGACGTACTGTAAAACAGCCGGGTTTAAGGAAGTTGGGCAATATCCAATGATGACCAAAGCACCTCCCACACGATAGCAGAAAGCAAAAAATACATTGCTCTGGATTATTATACAGACTGATCAGGTTCTGACCTGGCCGCTGTCAAGCTGGATGCACTGGCTGTCAGATGCTGAAAAAATGTTGCAGCTGCGTCCTTGCAATTGGCGCCGTGACGCATTTTTCGATAAAACCTTTCGAAATCTTGGGAACCGGTGAAGCGATTGATCTGAAACTTGGCATATATCATCAGCATCCAAACCCGCATCAAGTTTGCGAAGCAAAAATTTCAGCGATAAATTTTAATGTCAAAATGGCTGCCACAAATCTTATCGAAACGCGCCCTTAACAGCAAACTGCTGCTGTTTGAACACCGTTATTGTCCCAAAATCAGTGGAACATAAATATGTCAAAATGGTTATGTTTTATAAAACAAGTTGTCCGCTAGGTGTATGTTTACGTCTGAAATTTAAAACTGCCTCAGTTGACAAACGGTTTACTTGACTAACTCGAAACTAAACAAGCATCATCCTTGACACTGTAGCAATACAACCGACTTTTAAGAAACTCACGTTAAACAAGATGGCTGCCTGACGCATTTTTGAAGAAAAAAAACAACTTTCAAAATGTTCTTCTGTGGAACAGTTGAAGTTGCTGATTTTAAACTTGGCGCATTGAGAACTAAACACGCTTAGACGGGATACTGGGGCTTGGGAGCCGTAAAACTGCCTGGCAGTTGTAGTTGTTATTAATAATAATAATAATAATAATAATAATAATAATGATAATAATAATAATGATGTTTTGTTAATGTGGTAGTCGGTTTCTATGTTCAGAACTCATTAGTATTGCTGTTGCTTTTGGTTTAACATGTAGGCTGACAGGAGTGTTTTATGTTCAGTCGTGGTTTTACAACATTTGATAGTAAAGAAAAAAGGATTTCATTCATGTCCAAGTTCTGGGTGAGCTGAAGCTTAATGTAAAGTTAAATCTCGTAAATGAAGAGGATTCTTGTAACTTACCTCATACGTCATGAATACAGTACATTTTGTAGTGTCGTTTCGCCTTAAAATTGTAACCCTATATTTTATATTGACCCAATAAAAATACACCTATCGGAGAATATTGAGGGGAGTCTACCGGTTATTTTTGATCGATTGAATACACGTGGTGTGCTACTACAGTAGTATGCGCTAAGAATTATTTCATTCTACCTTAAACATTGACTACTGTTTTGTTACATTGTAGCGGAAAGAATGTCGGAAAGGGCCGATCATGACGTCAGGGCAGAGCAGCGCAAAGCGGCCAGGCAGCCAAAGCAGCAACAGCAGGGAGAAGGCTCCACAGTAATGGCGACTGTAGGGGAGCGCAGAGCACTGCCCAGTCCAGAAATCGTGTTGGGACAGCCCTGGAGCAATTGGGTGGATGCTGCCAAACTCCACGGGAATGACGGTGAGTGATCCTAGCGAAATCCTGCCTATCGCTTATCAGGAACGGAAGATGCCGAGGTTTGATTGCATTCAGTTTTGTAATGCAAGAAACGTTACTAGTTGTGTCAGCAGCAAGTGTAACTATTTATCTAACTGATGCATCTGATTGTTTCTTTAGGTGCAGAATCGGAAGAAAGTTTGAAAGAGTGCGGGAAAAATCGAGAAGCGATGAGGCTTTGTAAAGAAGGTGAGTGCAGTTTCTGTGATGAAATGTATGTTTTTGTTTTAGTGGTACGCACAGACTTAATGCACCGGCAGAAAGCTGTTTTTTTTCATGTGTAAGCAAGTGTAGTTGGTGGACTTAGTTGGGGCCCTTGAACAGTTCGGTCGTCAGTGTTGGGTAGTTTTATGAACATAATTTATTAAGTTTTTAAAACGGTAAACGAACTTCGCGAAAGTAAAGCGTTGGTGTAATATACCTGCACAGGTAAGGATTGTTTGCTGTTTACTCGGAGGGAGTGGCAGCAGTTTAAAACGTAAAGAAGAACTGGGTATGTCTTTAGCGAATGGTACTGTTGTGTCACCAAAACGTGATATTCCAAATTACGCTACAGTACCATTTGAATAGTGTCAATAATACAACAGCCTTCCTCCCAGTTTCAGTGAAATGTGTATTGGAGAAACTTATAAAATACACAACACATTAGACATCTCTCTCTCCAAAGACATACCAAGAAATAATGCTAAGTAGGTAGGTATGGAGTGGAGTGCAACTCTGCATTTACTTGGTACAACAAATACATTGTAAAGTGTATTCATTATAATAGGGATTTTCAGAAATGTAGGAAAAATTGGCTGCATATTTTATTAAATATTCTATTCTGCCTGTTTTGCTTTTAAAAAAGTAGCCCTACGTGATACAGCTGTTATCTTGTTAAATTGTTACTGCAGACCTGTGAATTGGGGCTTCAAGTACAGTTTCTGTTAGCTGTAGTCAGTGTCAGTGATGTTAACAATAACCTAAATCTCAACATTTAAATACTACATTCATTTGAGGTCTTTTACTAACTGCCCACATGTATTTGCAACACACCATGATTTTGGAACGTGCGTCTTGTGAATAACATTGGTTGGGCAGCACTAAACAAACAGTTGCAGTATAAATACTGTAAACCTTTTATCTAGTTCTTGTTCCCAGCCAGTTCTGAGAAACCAGTGAAAAGAAAATTCTGTTTTTTTTTTTTTTTTTTGTTTAAAAAAAAAAAAAAAAAAGTAAAATTTCTGTATTTACATTAAGTTACACATCAGAATATAATTTTGAAGGTTTATCAAAATACTCTAGACAGAGAATACTGTCTGCTTTGGTATTCAAGTTAGTGCCACCCATCATATTGATTAAAATAAGTTCCAAATATTTACAGTACAGTTTTATAAACACATGTTAACTTTCTGCAACCAGTAAGCATGTAGAATGATTACATTTTCAGTACTGATTGCTTGTCAGTAGCAGGCATTGGCATTAGCCCTAGCAGTAGCTACGTTAAATCAGCAGGGGCAGTAGGGTCAGGAAATTGGAAATCTGGAAGACCCTTTGATGGAGTGGATAGTATTGCTCTTGAGAACATTTTATATACTTGTGGCCTGCCGTTGGTTTCACTCCAGTACAGCAGATAGTCGCATAGCTGGAGATCACAGGCACAAACCTACATTTTTACTTTCAAGTTCAAATTAAATTAAAATCACCATTTTTATATTCGCATCTGTATGCCATTTAAAAAAAAAAAAAAGATAAACACATCTGCCAAACAAAAAGGCAGAGAGGACCATCAATCAGTCAGCCTTTATTCGGATCACTTTCAAAGTCAAATACAGAAGTGAGACTGAAGGATTATTGCTCAGTACATTTGGGAATGAAGTAATTTAGTGGTTTTGGAGCCATTAAACAAAGTCCCATTGGTGGTGGTTATACTTGCCAAGTTTCAAGTCAGAATTGTTAAGCTGTCCATATCTTTCCAGAGATGAAAAATAAGTTGAAGTTGATAACTTTTATTAGACCAGAAGTTAAAATGTCATACTTTTCAAGTTTTTAAAAGGACATACTTTAGGTCCCTCTTCAAGTAAAATGGATTTCAGTATAATCTACACTGTTTCTGTTTTACCTGATGAAGATACCTATGAGGTCTTGACATTTACAACTTCTCTGTTGGTCCAATAAATGGTATCAACTTAAACGTTGTGTCTTCAAAGTCAATACAGCACATAGTCTCCAGAGGTACAATGATAACCTGAACCAATACACCCACATTTCTTTTTGTTCAGTTGTTGCTTTCCTATTTATGCCTGTACTACTTTGTGATGCTGAGTTACCTTTTATCGGCTTTCTAAGGCTGGGACAATGCCTCATTTTTACCATGATGCATCATTCTCCAAAACAGCCACTGCATCCTTGTCCTTATACTGAATAGCTAGTACATTAATGAAAAGCAGTGCTGGTACATAAATGACATCTGAATAAACATAATCTAATCAAATTGATTGGTGCCAAAGTGAACAAGTAAATGAGAGTAACAGGTGGTTCATCTTTGGCCACAATTACAAGATATTTACAGGTCTGTGTCTTGGTGTCCATTTTTTTATATTTTATTTGTTAAGAACCAGGACAGAATCTTTACTTCTAAAGGGGAATGGAGCTTACAATCTGCCAGCCTTGCTGGCCTGTCACTGTTAAGATTGAGGTCAGATGTGCTTGTTGGTTAAGGTCCATGATATCTTTAGGCAAATCTGCCAGGTCAGTGTAGTTTTTGACCTTGTTAAGTGTAGCATATCTTCTGTTCTTAAAATAATAATAATTAAAAAAAAATGATTTAAACATTTCCAATAAGGTTTTTTTAAAATTTTATTTTGTGTTGGACACCTTCAAACTGCTGTATGTTTTTTATTTTTTGGGGGTGAGGGGAATGCAATACTGAGCAGGAATCCCTAATAATGTAGCTAAGCAGTGTAGGATTATGATACCTGTAACCTTGAGTTTCTGGAACCCAATATTGACACAACACAGCTCTAGTTAACAACCTTGTACCATATAAAGGATAAATCTGACATTGGCAATATTCTTATCAATGTGTGCATACCATTTTTCTTTTGCCTAATGATTGATATTTTTGTAGAATTACCTAAACCCTGAAGTTTTTGGTCAGACAGTACTTCTTGATTCCCTGTGTACATTTACAATTTTTTTACTTACGTAACAATTAACATTACCCACTGGAAGACCCACGTATTAAGGATGATGGCTTGATCCGTCTCCCCGATTTTTACTTTTTCAAACATGCAGACAAACTGACAATGAAGGCTCACTGACACAGACCTGGAAAACCACACTTTGATTCACAGCTTCTAATTTTGATGGTAACTCTTGTTGTTGCAAACTCTGTCATGTTACCGCTGTATGAACATATGTTATGTTTATGCATAACCACTGTTTTTGTATACTTTTCATACACTTCGTCATCTGTGTTTCTTGTACCTTTGTATCGTGTACCAGTAGTAAATAATAAGTAAGCCTGCATACGTGCAATATAATGTAACCTACAAGCTTTTACATTTAACTGCAGTTTTAACAAAAATCTACATAAGGATCTTGAAGAATAATTAACATTTTGTGTTTGTGTTTTTTGTTTTAGGCTGTGTGACTGAACTTTAGAATAAATAATGCAAGGGACCGTGAAACTCAGTTAAAATAAAAACATTTAAATAAATAAAACAGGGAAGGTGGGACAGAGGTACATCTGTGCTTCCCCACGATTGTCAAAAGTACATTCTTGGAATTTCACAACATTCTTGGAATAATCTCAGAACAGGTTAATATATACTTATTATTATTATTATTATTATTATTATTATACAAATATAGTGTAGTTGAGATATACAGCTTCAGACTGTTGCTGATGAAACCACTGATATCTCAGCTACAAGGCGAATTATTCGCACAGCTCAAATAAAGCTTTTGCTTGCGGTCCTTAGGATCATAGCATTGAACGCCACTGTTGGAAAGTATATTAATACAAAAGTATTTCTCTACTAGTAAGTATAGCATTTGTAGCCTTTCTTTTGAAAAGTAATTGATTTGGAGTTGGGAATCGTACATCTTTTACCAGACATTTGTGTTTAGCAGTTTTATATTACAGTGAAGCTGTTTTGATGGTTGCTTTGCTCAGTAAGGAGGGGCACATATACGAATTGCACTTGGATAAAAGGTTTATATTGCAGTAATCCTTTCTTTTCCAAGTGGTCCCACAGGTTTTAGGAAGGCTATGAGCTGGTCCTTGGTTGTAGACTAAACCACTGCGTATGCAAAGATCCTGTAATAAATACTGTCGGGTAACTTTTGAAGATGAAATGTCCTAACCATGCAATTTATAGACTTCCTTAAGCAAACTGACTGTCAAAATGTATATTTTCATATGAGGGGCTGCATAAATTAAACACAATTTTATTATTTATTTTTTTATATGTACCAGTCAGTAATTGAAGTGCCTCTAGCTTATCTGGACATTGTATGAACATCTTAGACATACTAAGTCCCCTTCCATTAAAATGCCTTCAGATTTTATTTTAAGATGTCAGTCATTCTGATTCCGAAACATTTTTTTTTTTTTTTTTTTAAATCCTGTTGTTCTTTTCTTACATGCAGACATGCCTTTATTCGGTCACTGCCCGGCACAAGATGATTTTTACTTGGTGATGTGTAACCATTGTAATCAAGTTGTCAAACCACAGGCGTTTCAAGCACACTATGGTAAGTTTACATTTTTATATTCAGATGAAAGAATATGAAGTGTTGTACTGTACTGTACTGTATGGTGTCTGATATTCCAGATTGTTTTCTATATACTTATTTGGAAATGCTGTCACTCATTCAGCCAACACACATCTAATTTCTACCAAAAACCTTTTACTTTTTTTTTTTTTTTAATTGATTGTTAAGGAGCATTGCTTTATGAATCCCAAATATGGTAGAGCTCATTTTAAAAACAATTCTATTTTATAGGCAGTTTTCTCAATGTGAAAAGGCATTCAGAAATGGCAAAAATATCAGGGACAAAGCAGTCAGTTTGGGGGGGGGGGGTAGTATTTTAGTTCAACTTTATGCAGTTTTCAATGTGTCCACAAGATGGAGCCTACTACATAATTTTTGATCTGTGGTGACACCTAATGGAATTCTTTTTAACTGACTGTTTCATAAAAAATAACTAAAGAATGTGAGAAGTTTAACATAAGGAGCAGTATATTATATATACATATGTATATATGTGTGTGTGTGTGTGTGTATATATATATATATATAATATATATATATATATATATATATATATATATATATATATATATATATATATATATATATATATATATATATATATATATATATATATATATATATATACAGGTAGTGGACAAAAAAATGAAACACCTGTGTAAATGAGGGACACCAAGTATATTGAAAGCAAGGGCTTCCACACAGGTGTGGCTCATGCGTTAATTAAGCAAATAACATCCCAGCATGCTTAGGGTCAAGTATAAAAATGCTGGACAGGCCTGGTTGCCTGTAATTATGGCTAGCATGGCGGCAAGAGGAGACATCTGTGATTTTGAAAGAGGGGTGATTGTTGGGGCGCGTTTGGCAGGAGCTTCAGTGACCAAGACAACACAACTTGCTGATGTTTAACGAGCAACGGTGTCTAAGGTGATGTCGGCATGGAACTCCGAGGGAAAGATATAATCAGAAAAGGCCAACAGTGAGCAGAAGTAATGAAGTAATATATTAAGTAATGAATATAATGTTTGCCACCTTGTGTGGTGAATTGTATGGTCAGGTATTACTAAATAATGTAACATTCAAATTCAGAACAATTTCAAAGCTTATTAAATTGTTAGAGATGTCTGGGCCTGTTTGAATTGTGTTTCGGAGGTCCTTAGTGTAGTAGTTCTAATATTTTTAAAAAAATGTACTAAACATAACAGCTGTTCGGTCCAAAATCATACGGAACAATTTCATGTGAAAAAAAGCCTTCTGCCTATGGGAAGATTGGGGAATGGCGTCCACAAGTCTGTGGTAAATAACTTTCTCTCTTTTGTAAGTTTTGTATGAACATCTGCACCACAAGTTTCTTTAAGTTTTTTCAGCCTTGCTGTTATTGTTTTATGGGTCAACACAGTATAGGTCAATAAATTTCATCACATCTTGAAATCCATCACCTACAAAGCTAAATCATCTTGGTGAATTGTATAATTGAAAGAATTATATTTTGTGAGATTTATACAATATTTTGAGAAATTTACGATTGAAGAAAAGGTTTCGTTGTCTTTTGCGATATGTAGTGACTTTAGAGCTCTAAACATAAAACATACTTCAGTATTATAAGACAGATGTTATGGACAAAGAGTTGTATGAAATAATATATTTATTTTGCAATTGTAAAATTATCTCAATAATCGTCATCGATTTATAAACTGCTGCATTCACAATTCACACACTGTCCTCATATAATAATAATGTGATCACGCCCTGTTCGGACCACTCTATATCATGTTGTTATGGATGTTTGCTTTTTACTGCCATCAGTATCTCCATCCACAGTAATTTCTGAAAGTTTTCCTTTCAAATGGTGAAGCATTGAACTTGTGTGTTTGTGATACGCCAGTTTAGGTTGGCTTAATTATTTACATACCACGGTTTTCTCGTCCGGTTCCTCAAAATACTTTCAAATGTGGCTTTGCCTCGTTTCTTTGTTTAGAGATGCCATTTTATTAAAAAATAATTCAGAAAGAAACGCTTATTAAATCTGTTACCTCATGGACTTGATACCATACTACGTCTGTTACAGGATGAACACAGAGTATGCCACTGAAGCACCAGATCGACCAGGAATAAAACCCACCCCAATGTCAATCTTTCTATTGCACCAATTGGAAAAACCCCTTCCTTTTTATAATATCCGCCCTTACTCTGGCTTCGCAGTAGTCTGATATGCAGTGTACTGATTGTATATGATGATAAATGAATAAAACGAGTACATTTAAAATATATGCGTTGGGTGAAATTTTTGACGTGACCAGTTATACGTATAGCATATTATATGTTTAACCACTTCCTTAGAGTTAACCCGTTTTGAAATTCCCATCCCTATTAGATAGCAGAACTTTTTACTGCCATGGCTTTGATGATACCAAAGACGATTTCACCCCTATCCAGGGATAGCACCATGTGTGTCTTTCATTTTCGTTGTTTATGACTCGAGTGTACTTTTCAGTAGTAACAAATGTTGCATAAGAATGTTGTGCATTTTTATTTATATTTTTAATATTAATCTTTGTTTCTTGTTGCCTTTTTGGTGTTTTTTGTTTTTCAATGAGACATTCTGCTCGGGGGAGATCTCGGATTGTTTTCGAAAGGAGTGAACACTGTGAAAGTAAAATTACCTGGGGTTAGAATTTGAGGCCAATTCAGACTCCCAGGAACAGCACAGGAATTAACTATTGGTTATATTTAAGCGTCCCTCATAAGGGGGTACCTTTATGGAGTCCCTCATGTTTCCATGTCTGACACTGCAAGAAAGGTTTTGCTGATGGTAACATACTTGCACTTTATATCTGATAGATAGTACCTCTTGGTAAAATGCTCCTATGAATTCAATTAAAATAAACTGAATTTCTATTACTGTATGTTGTCACAAAGATAAACCGCATGAGTGAGTGTACTTTTCTTGTGGCACAGGACATGCTCTAGTTTTCTTCTAAATAAGCAAAGTGACTTATCTTGTTAGAACCACTTGGAAACTTTACGGATGGATGTAACGGCCTGATTCTGAATATAACTGAAATCTGTGAAGAACCTAATCATTTTCAGATTTTTGGCTTGCCTGGGCTTCCTAAAGAACTTCAAAAATATAACTTCACAACTATGGATTTCCTATGGAAAATGTGGCTGTAAAGTACTTCTGTAAGAGTATAGATTATGTTTTCAAAACATATTTTTCATAGCTTTTTTTTTTTTTTTTTTAAATTAACTGGTCTTGGAGGGAAAAAAAATGCTTAGTGCTTCTGTTCTATTTACAAAAGTGTTATTAAGCCATGTTTATGTGGAATTTTGACAGCTTTTGTTATGTTGCAGAAAGAACGTGTGCTCTCTTTTTCTGGTAAGTTTTTTAATATACAGAAACAATTAGACCATTGTTGATTAGGGCTCCCGCACCATAAATTGTTTCTGGTTCAGCCTACTGAAACTCTGGCAAGTTACCTTTGAAACAGAAGGAATAATTTGCATAAACCAGGACTTCTGGTATGACCATATTAGATAAAATGAGACTCCTCCTGTTTTTCTGTTCATCTGCCAGGACCTTTATGACTCAAGTGTACTTTTCAGTAGTAGCAAATGTTGCATACGACCAAACATGGAGTCTGCTAGGAGTTTGTGGGCAGAGTCAGCTAATGATACTGGACCTCAGTAGCAAGTACGTACTAACATATCATGTGAAACAAGAACCTACGAGAAAGCTTTGTGGAGCGGCCTCCCTTTGCGCAGAGCCCTAGGCACAAGACAAGTTCTCTTCTGCAGTTTTTCTGAGACGGGGAGTTGGCAGGGAGCCCAGAACTGCATGGAGTTTGCAGAAGGTTAGTGGAGTTGTGCATTAACTAACCGTGGCACGAAACGACAGTTGTACCGTACTGTGCTTTTTTTTTCCCTTTCAGTTGTTTCACGCTGTGCCTGTGTTCCTGTCGCTGCCGATTTGCAGTGGAAGTTGTTGTTGTTCGCTGTCCTTAGAGGAGTTGGCTGATCAAAGCAGATAATCGCAAAATGAGGGATTAACTGCTGCGATCGGCCCACATAAGCCATTCTGAAATGTCATTTGAGTGTTTTGGCAGAAATTCAAAAGCAGATTGAAGTGGAGTTTACAGTGAACTCTACCCAAACAAAAGCTTGGCTTTGCGTTAGGTAGCCGCCCACAATATTAAAAATAAAAAACAAAACGCAGTTACCTGTCGGCATGCTGGAATTGGTTATGTATATTTTAAGTTTTGCACCTTTATGTTTTTGAAGTAGCTGGTATTTATTTGTGGTAACTGTGGTTTTAATGTCACAGGAAATGCTTTCAAGCTGTTTTAGTTTCCTCTAGAGTGCTACACATTGACACAGATACAGGAACCATTTCAACTCTGCTCTTTTTGTTGAAAAAGGTGCACATAACCAAATGATACTTCCATAGTAAATAACCTAGATTCGATTTAGTTTGTAATACGTGAAGTGGGGATGCTTTATACTGAAGTTTACACAACTATTTGTTTTCACTAGTTTAATTTGGTCTTACATAAGCTGCGTTCAAAGGAAATGGTTCATAAGTTTAGTGACCCATATGTACAAGAATAGATTTTAGAAGGCTGTGTTGAAAATATCCGCTCTTCGTGTGTTTTCTGTCAGCTGGTATCATTTAAAGAAATAAGTAAGTTGTGTTTTTAACAGCTATACAACTGTTTCAAACAGAACATTTAATCTGTGATCAAGTGTACAGACGACTAAATTGTCGAAGACTATTAATTAGGTTTGTATTTGAGTGCATTGTAAAATTGAAGATGACTATGTGATACAAAAGTTTGCACTATTTGTGTTTGTTATTTTTTTGTCATTTCAAAATTCAATCTACTAGATCTTTAAAACTTGTATTTTCAAAGTGAATATTGTACTAAACCCTGTATTTGCAGTGATGCTATTATCAGTTTGGAATTAACTGCATTCCCTTTTATGCCCCATGTTAAATGGGTGATACATATCAGTAGTGAATACATTTACTTGCATATTTATGTAATTTCTTCTGTGCTATTGGAATAGACCAAAACAAAACCAAATGGTTTTATCAAACATCAATATAATCCTCTTTTACAATGCAGTTTTATTTTTATCTTTATTATTTTTGCCTGTAAGCTATAGTCAGATTTCATTAAGATGAATTTGAAGGGACCAGCAAATACATACTTATCAGAAATGTGAGTTTTTACTAAAAAGCCATGCTGACTACTTTAGGACTACTACAGTATTAATGCACATATGCACCATCCACTGATTGAATAATGCAAACATTTTAGATAGCTTGCTAGTTTTATCATTATTTTTGCATTGATGGCCAGTGAACTTTTGCTTTTTATTTTAACTGTCAAAAGCATGTTTTGTTTTGCTATTATTTTTCTGTGTCACGTTTTAATATTTTATAAGTAAAGATGACCTGCCTTATTGGCTGGTGCAAGTTACCTAGTTGCACACCAGGTCAACCCGTTATGGACTGTTTTGACTTGACGTGTGTATAATGTGTGCTAATCCAGTTCTGGTTGTACATGGCGAGAAGGACATATATTTAAAAACAAACAACAACAAAAAAAAAGAATTACATAATTTCCACTTCTTTTTGTCAACAGAAAGAAGACACAGCTCATCCAGCAAACCCCCACTTACCCCAACTCCATCTTCTGCGTATTTTCTGCCCTCAACACTGCCGTCAAAAAACAAAGGCAGTAGCGGCAGTGGCAGCAGCAGCAGTAGTCGCTCGTCAAGTGGAAACAGTGCATCCTCCAACTCAAAAATCCTAAAGTCACCCAAAGAAAAGCTGCACAGCATCAGTGGGAGTAACAGGCCAATGCATCTACCACACAGCAAGGTGCCACATGACAAAATGTAAGTGCTGACATGAAGTTGCTTTTATCAGATGTTTACTCGATCACTTCTTTGGTTTATATTGAATTTAATATTCTTTATTTTTTATAGATAACAGGTTTTATCATTGCTGTGGTTTGGAAGTTTTTTTAATTTTTTTTATTATTGTTTTAACAGGATATTGGGGATTAAGAATTTGAGAATTCAGACATTTATTGCATTTTGACAAACATTCTGCGCATTCCATAGAATATGTGGTTTAATCTGTGGTGTCGTCGCCCCCCCCCCCCCCCCCCCCCCCTTCCAGAAAACTAATCTTCATCTTATTTATTTTCTTATTAGTATGCCACCGTTTGTTAAAGTGGAAAAGATGCACCCTAACCCAAAGGTAGATGGTACATCACTAAAAACAACTGCCTGCCCCACATCTTCTACCACTGTGAGTTCCTCAATAAAGCCAGGGCTTAACTGTCCCTCAATACCAAAGCCACCCCTGCTGTCTCCTGGACAGATTCCTAATGGGAAAGGACTTCTCTCAACTCTAGACAAGAAACAAGATGATAATTATGCCAGTAATAAGAAGCAGTTGCACAAAAGACTGTCAGGTGAGACCTTTGTATAACTTGAAAAAAGTACTGAAGGCATCATATTTACAGTGTAGCCTGCCAATAGCCAAATCAATGTAGATTGTATTGTCATTACTATGATGACAATGATCAAACCTTTACAGTCTATGAAATGTGTTGTATGCCTGTTTAGTGTTCTGGTTTTAATACTTTTTTTGATTGCTTACAGAGCGTGAATTTAATGCTGATATCCACTGTGGGGTTGTGGATATGGAAACCAGGAAGCCCTGCACAAGATCTTTAACATGCAAGGTTGGTACTTAAAAGCTGAAAGGACATACTTTGAGTGAGCTTAAGATTTGTAATATAAAAAAATCTCTCCAACTCACTGCTTGGTTTCAAGTACAAACGCTGTACACGAGCATCAAATGATAATTTAGAACAGCCCAAAAACTACATTTTTTAATCTAGCTGTGGGCCTCCAAAAAAGGTTACAGGATACTTATGTTTTTGACTTTCAATCTGAGATTGTATTTTAAGAACACAGTGCACAGTAAACACCTTTTCTGGACTTGCATTACAAGCTGATGTGTGTATCCTACAAGGCTGTGCAGTGATTCAATGCACTTTGACAGGACAATGGGATGTTTTCATTTTTTTATTGACAAAAACACATTTTATTATAGCTGATTTGATTTGAGCTTTTGTTTTTTTTCAGACACATTCCTTAAGCCACCGGAGAGCTGTACTGGGTCGAAGAAAACGTTTTGACATTTTATTAGCTGAGCACAAGAGTAAAACCAGGGATAAAGAACTGCATCGGAATGCCGAGTACCCTCAGCAAACCCTCAGGGAACCACATCCCTCCCCGTCAAGAACTACCCAGGAAATACACCAAAATTCTCATGGAAATAACACTTCAGAGTCAAAGCCTTTAATACCCAGCAAACCCAAACCTTACAATCCTAGTCTTCCAAGGTGAGTTCAAGATTCTAAGCGCAGCATTGGGAGTTGATTTCAGCAAGTATTTATCTAAATCTAATGCTTTTTTTTTTTTTTTTTTTTTTTTTGTTCAGGCCTACAAGCTACTCCACTCCACACAGTGGGAATGTCTCCAGTGACTCTCCATTGGTTCACGAATCTCCCCACCACTCTGCAGCACCAGCTGAGGCAGCGTCCCGGTTATCCAGTGATGAGGGGGAGAACGATGAGAAGGAAGAGGCCACAGAAAGACTGGACTGCCACTATTCAGGTTACCATCCTCAGCCAGCAGCTGTAAGTTTACAAATCGCTGGAAACTTGGATAAAAATAAGTGTCTTTTAACGAATAATTGAAGACATAAGCACGCATGGTTTATATTTAGGTCTCAAACAAAAATGGTAAAACTCTTTTCTTCCAAGCTTGATGTCCTGTTTTTACTCCCTGTTTGTTTATTTTAGTTTTGCACCTTTGGAAGCCGACAAGTGGGAAGAGGCTGCTATATGTTTGACAGGCGGTGGGATCACATTCGATGTGCACTTAACTCAATGGTGGATAAGCATGTTAACTCTCAGATGTGGAAGTGAGTTTGAAATACTTGATATGTTTGTCATTATACACTCCTCCTGATAGAGCCTTTTTTAAGTTTTAAACAGCTTGTTTTTTTTTTTTTGTATGCAAGTAAGTGAACGAATGCAAAAAGAACAGCTCTTAATATATTACAATGTCTTTATTTTTCAGAAAAATTCCTCCAGCATCTGAGAACGCAGGTTCTACACCAGCTCCACACCGGACAAGCACAAATTCATTGCCTGCATCACACTACAGTGTGAACTCCACAGGATTCTTGTGCCCCACCTCAGCGACATCCCCACAAATTCTTGGTGCACCATACTACACACAGTCTCTCGACAACAAATCAATTCCATCTTATGGGACAACTTTAAATGCCCACATTTCTTCTATGGGCTCTATAGACCAGGCTGCATATAATATGCAGTCAAGGCAAGTGTCTTCTTCGCCCCAA
Source organism: Polyodon spathula (assembly GCF_017654505.1). Taxonomy (NCBI): domain Eukaryota; kingdom Metazoa; phylum Chordata; class Actinopteri; order Acipenseriformes; family Polyodontidae; genus Polyodon; species Polyodon spathula. The sequence goes on along the minus strand of NC_054549.1, from coordinate 32,874,802 downwards.
ATGCCTTCAGGACATTCAGCTGTACCTTCACTGATATCCAACAAGCCTCAGAAATCCAAACCCAGCAGCAAGTATTTCAGATCCAAGGAATCTTCTGCAACAATCACGAACTGTAACAACAACACCAACAATAGCAGCAGCAGCAGCAGTAGTAACAGCTCGGGAAAGAGGAGGAAAAACAGTTCCCTGCTTCTGGCTCATTCATCTTCACATTCAGCTGAGTCGTTGTCATCCTTTAAGAGAAACTGTGCTTTGAACTCTGCCAGCGCGGGGAGCTTGTATCACTCGCCAGTGACCTCTTCATCTCACATTGGTCTCAACTGCCCCACCAACCGAACAAACTCTCTCAGCCTCAAACACGACCAATCAGGGAGGGGCCCTCCGACAGGGAGCCCCGCAGAATCAATAAAGCGCATGAGCGTGGTGATGAACAGCAGCGACTCCACCCTTTCACTTGGACCTTTTGTTCACCAGTCCATCGAGCAGACCATGAACTCGCACGGTGGCTACTCTCACTCGCACGCTCCTATGGAAAGACTGGAAGGGAAGAAGCGGAAAGGCGCTCCTGCTTCCAGCAGTGTTAACAGCGGCAACAGCAGCAGACCCAACAAGGTGGCCAAATCGCCTGGTGTGAACAATGTTCACACAAAACATGCCCGCACAATCCCAGGGACGCAAGGACTTCCGAACAATTCACTTTTACAACAGGTACAGTAGGAAATGTTTTGCTTAATGGCATCTAGTATGTTTGCTAGTCCGCACCTACGGTCAAGTTTTACTGCTTTTCACATTCATTTTTGATCTTAATGTTCATTAAGTATGCACATATGTGTCATTTTTACATTATCAAACTGGATGTAAGTCATGGTGATCCAGTAGTTCCTTGGCATGGGTTATGTATATAAATGTAGTGGCCTGTTTCTGGAGTAACATGTCTTCTGTAAGTAGTTAGATAGTAGAAACTGGTATTTGTTATGAATGAATGACTGTCTTGATTTAGTGGCATGCAGGGTTGGGGTCAATTCCAATTCCTTTTTAAAATCAACTTCCAATTCCCTTTTTAGTCAATCCCAATTTCTTTAACAACGTATGCTTTATTGAGCAGATATCTATCTATCTGTCTATCCATCTATAATGTCAAACACATTTGATTTAAACCTTTGTATTGTAATTATGTTGTTGACACAGTGGCCATATCTGAGCCAGACTGTTGGGTGTATAAGTACTTCTATTGTTTTATAAATTCTAATACTCTTAATAAGTTCATAAAGAATGTCCTTTTCGGGACTTCCGAGTGGCTCATCCAGTAAAAGCGCTGTGCATGGAGCTCTACAGCCTGGACGTCGCCAGTTCGAGTCCAGGGTATTTCACAGCCGACCATGGATGGGAGCTCACGGGGCGGCGCACAGTTGGCCTCGGCTCACCACACACCAGCGACCCCTGTAGTCTGACCGGGTGCCTGCAGGCTTGCCTGTAAGCTGCCCTAGAGCTGCCTTGTCCTCCTCCGCTGTAGGTCTTGGGTGGCTGCATGGTGATGCTGATGGCACACGCTTCAGAAGACAGAGTGTGTTTGTATTTGCCTTCCCGAGTTAGCGCAGGTGTGGTAGTGGTGAGCTGAGCCTAAAAATAATTGGACATATCAAATTGGGAGAAAAGAATAAAAATAATTGGCAATGACTACATTTTTCTTCATAACTAGATAAGTTTATAAATATGTAGACAGACCGCCTCCATATATCTCTTAATTATGATATACACAATAGCTTGTTTATTCAGTATTGAACAAGCAGTGCTGTAGATGTACAAAATGTATTGTGATCTACAAATGGACAGTCAGTCAGACTGCTTCCACTATATCCCCTGGGACCACCTCTAGGGGTGGGGGGGGGGGGGACCCCCCTACACTTGAATATGTTCGGTGTAGCAGATTCAAAGAATGTGTTTATTCTAGTTTGTGTTCTAATTCTAGTTTTAGAATAATCAGGACATATGTTACTTTAATTAAATATTGTTTCTTTTCTTTGCCAGCCAAAGGCACGTCCCTGACAACTGCTGCTGCTGTTGTACCTGCAAAAAAGAACTGGACATCCTCTAGCAGAAATAGATCTGTCTGGTACTCTGAACTACAAGAGGCCTTTATCTCCGCTTCCCATGTTCCTCAGGGGTGGAGATCGACTGGACAGATAGTTATGTCAAGGAATTCCCTGAAGCCATGTTTGTAACAATGCCACAATCAACACAACACTGGATGAAAATGTGTCATGCTGTTGCTTTAATCAGTGTTATTGGTGGAAAGGTCTGCTGACTGCCCATTTGTGAGGTTTTCCTTCGAAGGAGAATGTATTAAGTAACCTTACTCTAAATGTAAGGTACAGATAAGGGCTTGGCAAAAAAATAAGTGTGGGTTATACCTGCAAGATATGCCCTGGAGTAGGAGTTGCAAAGCTCTGTTGAATTCTACCAATCTGCTCCTTGTAGTTTGGATGCCTTTTCTGTCGTCCTTTAAGCACACAATGTGTGTTCAGTAGGTCATGCCCTACAAAACCAGTGGGATTAAAACAAAAAACCTAGCCTGTAAGTAAGTAGTTGGGGATAAGAAACTGCCAGGAGTTAAACTATTTTATATCGCATTTATACAGATGGCTAACAGTGAATTACAGGATCTTAATGGTTTTGTCTCAACAAAAAAAAAAAAAAAAAAATGGGAACATTTATAAACATTTATTTTTCTAAAAAATACTGCAGCTGGTCAGTTAATTTTTAAAGCTGAAACTGCCAAAAATTAACAAATCATCATTAGGGTTGGATTATGTGTGTGTTTTTTTTTTTTTTTTTTAATTTTGAAGTACACAAATGCAAATCATGGAAATTTAAATATTTAATGAAGAAGTTGCTGTTTGTTAATCTGAAAATTTGATCACAGTATGTTTAAGGTAGAACGTTTCAGGCGCCAGTCCATTATTATAGCAGTATGTACTGTATGCCCCCACATTTAGTACTGCATATTGTAGAATAAAATACTAGTTAACAACCAGTGAGGGAAAAACAAATATAACATTATGAAAAAGACCCAGACCTAATAGCTCATGAATTTTATTTTTTATTGATTATCAAATGATTAAAAAATTATATATAATATATAAACTCTAGAACCAACCACACAAATAACACATTTATAATATTGAATGGGTTATCAGTAATGACTATGCACACATCTAGTCCTTAAATTCTGGCATGTGATTGGTTAAATCTCACCACATGACCAAAAATAGATAACTATTGCCTGTGTGACGCTGCTTAGTCAAGGTTTTTTTTTTTTTCTTTATTTACAAACTCCCTCAAGTTGTGTCATCATGCTAAATGTCTTTCCTCTCTTCAGACAACAAAGCAAAATGACGGACAACAGAAAATTAATTCCAAAACAAAGATGCTGCAAACACTAAAAGCGTCATAAAAACTTTATTTCAGTATTTTACTTCCTAAAATTCAAAGAAGTCCAACTCGACGATGTAAATAAGTACGACGTTCACAAACTCAACTGAGAATTGTAAGCTGCAGTGAGAAAGGCAGACGGACAGTTTGTATGCCAAAAAAACATCAATAACTTTGCGCTATGGTACTTAAAAACATTACTTTCTTGACTGATTCATACTACAAGTATGGATTGTAGACCCCTTGGGAAGAACTGTAGTCACCTCCAGGGGACAATTTTGTAGCACTGTTGGTAACTATAGTGCTTCCCTCAGGCGCCATAGTTTTCAACTATACGCCTCCTCTCCAGTCACATACATGCATACATGGCAGAGAATTCATTAAAGGGGATCCAAGTAAATTATCTGAACCCTTTAATTATTTGCACTTTCTTAACCTGCCTTTTCCCCTTTTATTATCCATTAGAAAGAACCTCCTATACTGTGAGCCCAAGTATGTACCTGTCAAACGGAATGTGCCACTGTTTGTGCACAGCAAGTGCACTACTTATGCAATAGTGCTTCCCATGAGACCAGAACCTTCAAACAGTATGTCTTGTTAACAGGCTACACTCCTAAGTGTGAATACCTTGCACATCAGTTGCCTCAAAGCAAAAATAGTCATTTCTTTTATTAGCTTATTAATATTAACTTGGATTCAAACAGGATTGTTTCAATATTAAAGCAGTGGTTGGAGTAGTGCACCTTCACACTTAATAACAGACAGGTTTTCATAGTCAACAAATGACATTAAAAGGCCTTTTTTATAAACAATTATCTTCAGTTGGAAACTGGAATAATTGAGGTGATTATACAAGGTGGCTATTGATTGTAACTCCTGCAGTTTTCTTAACCCTAAATGAACGAAGCTATAAAGCAGAGTCGATCTAGTAGTTCTCTTTTTGGCTTTTCTTGTATGGATTATAAAAAAATATCAAAGTACCCCATTTTCAGAATACATATTTTGTTAAAAATTGTACATATTTTAAATATGTATTTTTGCACAGGCATTCTTCCTTATACCCAGTTTTGGTACAATTTAGATCATCATATTTATTTAGTAAATAATAAATAAGATCAGGGGGTTTTATTATGTTAAGTGGTACACTCCCAAGTCAATAATGCAATATGCCTACAATATAGATGGATGTCTTTTAATGCAATGGTCCTTTTGAAAGGTCAAGTGTTGTCATTTAGAAGAACAAGATTTGAAAACGGCAACTATACAAAATGCCTGTATCTTTAATGAAGAATATTAATATAATACTGGAAGATCTTACAATATCTGACTTTTGCCTCCTAGTTGGAAAGACTGAATGCGTATGACCAGAAATATAATTCCCCTGTCAATTGACAGGTGGCTTATATAAAGATTTTGTTCATATGCTGTCAATGATTCTTTTTGTCAAGCCACTTTATGCGAAAGAGCAGTCCTTCTTTAGTATATTTATTCTTTTAAAGTTTGTTTGACATTGGTGAGGGGAAAAAAAAGAGAGAAAATTGGCAGCACTTTTCCTTTATAAGGTCTGGGAGTAGGGTGATTTTTTTTTCTTTTAAAATAAAAAGGAAAAAAAAAAAACCTTTAAAACACAATGCAGCCCGCTTGCATCATTGTTGCCAAACTCCTTAATTTGAAACACTGCTTTTTACTGAAAACTTTTGTTTGCAGCTTTTAGAAAATATTGGAAAAAAATGAAAGTGCCTGACAATAGTTTCACACTATGACTGTTTTAAGGACAGCTATTTTTTACAAGACTTGAATGTTTCAAAGTGTTTAGGAGCTTGCTTTTTCCACCTGACTGTAGGTCATAATTACTGGTATGTTTGTTGTAATTTATTTTCATATTTGATAAACTTCTTGAGTTCTGATTGCTTATCTCATAGATTGAGCATTTCCCTCCTTCACCAATTTTTATACTATTGAAGGCTAAAACCAGTTTCTCCCCAGAATTTTAGTTGGAATATGAAATGCCTCTTCTGGTATGTTAAGATCAAAAGTCTTGAACTTCAAAAAACATTTGTTAAGAAAAAAAAAAAGGCATCTAAATGATATCTTGGTTTACTCTTAATTTAGGTGCTCTTTTAATGAGTCTGCCAATGTTTCCAGATAACATTACTATATTACTAAGATCTGGTTTTAAATAAGCACTACACATATTTAATGTGAATAAAAGCCTGAAAGCAGCTTGCTTTTTGAGAATGGTTCTAAAAGCAAACTCCTGTATATAGTGTGAATAGTTGATTTTTGTATACATAATCGGATGCATTTGATCAGCTGGACTTTTGTGTTGGCTGCTATACAATTCATGAACAAATGTCATAGGATAGATATTTACTTTAAATATTTAAAAAAATAAAGAAATTGTATAGTCTATTTGTTTTGTAACAGGTTACTGTAAATAAAAATAATTTATACTGTTATTTATACGTAAAACAGGCCTTGGCTTCTTGTCTAAAAAAAAAAAAAAAAAAAGGAAACATTTCTTGGATCAAGACTACCCATTTAATCTACTTGAAACAGCTTCAAAAGAACGACTAGAGAGTACTTCATTTAAAAGTAACAGATTAATTTAAGGAAAGGGTATAGATGCTGCTGAAAGATATAAAAAGATTCTCGACTTCACAGCAGAATGATACCAATGCTTATCACACTCAAACATATAGGAAGAACAACCTGGTAAATCCCTGTGAATATGCTAAATCTGAAATTCCATCAGCTAATGAAAATTGTACCCTTGATAATTTTTGTTTTAGCCATAGCTATAGATTTTCCAATCCCTGTTAAACGCATTGTACGTGTTCCTGCAATCTCTCGCAACATACTTAAATCTGAACTGGTCTTTGAACAGTTTTGTTTCACATCTGGTCCCTGGTCATTTATTTATTTACTTACTTATTCACATTTTCTAGAACACCATTATTACGTAGACCCCAAGGCGCTTTACTCAAAGTTAAAAATCAGTCAATTGTAATAAATTTGGTAACAGAAAGCAAGCCAGTTCACATAAAAATAAAAACAACATAGTAGAAACATCAATCAAATTTGAAATTAGAACGGACAACAAAAAAGCAGTTCTATTGTATTATAAAAAAAGACTATGACAAGAAGGCTAGTTAGTAAAACATCAGTTTTTCAGCCTTGATTTAGAGGCAGCAAGAGTCCTAGCTTCTCTGACAGAATAAGGCAGCGTTTGACTGTTGGAACCCATACTGTTTCTATTCATCCTCTGAATAACCGGCGCGACAAGGAGTGTACGGGGTCAGCAACTGTCTTAATGCATCACAACATCCACTGGAGGACAGCCTGCAACAATGGTAAGTAAAGGTGTTGTAAATCCAACACCCTGTTCAAAAACACTTCACCAGATGTGCCACATGAGAGAAGTTTTTAATTTACTGTAGAGCTTGTTTCTTTGCCCTGTATTCATCACTGCCACTCATTTTGATGAATAACAGCAAGGACCCTAGTCAATAGCGGGATCGCATTATATGCAAATTAAATACATTTTCAATAGCAACAATTCTGTCCCTTCTGCTTATTCATTTAACAAGTTTGTTCTTATTTTAGTTTCCAAAAGTTAAAGAAAAAAGTATCTCAAATTAAGTCAGTGTAGTGCAGAATAAGTGAGACAATATTTGTGAAAACATGAATTTTATTATATACAGTTAGGTGTTTCTGTATTGCAGCAAACAGTTTTTTTTTTTTCTTAAGTACATTTACTAGATCCATAAACCATTATCAATTGTAAATACAACAGGCCATACTTTAGAGGCTTAACATTTCAAATCCCAAACATGTAAACCAAATTACATGTTAATAACCCTGGACAGTTTTTGGACTCTATTCAGTAGGAGATCGCCCTTCTTTATAGTCTCTTGGTATTGCCAGTTCTTACTGTCAGGTCTGCATAAAGGGACAGAGAGCAAAAATGAATATATGAAAACAAACTTTTTGGCTATAATCCAAGCATGCTACTACTAAAAAAAAAAAAAAAAAAAAAAACACAAAAAAGTAGTTTGGTATATGATGTGATTAACAAGTGCATTATATATGTACATTAGTATCCCCAGTCTGCTATCCATAGCTCTAAAAAACATTGAAAAACTGAATTGTAAATTAACTGGAAAACATTGATATATTCTGAGGTAAAACATAGTATATAATGTTCTATTTTGCCTAATTCAGATAACTCAAACTAATAATTGTAAAGTCATACTGTACCTGTTTGTTTCCACTATCTCGTTTACTTTATCTATTTTGCAATGTAGTCTACCAGCTGCAATAAATCGCGAAAGTTCTCTGTAAAATAGAACAAAAACTATGTATTTATAATAGCACAACAACTTTGGAGCAAACTGAAATTTACACACATTACAGTAGTTTTTGGACCTTAACAATAAAGAGCCAAGCACCCTAGAAGCAACTGTGTTTTTCCTGTTAATCTTAAGTGATGGGTGCTAATAAACACCCTACAACGCTACTTACTGATCTATGAACTCCACACTAACTCCAAATGCCTCTGCCATGTACCCCAGTGTTAGGGAGCGGTAAGACTCCAGCAATTGGCTGTAAGCAAGGATTCTCATCTCCCGGACATAGTAACGGTAATGAGGAGCGAAGAGCCAATCCTTCTTGAGCTCCTGTTCCACAAGTGCTGCAATTAAAGGAAGCACAAAGCAACCTACTTAGGACTGAATAGAAAATAGTCTTTCTAAACCTACATGGTTTTCTGCATATGAGCCATTTAAAAAAATAAATACATAATACCTACCTAATGACTGGAAGAATACAGAGTAGCGGCACTCGTATAGTGAAAACAAATACTGCCGCACTACAGGAAGACTGTGCAATACCTCCAAGATCTCTGCTCCCTTGATAACCTGTTTATCCAAGAAGAAAATAATCATTTAGTGTTTGCGTAAACTATAATCTAATCCTTCATTTTCATCTGTAAATACTTTACGAAGGTGTGGTTGTAACACATGTAGTTCAAACCAAGATGTCTGTTTTACCTCAGCTCTAAGAGTATATGAAACCAGTAACTACACCAAAAAACAATGAAAATGCAGACTTAATTCCACAGCTGACCCCAGGATGATGTGTGCTGGTCTCACCTTTTCCCGGAGATCAGGTCGCTTTAGTGCAATCATACTGACGTACACCGTATAAGTTACAAATGTTTTATAATCCATAAGTTCATAGGAGGTAAATGTTGAGACTGTGTCCAAGAAGAGCTCTGCAGCTTGCTTGAAATCTCGAATAGCCACACAATAAAGACCCTGGTAAACCTTCAAACGATTCCTTCTGTCCCAGTCACCTCCTTCCTCTATTAAGCTAGAAAAGAAGTACTCAGTTACAATAACACAGTGCTTATTCAAATGAACAATTCACTGATTTTCAGAAAGCATGCATCACCAAAGTCAGCTTCTAAAGAGGAAATTAAAAACAAAACATACCTCTTTGCTTTTTCAGTATTTCGTATAATAAGGTCACTGTCCATGTAAAACAATCCAATTCTTAACAGGTAGAACACAATATCAAGCCGATGTCCCAGAGCCACTGTTTTGTCATAGGTCTTGCGAAATGCAGTTAAAGCTCCTTCCTAAAACATGACAAACAAAACAAAACCTACCACCATTACTTAAACCATTCGCTGCAATAACTTGACTTAAAATCGCTTGCAACTGTGGACAAAAACAAGGCTGCCTTACAGCAACTTTTACAGCTATAGCCATGTGGTCTTGGACCCTCCCTCTAACAATGTTGACCAATCACACTTAGCAATGTGGCTAATGGAAGGCACACTTGTTAGCCAAATTGATTTTCAAACATTGGTAATGCTGTCTAATTTGGAGTTTCCTGAAAATTATGGAAGCAGTACAATAAAACGGTTTGCAGAACCGGTTTTACCTTGTCTCCAATTCTGATCAAATATTCTGCTTTTGCCATCATTGCATCTCTGATTTCACTTTCTCCCAGATTCTTATCAGCATCCTCCAGCACATCATCCAAGCGTTTCAACTCGTCTTCATTTGCTTTTCTCATTTTACTCAGCAGATCTGTGTCCACCGTCCACTTCAGGTCTTTGCAGAGGCTCTCATAGTATGGTGCCATGTCTGAAAGTTGAATCAAAAGTAAAGTTATTCTAGATAACACGTGCGTGTGTGTAGTGCAATCCTTACATACTGAATTTTAAAAAGCACAAATTCGGTTTTGGTTGAAAATAGATAAAAATAATTTGCCTAGTTTCAAATTCAAACGCATTCACTGTATAACATCGTTTTGGAATACTTTACAGTACAGAGCTGAAATGGCAGTTCTGGAAAGATCATGCTAAAAACAGGAGTTCCAAAACTGTCAATTTGATTTAAAGAATGTCATTTTAAAAATTGATTTAATACTACAATATCTGTAATCACGCAAATATAAATTTCAGACAGGATACTTTTGACAGGTAGCAAAATACCAGTAAGGGTTAAAAACAAACAAACAAAAGCATCAATGCAATGACTTGACAGCACTTCAGTAAACATCATCCCCGTTTGAATTTCAGTGTACTTTTAATGGTACGTTTCTACAATGAAAACAACAAAATGTTACTCTTGGTTTAATGTTGGTAATTGCCTTTTTATAGCTACCGTCCCCCTGTACCACTACTACCGGTAACTTATCTGTAAAAGCAGACACCCATTTAAGTAAACACTCTATTAATTTTCTAAACAAATGTGGCGATTATAGGCAAAATAATCGCCTTTTAATACTATGCTAATATATTGGTTATGCAGCCTCTCGTAGTTGCTGTTTTGGCGTGCTCCAACGTACAGGCCACGGCTAAATGAAGTACTCGAGGCCCAGGATGAATTTCAGGCCCCGGTGACTCTGCAGATCTCTCTCTTAACGCGGCATGACTTCGTCTAATTTGTTCTGCTACTCACTGTTCTCCTTAATGGCTCCCATCAACTCCTGATTCACTTTTACATCTTCCCGATGCGTAAGCAGGAACTTGAGCTGTGCTATCCGCAGATCTGGGTTCTTAGGTAAGCCCTCTTCTTCTAGATTTTCAAGCGGCATTGCTGCAGAGTTGTCTGCCGGTTATTGGCCTTGACTTTTGCTACGAGGGATCCGAGCTACGAAAATCAATAAGCTGCACAAAGAAAACCCTCCCCTTGCCGTATTACCAACAACAAGCTAGTCCGTGTAAATTTACAGCATGTACCGTATTTATTGTACTGAATGATCAGCATGCTTATCATGCATTCACGTAGGCGTGTTGGGTGAATTATATATATATATATATATAAACATTTTGTCCACTTCTTACTAGTTGTGACCCAATGTAACGTCATAGCAATGTGCAGTATGTATAAATCCATACCACCTTAAAATATTTTAAATATTTTTTTTTCTTTAGGTCAAAAAGAGGTTTATATAGAAGAACATTATGCAGTTTGTATTCAGATCTTTTCAGACGTAGTCTAACTGGGGGATATTTATGGCAGAACTTTAAACCAGGACAGCTATAGTCGAGAGGAGACGGTGTTGCTATAGTTAAAGAGGAGAGTGCTCCAGAACGAGTTTGGCCATTACTTGTACATAATGACATTGATATGGCACCCCCTAGTGGTAAAATTGAAATATTGCAATCCTAGAAAATGTGTCTTTTATAGCTAAAGATCAATTCCATTTGGATTTTTATCACCTAAAATAAAGATTAAGTTATTTATGAAAATATGCATAAAATACATTACAACTAGAAAAATAAGATTCAGGTATATCTATTTGCTACGTGCATATGACGTTTAAACTTACTAATATTTAACGCTGGCCACGGTTCTGTCAACAATTAATCTGACTTTTAAAATACATCACAGACCATGTAGAAATTATTGGGCAAGCAAAGAAAACAGGACAATCACTTTAAAAAAAAAAAAAAAAAAAAAAAAAGATTCTGAAAACAGCATTCATTTGCAATGTTGTGAAAATTATATTTAAAAAAATGTATTTAAAAATACAATTTTACTCAACCTCGATATGACTCAGCTGATAAAAGGCACATTTCTAAGTAACTAAGTTTTTATAAATTGACTGTACCTGTACACTGACTTATTGCAATGGCTGTCTTAGCCTGGTGAGTATATACAAGGTTAAATGAGTGACTATAAAATGTGCTTTTAAGATGGATGATGAAATGTCTGCTAAAAGTTGGCAAATAAACATTTGTCTCAATATACAACACCAGCGACCCAGTAGACAGGACAAATGTGTCTTAGGTGCCGTACTGCATATGAATCACCAATGAAATAGCATTACGTTGTGATTTGAGTCACGGTGCTTGACAGTTTGTACAGCTCATTACTGTCAAGCACATCATTTTTTCCTTTAATATTTTCAGCTGTAGGGTCGAGCGCTGTTCTTCATAATTGCCTTGGGAACTGGAGGGCAGTTTAAAAATGGATTCCACATTTCGTCTATCAACTCTCCTTCACTTGTAGTTCAGTGTTTTAATCCATGTTTTCACTTATAAGCGGCTGATTCATGCAATTTCTATTAATTAATGTCAAAGCAAAAGCAGGGCGGTATACAGATTAATAGAGCATTTATAAGTCAATTGTAATGACCTGTGCGCTATTCAGGGCAACACACAATAGTATCTGAATAGATATTATTATTATTATTATTATTATTATTATTATTATTATTATTATTATTATTATTATTATTATTAATTTATTTTATCATCTGCTAGCATGCACCCACAGTGCCACCTACTGGGCTACATCAACTTCTACATGAAATATCATGCAACAGAAAATCGTGATAAAAACAGAATACAGCACTACAGTACACTCCAAATGGTGGTCTATTTGCTTAGAGAAGGTCTAGTTGACTCCAGTTTAATGCCTGTTTTTTAAAGTTGTGAAAAGCAGACGGCAGTTTAAAAACAATATCACAAAACAAAAACATGTGAACCATACTGACGTAAAATGTAGCTTTGAATAGTACAGCTACCAGAAAGCTAAAACACAATATGCATTACTAAAACATATTTTTGAAACTTTAATGTGAAAAAATGTAAACAATATACAATGTAAATACTACGACGACTACAAATCTTATCTTAAACTTATTACCGTATCTCACTGGTTCCTAGAAGTCTGCAGGACTCGGTATTCTTTTTTTATCAGCATAGTTTATAGTTCGATTTTAGACTACACACGTCATAAACTCGTGTCTCACGTGCTGTACAGTAGTATATATATATATATATATATATATATATATATATATATATATATATATATATATATACACACACACACACACACACACACACACACTTAGGGGGTGCTACCAAGCGGCAGTCAGTGTCAGTGAAGTGACTAAAGCGTACGTCTATCTAGGTAGTTGTACACCAACACTTGCCGTTTGTGGTATAGAGATGCAATGGTAAGTTATTTAATCCTTTGAAATATGAAACGTAATTTGATAAAAGTCAAGGGTCAGCTTTGTTAAGAAATGTCGGTTAATTGGTAAGATTGAATGGCTTTACAACATTTTAAATCGTCACAATTAGGATTTACATTAGTACATTCACATAGCTTTGAATTGTATTTGCACCGAAAACAAATATAACATGTAGCTGCAGTACTGCAAATAAACGCATTAAAACGTTTTCATTTAAAAGGGCGGTTCCAGTATTTTACATGGGTGCATTACATGTTGATGGCGTGCTCAAATAAGAGGGACGAGTTTCCCAATTTGTTTGACAAGAAAAACTATTCTTTACAAAAATTTGACAGATGAAAGTAATAATTGAAGAGACTCGAGCACAAATGGTGCCTTATTTTGAACATCAAAGCTCCAAATGGTGAACATCGGGTTAAAGCTCAAATTAAAATTAACTTTGCAGTACCTTGCAATTTTTGCAAAGCAGCACGCTATACCATTAACTTGTTTGTCTACTTGTGAAGAATTTGTGATGGTTTCTCAGTGTAATTCAGGAAATGCTTATTTCCTGGTCGCCTATTAAAGCTACCCTGAATGGAACTAGTTTATTGTTTAGCAAATGTCAGTGCTGGGACAGGTCAAATTTGAATGAAAAATTTGAATTAAACAAACATTGTTGCTTGAATAACTAAAGCTTAATTGTGTTTAAAATCTACAGGTTCTGTTATACGTGTTTGTCTCTCTATATTTTCTTGCTACTAATTGTATAATACATATTCCAGAATGTCTTTTTTTTTAATAGATTGTTTGAATAAAACATTTGATAGAGAAAGGAGGCAGCACATTCAGAGCCGTTAATTCTGCCTGACCACAAGCTTGTAGCAGCTTTTGAGGGGAAACGCTTTTTTTTTTTTTTTTTTTTTTTTTTTTTAATCAAACTTATACTTCCCTTGCCTTAAAATACAGAATCTATTTTTAGTCCGGTTGTATAGTGTTGTTTTTAATTTTTTTTACTACTGACGCTGGAAAGTGATTATTATTATTATTATTATTATTATTATTATTATTATTATTATTATTATTATTATTATTATTATTATTATATGGGCTTCAATACATGTAACAAATACTGTTCTATCCTAGAGTTCTTCAAGAAAACGAGATGGCAAACATGAATCAAATGATCAGAGGCAGAAAAAGAGTGAAAACAGAAGTTCCAAAAAACATGAAACCAAGGTAATATACAAAATACATACAGCAGTGTTTCCTGTGTGATGTGTGAAGATGAATTCCTATACACTCAGGGAAGACTGCATTCAGTCTGTGCCTCCATTGCTGTGATGGTAGATGTTCGAATCTTGTTAAGCTTAGAAAGTTGTTGAAGCTGACACCCTGGGATACTTCAAGAAGCTGCTTGATGAGATTCTGGGATCAATAAGCTGTTAACAACCAAACGAGCAAGATGGGCCGAATCTTAAGCAGCGCAATATCCTAATTGAGCCCCCAATTAAACCAGTTATGTTCAACTCCAAGTACACACATGTGTTCAGGAAGTGTACACTGTATCAGCTCAACTAACTACTTGGGCAAAAGAAGGAGGTGGCAAATTAAATGTATTATGATGACAGGCAACAATTACAATATCATTATGGAAGCTGTTTCACCTTTTAATCGAACTGCCATAGGGTATTTTGCAGAAATTAGCTTATCTTTTGCCACCTCTTGAGGTACAAAAAACCGGGACCTCTGAACGGAAGAAAGGTTGGTAACATTTTAAACTCTCTTTAGAAATCTTATATTCATTCAATAGGAAACGTTGATAATATTACTGCTACAGCATTGACAACCAATTTGTCTATATTGTCAATATCTGTGCACATTATGCACAACAAAATAACACCTTTAATGGTGTAGATTATCTCAGTTTTCATAATATTTAATGTATTTGAATTTGTATCCTGTTATGTGTGTTCTGTGTGATTCTCTTGCTGTGCCTGTAAAAATTGCTTCTGAAAAGACGACTCGAGGCTGATAAAGGGTGCAGGGAGGTGGGGAAGCCTGTAAGTGTTGCACAGGATGTAGTGCACAGTGCAACGCTAATGTTTACCACAGTTTGATTTTAAGGAGGCTTTTTAGAAGCAATTTTTGTTGGATAAGGTATGAAGCATAGAAAATAACAATCTAAGCTCCTTGTTTACATTGACGCAGTGTCCTCAAAAGGCCTGTGACATGGGGATACTCATCACAAAATGGAAATAATCCACCTAGTTTATTTGTTTAGTAAAATGTTTGTGCACAGACAAGCAGCTGAAGTTCTTGTTTTACCTGTTTGGAGGAAGCTTGTGAGCAACTGTCACATGAAAGGATAAAAGTCATAACTGCATAAGCTCCCTGTAAATGAACAATTGCACTGTTAAAAAAACTGGTTCTCGCTTTCTCTTTTGGTTTCTGTGTATAGTGTACCTTTTGCATTTTTGACTTGGATGGTGTCTTGTTCGAAAACCAGTCTATCTATATATTTTGTATCTATTTAGGACGACAGAAGACATTCCAGAAAAAGTAGAAGTCCGTTGAGACCTCCTCCGGTCAGACCACCTATGACGTTCAGACCTCGGTCTGGGAGACCGTTTTTCAAAGCCAGGTGTCCTGTCCGTAGATAATTTAAGCATCTTTACCAGAGCTTATGTTTTTGGTAAATTGTTCGGTGCTACTTCATCTGCTAATATCTTAAAACAAAAACATTCTGAAACTCCTCCGGCACAATTTAACGGTGCCTTACTCTTTGACCTGTTACCTAAAATGGCTGCCTTTTAGGAGTCATGTAAAGAACGTCTGGTTTGAGATATTGGCTTTGTACTCGGTACACAACTGTTTTCTTTGTCAGGTTTCATGGTGGGTATTGTACAATCAACCCTTTTGTGTCAGTAATTTTACAAAGCTAGCAATTGTCTATAACCTAATACTATTTGCAGGGTTGTCCAGTGATAACTATTTATTGTGGCCTTTTTTTTTTTTTTTATAACTAAGGCATAATGGTACCAACAGACCTAAATATATGAATAAAGCAATTGAAATCCAGGGGATTATAAAATACAGGTTGTCTGTTTGAAATGATACAATTTAATTGATACAATTTCAGCATGTCCAGTTGTCGTCTTGTTCCAGATATTTTAGAAAGGAAGAACCCTTTTTCAGAACACCAGGATTCCGTTGTAGGTTCCAAAGACCACCAAGATCACAGAGAGGCTTGTCTCCGAAAAGACCACATGCAACATCCCCATCAACTGCCAGCCACTGTGATTTAAAGAAAGATAGTAAATGTGCTTCAGAACAGCTACAAGATCTGACGGGTATGTCTAGGCTGGTGAACAGATTACAGTTATGATATGTTTATTATTTTCCAACAGCTGTCTATTTTAAAGCTGTTCTAAAAACAACATTGCATGCATTTTGTTGTTAAAATAACATTTTGTGACTGTTTTTTCATTCAACAATAAAACACAGAATACATGAACTTCAGTACGACCCATTCTATTATATATAGGCAGGTACTAGTATAAACTCAAATGTTTATAAACTACAGTTTATTTGTTGGTAATTTCAGGTTAAATGAGACATTACATTTATTTACCACAAGGGGGCAACGTTATATAATTATAAGAACTTGAGTATGAGGCCAGCAGATGAGGCCAAAGAGCTGAGTTTCCCCCATTGTAGTTGGCATTCCTTATCTTATTAGGCCTTCAGTCATTCAGAATGTCTTGAGCTTTGTCATCGTTTTTCTCTATTTCTCTGCCATCTTACTTTCCAGCCTGTGTTTGATTTGAAATGTTTCCTGATTCTCCAGAAATCAGTAGACACCCGTTATATTCAAAAGTTGGAAGGTCATACATTATTTTCTTCATTCTAAATTTGTGTTTCTGTCAAGTCATGTATTAATCTTAATTCATAATGGTTGTGCTAATACTTTTTTCAATATTGACATTTTCCTACATTCTGAGTGCTGTTCAGCCTATATTAGAAAGCTATTTGCTTTTGTACATTATTTTAAACCTAATGTATTTTTTCTTCTTCTTGGAAGGAAATAAAAGTAATGATAAGGGTCTGGAGTCTAATTTCTCAGTTAAGGTAAGACTTTTGTACAAGTGTGCAAGTTCATAAACAGGTTAAACAAGGCTAGTCTTATCAGTCAGTTAATAGTTAGAAATCAAGAGTGGTGTGTTTGTACTATTGTAACGAATCTGCTCTTGTGATACCCCAACTCAGGCTTTTTTACTCGGTTTGACAAATAATCCCAATGAAGAGTGTTACACTTTTGAGATCTGATTGATTTGCAGACTTGCTTTCAACTAGCAGTGCTTATGTTTCAAGGTAATTTGAACTACCCTAGATTTATAAGCGCTACATACATTCGGTGTTGAGAAATTCCAACGGCATTGTTCCTAACCCACATCTGGCTTTCAGACAAACCCTCATCATCTGAAAACAGCACAGCAAACCAAATCAGTATTTCTTCCCAAACACAAAGCTTTTTGGCACTGTTATATATTCAGATACAGACGATGTGAACCAGAAGTAGGAATCTTGCGTTCTTCTGCTCTCTGGAGTCGACTCACACCTTGCTGTCCGGCTCCTTTGTTCTACTCTGAGATCTGCGTGTTGTCAAATATTTGAAGTTTAAGTTTGAAATGTAGCCAGAACATAATTAATCCCAGCTAGCACATTGCCTGCTTCATAACGCATTGTCAATACTATTTCTGTATTTATTACTGGGGTGTACATAGTTAGTTTTATATTTAGACATCTATATTATTATTATAGTATTGCATTTGATATCCTGTTTAGGAGCAAGTGTAAAGCCATGAAAGGGTGCGGAAATCACTTAAGATCTTTCTTTCTGTGGATTCAACTGCTAGACAACCATTTCTACTATGTTCACGATTCTATATCTGTAATATTTCGTGGCAATCATTTTAGCCAATCCCAACATGATAGTGACCTCTAAAACCAGAATTGCATTCTGTAGTATTGCACATATGCACCACATGTGACCAGTTATAATTCTGTTTTGTAGCTACTGCAGCTTTTGTTTGTGTGCAACAATACCGTTTTGTATTATTAAAAAGCGAGCCTTGAAGTATTTATATGTTGGCATTGCATGGTGCTATAATTATTCTTCCGTCTGTTAAGAACAAAAATATATACTTTTATTTGTGATGGCTTTTAAGGACACCCCTAACATCCTGTTAAGAAGCTGCTACTCTTAATATAGCTCTTCACAGTTCCCTAATGTTTGAAACAAGCCCTGGTCTTTCTGTGCTGTGGCACTTTTATGATTAAGTGGAGTGCAAAAGAGAAAAACCAAGCAGGAAAAAAAACTCAAGAATACAACTTGCGGTTACAAATTACTTTTTTTGTCAAGATGAACTATTTGTTTACAATACTGTTGAGAGGAAAGAGTGTGTCTCCCACAGCAGCAAAGCTGCAAATACCTGCTTTATATTCCATGAATTGTGAGAGTGGCCATTGTTTAAATTGGGATAATCGTACAGTAAGATACATCGTTAAATCATTCTAACGGGTGGACTGTAAATGTTTATGATTTTCTTTTATTTCAGGAACAGATGTTCCAAGAGATTTCACCTGGCAACAAAGAGCCTTCCTCTTTGGTGGCCCGCGCTGCTTTGCGTAACAGAGCCATTCAGCAAAAGAGGAAAGAAATCGAAGAGGTCAGTCTAATCTGCTTCACAGCAGGGAGTGCACTCTGTCAGGGACCTGAGTTAGGTCTCCAGGTGAACTTAGTTACTTTGCCTGTTCCACCAGGTGCTGTACTTGATTTCTGAAGAAGCAGTTTGCCATAAGGCTACTTCTGTGGTAAAGTGTTAACAGCTGTGTAATGTTAAATGTTTGCTGTAATTAATGTTGCCGTATACAGTGTTATGTCTGGGCCTCACCCAATAGCATTTAGATGTTTTAAACACAGGGTTCATTCTAATTCTCCAGCTACATAACTGCCAGTATTCTTTTTTTGGTTAAAAGGTCTCTTTATTTACGTAACCTATGTAGTGATGTTTTCATAGAACGTATGCTTGATTAAATACACTACTGTGTATTTTATGTTCACAAGGGTTGGTAATAGTGTACATTAATTGCATTTTAACAACACGTACTGCACATGGAAACAAATGGCCTAATAAATGTCTTGTATGAATCACTCAATCTAATGACTTTCTGACTGCTGGAAAATGGAATAAATGTGTGCAGAAATTAAAAACATCAAAGAATTTTCACTGCATCATTAAACAATAAAGAGTAAAGTACAGTGTTAAATGTCACTTAAAATGAGGAAAAAGAGTCTAAGATATATTTAACAGACTGTTTGTGATGACATGTCATTCAGGGAGCAGTTAGTATACCATTACAAGAATGTTACAGTTTTATATCTGTTGAGGATGGTGCTTCAAAACCCCTGGAGGCTTTTGTTCACTAAAGAGGTGTGTTCTTAAGTGCATGTTGCTGCTGCTGTGTTTGAAGTTTGTATGCATTTATGAAATAATAATGTCTACCCCATTTTATGGACTACCTATATAGCATTGACATTATTACTTAATGAACACTCAGTTGGGTTTCATGTACCTTGCATGAGAGCAAGGATTTAGCTGAAGGTTGACTGCTGTAGCAAGGCCACATAAACATGCATATTTTATCTGTATATATTGTGACAAATACATATCCTGATAGCCTGGAAACAATATTAACACATTATGCTAGTCTCATCCTTATCGAAGGCAGGTATCGTTGATCAAAGGCCCCCTAACATGTGAGAAATGTACAAATCACTTTTGGTAAATACTAAGAAAAATATAAAGCATACTGCCGTCTGCTTCTTACCTTTTCTCCCTGAACTCTGTTTAACAGGCCATGTTTCCATGGAAACTTGGCTAGTAGCTGTTAAAGCTGCTGGTTTTCCAGTTTGATTGTTCCCTTAGTGTGAGTGAATAAGGAAAGTTATGCTGCTGCACTACATTGTTGCAGGTACCAACAGAGAGAACTGCAGATAGTGGACTGACGGGAGGTTTTGAGATGCAGCATTTTGGTGGTCATTGGGTACTAGATCCCCTTCAGTTACTGTGTGCATAATTCTACACGTTAAGGTTCCTGTCTGTGTATCTGTTTTATAATGCATGTATGTTATTTTTTTATTAATGCATGTATGTTTAGAACGTCTAAAATTTGAAATTTAATCATGACCGAAGGGGATATTCTTAAACTACATGTAGCTTTGAAATAAAAGTCCTTGGGGAGGTGGGTGGAATACATATACACTCTGCACACAGCGTAGAATAGAATCTCAAGGGCCAGTCTGCGGTAGAAATTGCATTAACAACTTGCTTATGGGAAAGGGTAACAATCAGACTACATGAATAGCTGACAGTGTGTGAACATGAGTGCCAGTGGTCTCGGGTTTATTAATGGCATACACATGACACCCTGCAGCGGTAAAAGCAGCATCTCATTATGGTCACGCATCCCCTCATTTCAAGGATGGTGTCCCTTACTGGCTGATCTGGAGCCTAAACTGTGTGGACAGTACCAGCGTTCTTAATTTGTAAATAATTAAATCAGACTGTTTCTGTATTACTAAGTTGTAACTTTATACAGTAGGCTAGTAAGTATGGGTTTAAGTGGCTTGAAAGGAGCTGCAACACAAGGCAAATTATTTTGATGTGTTTTCATTTGCTGTTTTGTTTGTTTTTAAAACAGGTCTACAAGCAGGACTGTGAGACATTTGGAATTGTGGTAAAAATGTTGATTGCAAAGGACCCTTCTCTGGAGCAGTCAATCCAGTTTTCTCTACAGGAGAATCTCAAGGAAATTGGATTCCGATGTGTTGAGGCGATGCAGGACTTCATTTGTGATTATGACTCAAGGCCCCCCAACATATTTACACAGCACTAGTCTTAATGTACTTATATACTGTACGTACTATAATTAGGCTTGCTACTATTTGATTTTAATTATTTTGCCAAATCAGTGATTAATATCGACGTTTATTGATGGAAGAATTTACAATTTTTTATGCCATTGAGAAGCTTCTCATTTAGCGAAACCCCTTTATCATATTCAACATGCAGCGAAGCCATGGTTACCAACATTCTAATTGAAATAATGTTTGGTTATAGCAGAGCTACCTTGTATAGATAAAGAACCTACACAAATTTGCAATATAAAAGTATAATACACAGACTTTTATAGCACGAATAACATACACAGAACAAAACATTCTATAGCTGAACAGAACTAACATGCACTTATTATCCAGAGTCTGAGCTCCACCCCTCTCCTGCTTCAGCACAGCAAGGCAGGGGCCCGCTTTGTCGTGATGCGGAGACTTCAGCCATCGATCAGGGTATTGTGCACAATACTTATTAAGTGTTTTCCACTTGAGCCCCACTTTCAAATCAAACTAGTAACTGTCACCGTTTTTATACCTATAGCAAAAGCCTACCTACACCTTAACCTGCTAATTTCAAAGTAGCCTCTTTGAATGACAGGTGCAAATAAAAGGACACAGTCGGTGCAGGTTTGATTGACAGTCATTTCAACGAATGAGAGCATTCTAGCGCTGCTTTAGTCAATGAAATCTGTCAGAACAGGATGAAATGACTGACGGTGAAACTACAGTAGCCACTGAGTTGACTGACAGCGACCCCCAGCCATTTAGAGCGCAACGGAGACGGGACAGACAGCAAGTACAAAAACTACACAAAGTAGAGAGGATTTCTAAATAATAATTTTGGTAAGAGAAAAATAAAATAATGAGTGGTTTTACTAACGTTTATCCTATATAAATCTATTTGTCGAACTCATATTTCTGGGGAATTTGACATTTAACAAGCTTTACCGATTAAAATTGAAAAGTAGCAAGCCTAACTATAATGGAAATAGTATTACTGTAAGCTTTGATTTAAAATGACCACAAATCTATATAACTCCCAATGTCTGCACCTCCTATCATAATCCATCGGAAATTCATTATTAATTTGTGGTCATTATTTTAAAGAGACAATTTAATGCCAAAGTGAAAACATAGGTTAAAGAGAACAACTTCAGAGCAATTTGATACAAGGTTGCTGCAGATCTGAAAGCTTGGTAGTTTTTGTCCAATTCCTGTACAATTCTCCATAGATTAGTGTTTTTGACAAACATGTGGATGCGATTTTCAGAATTCTTAGAATGTTTTAAGCATGTTTGCATTTTGTGATTATACTAAATCGACGTGGCCTGCAGAATTATATTTGAGTTTCTGTGCTTCTCTGTTTAGTACAAATCATTTTTAGTTCAAACATTCTGAAGTACATTTTTAATTGTGATTTAATGATTGCTTTTGACATTGTTATAGTAATACATTGTAAATAAACCAATTTTTGAGAGTAACTATTCTTCATATGTTTACTTGTACTTGGCTTATTACTGTGTCACTCCAGTAGAAAAGAGAAATGTTTCTGCATTAAAAGAAATGGGTTTGCACTTTAATTGGAATATCGATAGCTTTGTACCAGACATGCTTATATTAGTAAATACAGTATAACTGGAAGCCAAACAGAGCAAAGTGTTAATGGCAGTAAGTTTACTGAAGTGATTCCAACCAGAGAATATTTTAATAATACAGTCATTTTGTTGTTTTGTTTTAATATTCATTAATAATGAAAAGGCATGCAGTCAATCTTAAATGTTTTCAGCACTATTGCAGCTCCTGCTTTAAGATGGTGTTGCTGTTTTTCTTGGTAGGATTGGTTTCATTTACTTGAGCCGTACCCATGGGATCTCCATGTTGAAGATCAAGGAAAAGATTTAAATAAACCACAGATGACTAATTTAAAAGCATTTTTTAAGACATAGGAGGAGGTGGGGGTGGGGAATACAGATGTTTAAAAGCACACTGCTTTTTATCAGTGGACTGGACATATAATACATTCAGTAAAATAGACACAAGGCATACCAACTGATATTAAGCACAAGTACAAAGGTATGTATTGATAATGGATTTGTTAAATATATGGTACAGATTGATGTTATATCTAACATAATTCAGTTTCAGTTCAACAGGCTGTTCACAGTGGAATAGTTTCAAGCAACAACAGGGAGCCTGTGGCATTTGAACTCCACTGGAGTGAGTTCTGGAAGGCGTTAGCAGAGTAAGTTCCCAGTGCTTCCTTGGAGTTTTTATTTCTAGGAAACCACTGAATGAATCACCCTCTCAGCACTTTTAAATCTTATCTCCAAGGCAATGCCAAAACCACCCTCCCAAGATCTGATTAAGCCAGCCGTGGTGCTTTTACAGGAAAGACAGTTGGCCTTAGCCAGGTCACTCCTGAGTCATAATGATGTCTGCTTCTCATACATCTTTTCAACATGTAGCTTATTAGCATCCAGCACTTTGTCAGCTTAAAGAAACCTATACAGGCAACCCCTACCCGTCCTCCTCATTTAGAATACAGTTATCAAATAAACCAAAGCCTTTTGTGATACTATCAGTTCACAATATACCAACAGACAACATTTCCATTTGAGTTAGAATGTGTTGTGTTCATTAATAACCCCAATATCCTACGATGCCGTTTGCATTCCTGTGCTGTGAACTTTATCGTTGCAGCATGCACACCTTAGGAAGTGGTTAACTGGGGCAGTTCCTTTAAGACGACTTCTCTTTCTTTGAATTCAGAAGAGTTCACGTGGAACTAGCTTGCTGTCATTTTAAGCCAGAAGTCCAGATGTGGCCCTCAAGGCTATTAGAGTGGCTATTAAAGGAAACTTTAATACATGAATATTGATAGAATAATTACTGATGAATTCAGCATAAAATGAATTTCTATTTTCTACCTTAAAACAAGTATGTATGTTGTAGTCTATTTTGTGGCTTGTAATAAACTTGCAAAGGCCCTGTCCTATTTAATGGTGTGTGTATATGTACACACTTATGTTTTAAGATTTTATAAAAATATTAGTATAACTTTGTAGATGTGTGGCATATGTAAGAATGTGTTTGTTTTTTGTTTTTTTTCTTTGTTTTTTTTAGCCACCTACAAAATTATTTAACTTTAATGCATCTGAAATAATCACTTGAAGGAAAACTTACAAATTCTAAAATGTTGCTTTATCTGCATCTTACCATCTGGCTATTCAATAACTCCCACACATGCTTGAGAATTCAGATTCTTCTATTTCTGCATAAGGTGAATGTAGGTCACGTTGATCTTTCATGGTACTGACAGCTAATGTTTGTCTTTACAGCTGTGGCAGGGGATGTATTTTACTAACATACGTGAGTTTTTTTTTTTATATACACAGCTTAAGAAGACAATTTTCTATAATGCTGTGAAAACATTTTTTTTTTTTTTTTTTAAAGAATGCTTACTTAATGAAAAACTTGAGTTTGCAATGCTGAGTATTGTGTTCTTCTCCCTCTGATGATTCTAGCAGCTTCCTGTCTAGACCTAGGTCACACACCTTGCACACTTTCCATGGTAGAGGAATATCTTTCTTGTTGGGATGGATCCAATGACATATTAATATCCTGATAATTATGAATTGTCCCAGAAACCTACACATTCTTCTCACAGTAACTCAGCTTTCTGCGGTGTTGTATGTTGAGGTAATGTGAAGGAATGATGAACTGGGAGTCTGTATCTGTCTACTCCAGAATGCAGGACCATTTACACACATGATGCTGTTGCTTTTCTCACCAATGCAATACTTCATAGTGCTCATATTTAGTTGTTATCGTTTATCATTGCTGATGCAGTGGTTTTATATCTGTGCTCAACTGAAGTACACAAATGTGTTTAATACAGGGGTGGTGATTATAAATTCATATGTGAAATATGTAACATATACTGCAACTTGAGACTTCCAAAACTTATAAAAAGCCAACTCCACATAATGGGGAAAGCAGTAAAAACAGCAATGAAACTTTGGTGAAAATGGCTAGTTACATTTTTTTCTCCAAATTGACCATAAACTAACAACAGCAAGGATCAATTTTTCTTAAAGCCTTTTCTTAAAGCAAAGAACCAATGTGATATCTAGAAAAGCTATTGGCATTGGAACATAATTATACACTAATTTATAGCAGCATCTGTACCACCACAAAGGTTATATAAGCAAAGAGGCTGACAATGCCTGCAATAACACTCAATAGCTTCCTGAGGTAGGAAAAGGTGAGAGATGTATAGTTAAATGATCTCATCAATTGCCTTTGCTGAGGAGGTTTTCAGAAGAAAATTGTGAAGCACCTGGTGTCCCTGTAACACTGAACAAAATTGGACACTGACTCAGAGGGTAGTCGACTTAAGCCAATAGTTTAATTTACCTTACAGACCTGTAAGGTTTGGCTTAGAATCCAGTTCAAGTCACAATTTAAACCAAGTTGAGAATCACAACTTATCCCCAGATCCACTTCACAGAATCAAAGTGTGTGTTGGACTGGGTTCAAATCCTGTTTTTCCTTCCTCGTTTCAAATACTTTGTTAATTTCTCTTATAGTCAATGAAAAAACACGTTCTTCCATGGAAGTGAGATGGTCCTTTGGGGACTGGGTTCAAGTCTTGTGGATTCCTTCCTTTATTTTCAAATACTTTGTTAATTTCCCTTATAGACAATGACAAAGCAGGCTTTGCCATATTAGTAAGATGGTGCAGTGGGCTAATTCATGGGCATACTATGCTGTTGCCTTGGGGGGGCATGGGTTCAAATCCATGTTACCTTTGTTTTTCAAAGAATTGGTTCATTCACCTTATCACCAGTATGAACATAGTATTTTCTGTGGGAGCTGGTGGCACAGTGGGTTAATCCCTTGGCTGTCTCTCCTGAAGATAGCAGTTCAAATCCAGCTCCTGGAGGTGAGTTCCTGCAGTAAGTAATGATTGTTGGTTGTGTTTCCACAGATGGAAGAGCAGAAGGTGAAGGCTCTGCCCTGCAGAGGGAGGAGGAAAAGGGGGGGGTCTGGCCCCCCCCAGCATAGAGGAGAATGGAAAGTGGGAGTGTTGCTACTTGAGAGAAGAAGAATATGTAGTGTTTTTTTAATATTATTACTGTCTGTCTCAAAGATTCTTACCAGATATCAAAGTGAATGCATGCTTGAGACAAGGAACAAAAGCATAGCATATCTTGTCCTTCACCCAAAGAAGCAACACTCCCTCCTTCCATTCTCCTCTATGCTGGGGGGGCCAGACCCCCCCCCTTTTTCCTCCTCCCTCAGCAGGGCAGGTCTTTACCTTCTCCTCCACCATCTGTGGAAACACAACCAACAATCATTAGTTACAACCAACAATCATTACTCACCTCCAGGAGCTGGATTTGATCTGCCATCTTCAAGGAGAGATAGCAATGGGATTAACCCACCACACCACCAGCTCCCACTGGAAGTATTACCTTCATACTGATGATAAAGTGAATGAACCAATTCTTTGAAAAATAAAGGAAAGAAGTAGATGGATTTGAACCCAGTCCCCCAGTAGCAAGGGCAACAGCACAGCAGGCCAGTAAATTAGCCCACTGCACCATCTCACTTATACAAAAGAACATGCTTTGTCATTTATTATAAGGTAAATGAACAAACTGGATTTCAAGGCAAAGCACCGCATACTAGTGAATTAGCCCACTGCCATCTCCTTTCCAGGTAAACTTTTTTTTTTTTTTTTTTTTTTTTTTTTTTTATATTTACTATAAGATCAATTTAAAAAAGTCTTTGAAAATAAAGGAAAAAACTCCCCTGGATTCAAACCCAGTCCCACACAGCATGCCATTGAATTAGCTCATTGTACCACCTAGCTCCTTGAGACAGTCAAGTAGTCTAACTTTGTATATGAGATTAACTTCCTTTCTCAGAGATTGCACAATTGCAGAGTGTCATGCCACTGAAGAGAGGAATGATTATCAAACCTATTACACAGAAGGTCTATGACATAAATACCAGGGTGAATGTTATGACTGTTAATACTATATATATATATATATATATATATATATATATATATATGGAATATATATATTATATAGTGCTTTATCGGCCCTTCCATAGGAAAATCAGTTTTTTTATATTTTGTCCCTGGTCAAGCTGTGGAATCTGAGCTGCAGTCCGGATTGTGTGTGTCTATAAATTGTATTTGTGCTGCAGTTGGGATTGTGCATTCGTGTTTCTGTATGGCAGTTGGCAGTATCTGTGTGTCTGCTGCAGCTGGTAATTTGTGTGTGTGTGTCTGTGCTGTATCTCTGTCTATGCTGCAGCTGGTATTGTATATGTAGATACTTTTGGTTTGAGGTTTAGAGGTACACATTTTGAAATATTTGCATTTATGTGCTAGACTTCCGCAATTCAGAGTTTTCAGAAACTTGCGTGGCTCTAGAAATCTACCTGGAGTGTTTTTCTACCAACAGAACCAATATACTGAGAAATATATATATACACAAGTATAACAGTACAACGTCCTGTCCCTCAGACAGATCTTGTTGTCTCTGGCTTTGGGCGATATGAATTCCACACTCCCGTATTTGATGTGTCAGAATACTGCATGTGTCTCCTACCTACCATCTGCATTTCTTTTTGTGTATTTAAAATCTGCCAGTACTGTTATGGCATGCAATCAGAAACTGTCAAGATAGCATGAAAGCTAACAAAAAAAATGTGCTTTGTTATACAGTATAAAGCCTTCTTGGTATAAGCCTTGCAAATCTTACACAAGGAGCTCAGTCTTTGTAGTGAAACACAAAATGACAGACAGGATACTATTATTTTCAAATGCTGTAGATTATCGGTGAACAGAAGAATGCATGATAAAAAAAAAAGCAGGATTTAAACACCTAAAGGCACAAAAAACAACTTAGATATAATTTTTTCCTCTATTTCGTAGTACAAATTGAAAAAGCTATACATTAAATATATAGCAAAGGAAAAATATAAATAAAAACACAGTACAAACGTTCAGTGAAATACTGTTTTAATTTCAATTCAAGACAGGTTCAACAAATAAACATGCATGCATTTTTTTTTCTATAACTACCTTATAATACATAAATGCTTCGATCAATACAAAATATAAAAATATGTATTAACTCATTTACACAATATGTACACTAAAACTTAGTTAACTTAGTGAATTTATTTGTATATACATTTCATAAGAATTCAATTAAAAGCTATTAAACAAGTAAGCTGGAAAATCGTATCTTCACTGATTGGCTAACTGAATAAAAACAAAGGCGGTCACTAACATCGCTATTGTTGCAGTTTTTAATTACTGAGTGCAAGAACATGTTAGAAGGAAAAAAAGAATATAATCTTGATAACTATATAAGATAATAAACAACGTTTGAAATGGTGACGATGGCAAACATGCAAAAGGTAATTGTGCGGTCGATAGTTACAGTATGTCAAATCACAAAACTTTTGACAGACCTTATACAATATTAAAACCCCAATTTATGTTTTTCTTTTCTTTTCTTGTTTTTTTTTTTTTTTTTTTAATTACTTAATAGTCTTTCCCAAACTGTTGGAGTGCAACTGTGCAAGCTAACATTCTTGAGTGGAATTAGACCCCCCCCCCCTCGCACTCGTTAGGAAATGATGCAGTTCTTGCTTTTCCTCCTTTTCCTAGTGCGAAGCTGGCCTCTGCCTCCCATTGTGGAAGAGCTGCCAAGCCCTGAAGATCCGTACCTGTGAAGAAGTCCATCACTTGTGAGATAGCGGAACTGGACAGGTTGTGGAATCGGCTCCCCCAGAAAGTATCCTTCATCTTCCGATTCCGAGGAGGACGAGCAGGTGGAGCACCAGTCGTCATCCTCGTAGTCATCGAATTGAGGTCCTAGCCGATGATGGCTCGTGGGGTTCTGCAGTGTTAGATCAGAGGTGGTTCTGGGACAGCGGCCGTAAGGTTCTCGTTTATAACCGTACTCTAATGCATCTCTGCCGCCTCTGGTTAGCACAAATTGATCATACTCCCCTCTTAAATGCAGTTGAGGCCTGTCTGTCACTTGGCTACGCCTCTCAGCAGCGAGATTAAGTGCATTCTCTGAGCGGGAACGCCTGGACCTCCTGGGCCGGTGGTGATGCCGACGGCTCTGGTGCTCCTCCTGCCCTTGTGAGCGTCTGCGAGTCCGTTCGCTCAGGGGAAGCAGTCTAGCATTAGGCTCACTGCTCACTCTGTTGACAGAATTTTCCTCCTCAAAGGTAAATCCCTGTGACCTCCTTACATGTGCAGGCGACTCCCTGTACTGCACAGGGTACTTCAGTCTGTCAGCAGGGGGGGCCATGTCCTGATACGGCTGTACAGAATTCAAGCTCCTCAAAGACTCGGTGCTCCTGAACTGCACAGAAGAGTTTATAGTTCCCATGTTGCTCTTTTCTGACACGTTCATTCCCGAGTCCTTGCTTAAATCCGGCATTGAAAACCTGGACAAATGCTCCTGGCGTTTGGGTCCTCCATCTGCAGACGTTCCTAAATGATAAAAGATAAAATATAACATTTTAAATAAGTGTTTTAAGTTATAGATTAACAAAGCTATTCAAATGTACAAATGAGAAGGACTATAGTAAAACCACTTTGCCTTCAAGTACATCATTGCCATTTCTAAACCCGCAAGTACAGGCTTTTAATATTGAAGCATATGTTTATGAATGCAGAAAAAAGCACACATCCCTGAATAGTTCTGACTTTTTTTTTTTTTTTAGGTAGAAAATGAATGTACTTCCTAAAGAGTCTAACACACACTTTAAATAACTATAATGTTGTAGATACCTAATGAGAACATATGTACCCCAGCATTAATCAATGGAAGGGGATGTTAATGCTTGCTTGATAAGCAAATCTCTGTACTCGGTTGTCTTTCATCACACTGTGAGTGCTATACTCTGGCATTAGAAGCAGTTCTGCACACTTGGCTTGTTACCACATGCATATAAGAGAGGTTATGAATACTTGTGGTAATTTCTGATTTCTCGATTCACTCTCCAGTCTCTTAATGTTACCCCAATAACAAACAAGGTCAATTGAGGTTAAGAACCTGCTTTATGAAACAAGCATCAACACCCCCTTTGTTATATGGCACACATTTTTGCATAACTAGCTCATCTTTTTCAGCATACAAAAAACATGTCCCAGCAGCTACTGTTTTTATAGGGGTATTTTGTTTTTTAAAAAGTGTACATCTGATCCCTTATTATTAAAAAGTTGACAGTAGAGAAATGGTACCTGTAGCATTGGATAGTGCCAGCGATTCCATTGAACCCCGTGGAGTTTGTTCCATCGGTGTAAGTTGCTCAGTAAAGCTAAGTGCATTGATCGGATTCCTGGTTCGACATTGCTGGGCAACCATCTCCTCTCTCTCGTACCCCTGAAGGCTCACAGTTCTTTTCTCTGAAAATCCACGGCGGGAGACGTTGCCGTAACTGCCTTGTGGTGTCTTCAGCTTTGGAGAGAAACAGACCTCTTTACTCTCTTGGGTCCAGTTGTCATGGTTGCCCTTCAGAGTAGAAGTCGAAGCCCTCTTGGAACTACCATGGTCTTTTGCCCATGTTTCTGGCTGTGCTCCAGGACTGTGTACAGAGTTATAGGTGCTCCGTACATTGCACTGGCTGAGAAGTTGTAAAGGACTTTGCATTTGCACGGTTTTATTTCCGTACTGGTAAAGTTCATCTCTGCTCTTCCATGCTTGCGGTTCCCGGTTCAGACTGGGTGCTTGGCTCGACAGGCTCAACAAATCCATTTGCAAAGAAAGTGGGTCAATATCGGTAGAGAATCTGCTAGATGCCGCTAACATAGGCATGGCCTGCCTGGTGTCCAATTTCCCGCTGTTTTTTCCAATTTTTGCGCTGCGACGGGATTCCCTTGATCTTGCACTTTGGAATGCAGAGTCAGAAGAATCGGAACCATTGGGGTCTTCTCCTACACTGCAGGCTCTGGAGCAAAATATCTGACCTTGCTTGGGGAGAAAAGGGCGTCCCAGAAGAGACTTCTTACAACGCGCACAACAAAAACAGGTCTCTGTAGCGTGCCAGTGTTGGCCATCATAGGTCATCTGGCCTTGATCGATACCTGAAAAAGAGGGTGGAAATGAGACATTTCAACAGATAAGCTGGTGTAACAGATTCAAATTATTGGGTACCGGCATATTCTATGACTGCTATGTTTAAGGGACAGAACACAATAAAATAAAAAAAAGCTGTTTTAAGAATCAATGACTGCTATTGTTTTCATACTGTAGAAATATTGTAATTTACCTGTCAGTCATTGGCAAATGTAAAATAATATTTATCTACTAGGACAGAGTTTTATGATTGAGTGTTTAAAGTTACAGATTATCAAATCTATTCAAATGTAGAAAACCGTTACCTTTTAAAAGCATTGCAAAACCAGAAGAAATGACTAAAAGTATATCTTACATAGTACAGGTATAATGCGTGAAGCAATGTTTTTATTATACATTTACAAGTATATTTACTTACTGATTACCGGTATATTTGTGATGTTAATAACAATGATATTCTGTTGAATGCAGCTAAAATATTCTTCCAAAAAGTTCAAACGATTACCAAAAAACTACAAGTAAATGTTAGGCAGGCCATCGTTATAGAGAAACAGAACATATTAGCATATGCATATTTTAGTTTTTGTGTCACGGCATAGAAAGCAAGCTTGCTGTAATCCTTAATGGATCACATCTGGTTTCAGGCATGTTATTGTAGTTTAAATTTCAAATCAGTTTTCCTTAAAGATTTATTGTACAGTATGCCGTGCAAATTCCACTCGCTGGACCTAGGGTCCATCTACTTTGCATGCTTAGACACAGCTGGGAATCTTTGTGTGACGGAAACCACCTAAACCAACTTTAGGTGGTCATTATGTGGCAATTTTGCTTCCCTTTGAGCAATTATTCTACTCAGCTATGCAAACTGCTTTTAATAGTTTGTACAAGTCAACTTACAATTTTAATAATGATGCATAAGGTAAAACTTTTTTTTTTTGTCTTAATGGAAATTTTAAAACAGGTGGTGTTCCCATATGCAGAATGGATTTCCCTGAGACAAAATTAAATAAATTGCCTAAAATAAATTTGCTCTTGGTCCATTAGCTGGAATATTGATTTCTTTTTAATGACCTTTCCAAGATGAATGAAAACTTTATTGGTCTTTCTGACATGCGTGAACCTCTAATTCTGCTTCAATAAAATGTATGCTTCTTCTACTTTGTACATTTCACAATATCCAGCTAATGGACCTGGACTAAATTATTTTAGGAGGCCACGTCATACAAAAGAAAATACTGTGAGTTATATTGTATTGTCACATGAGGACTGTAGCAATGCAAGCTTAACAATATATAACCCAAGTGGCCTATAGCAGCCAAACATCATGTTTGTATTGTATAGTCATGTAAAAACCTGATGAAGTTGTTATATTCAGAAATGTAACCCATAAAGTTAACAAAATCAAAGTTCCTAACTAAATTTGCTGTTTACACCTTGTCTCCATTTTGTGTTTTAATTTAGACAACCTGTATGATTTGTGGGGTCAAAAGGATCTGCAAAACAGAAATAATCCTGAATGAAATGCAGTCAGCTGATGCTGGAGGCCACATTATTACTGCTGATATAGACAGATGTTCTGGGTGTTGCTGTTGAGCTTCCTTAACCCTGCACAACACTGCATTGCTTTTCCATCAGTAAGGATTTGCAAATGCCTCCTTACCTATGTGCTCCCCACACGTGTCACAGTACTCTGCGTACAGGGACTCGAAACAGTTACAGCAGTACGGTCTTCCTTCTTTCATAATGTATCTCTGGCCTCCCAGTGCAGTCTCGCATTCAAAACAACAGAAGTGTTTCATGTGCCAATGTCTTCCCTCGGCTTCTGTGCACTCATCTGCGAAAATGATCTACGAGAAGAAGAGCATGTATCTACCATTACCTCAATGGAACCATTACCGGATAAATGAAGACAAACACTCCAGAAATAGACCTGGGGTTAACAGTGGAATCCTTAACAGTTTTAATCTCTGTCATGTATACAGATGTACTGTAGAAAAAGTAGAACTGAATTTAGGGTAAAATAATACCAGTAAATGTAAACGCTTCCTTCACTTGTACGAGAAGGTCTTCTCAAGCAGCAGCATACTATTTTTGTTTTACAATTTCAGTATATCAAAATACACACAATGAATCCCAACTCTGAAGTCTTGTCTAGCTTTATACTGTAAAAAGTGCCTTTGAATGCAGGGATTTATTTATTTATTTTTACAAGATCAAAAGCATTGTTTAATCACAGCATAGCCTTACCTCATCGCAGGCTGTACATCTGGGTTTGAGGCGTTCAGCATGGTGCCTGCCACAGTATATCTTTCCATCTTGATAGAAATAAATGAGATCCACCAGCAGTTCGTCACACATGCTGCATACAAAACAGTGTGGGTGCCAGCAAACGCCATGGCCTGCTCTTGATGCAAACACAGCAATGTCTCCTCCGTTGATCTGGCCTCCACACTGATTGAAGGTGAAAGAAAAGGGACATTCGGTATAATGAAGATGAATTCACTTCAAGTTTTCAGTTGTCATGGAAACAAAAATGGCCACACAATTCCAATGGCTCATCTTTACATAATACCTATTATATATATATATATATATATATTATATAATATATATATTTATAATATGTTACCAATAGACACTGTTAAGTCATTTTATAATTCTGACACAAACCTGTCAATCTGTATGATAACTTGTACTCATACATGAACGATATAAATGAAACACTCTCCAGCAATTATGTGTATAATTGCTCGCTGACCTTTGGGAGCCCAATGAAAATTTGATTTTCAGCCATACAAAATATTTAATGGATCTATCTATAGTACAAAATTAATACAAATGATTTCAGACCAAGCTGGAGGAGTTAAACAATGATTAATCTAAAATGTAGTTATGCCTTTTAATAAGACATACCTGTCTGTTTCAATCATAACAAAAAGTCAGCCCAAAGCAGAATTAAAAGATTTTCTGAGAGTCCTATACATATATCAACAATACACATATACCAGCCATATACACACATTTATATATATATACACACACACACACACACATCATATATCTATATATATCTATATCTATATCTATATATATATATATATATATATATATACACACACACACACATACATATATATATATATATATATATATATATATATATATATATATATGCACACACACACACACACACACAGTGTCTTGCAAAAGTATTCAGACCCCTGACCAATTCTCTCATATTACTGAATTACAAATGGTACAATGAAATTTCGTTCTGTTCGATATTTTATTTTAAAGGTAAAAGGTGGCTCTACCAAATATTACTGTGTGGGGGTTCAATACTTATGCAAGCAAGATATGTCAGTTTTTTATTTTTCTTAGAAATATTTCCCAACATAAAACCAATGTCACCTTAAAATAATTGATTTTGAGTTTAAGTGTTTTAAAATAAAATATCAAACAGAACAAAATTTCAATGTACCATTTGTAATTCAGTAATATGAGAGAATTGGTCAGGGGTCTGAATACTTTTGCAAGGCACTGTGTGTGTGTGTGTGTGTGTGTATATATATATATATATATATATATATATATATATATATATATATATATATATATATATATATATATATATATATATATAAATAAAAGCATCTGTGCACTCGTTGTGCAAGTAAAACCCCAAAGAATGTATTCATTTTTCCCTTCAACATCTGTTCTGGTAAAAAGATACAGTATATATCAGAGCTCTGTTGCCAGTAAAACTAATGTTACTTACTTAAACATATAATTTACTTGTCACTCTTAAGGCACGATCTTATCGTAACCACACTTTAAACCATCAGTGGGATTGACGGAAATATTTGTGAAGCGTAATGCATCACATCAAGTCCATGTTTATCTAGCGCAGTTATTTTTTTGAAGTGCAATTAAATAATATAATGGTTGACTTACTCATAAAAACTATACCATGTATAGAAACACATGCTGTAAAAAGCATGTTATTTATTGGTGGTGAAAGTATTTTCTAAAGAGAAAATGTTAAAGGAGCCCAAGTTTTTTTTGTCAAGGTGAAAAGAAAATACAAGAACATGTTTGTTTTTAAATTGCATGACATAAATCTAACACTTGGTGATGTTCTTGAGAATTTATTTTGAGTTTGTTAAAGTGGTGCTTATTGTGCATGTAATGAGTCTGTAGCTAATGATGATTCTGCTGGCTGTAAATTGTGCATACTGTATTCCAGTGCAAAATAAATATACGCAAAAAGATTGGTAGTGTCCCAGACACAAGAAAAGTCTGTTTTTTTTGTTTTTTTTTATTTAATTCTAGCCTCAGTGATATTTTTTCCACCTATATTTTTACAAACAACATACATTTCGGACTGAACAAACCACACAGTGTTCGTAGTAAAAAGAATGTAGAAAGCCAACACGCTTCCCCAATTGGCCTAAACTACCCATTCCACATAAACAAACCGTAACACAAGGTTCAGTCTGAGACTTGGACAAGTACGTTTGTTCTGCTATTTCAGCCACTTTTAATTATTCAGCAAGTGATTACCTGTTCACAGATTGCCCCAGTCATAGTCACAGGGAAAGGTCTCACATTGCCTCTTCCAAGATTCTCCCTTTTCCTCTGGTTACTAAAGAGCTTCAGCTCCCTTCTCTCTTCGTCGTCCAATGAGTTGCAATACCGAACCTGCAAATAACAACCAGGACAGATGGGTTTAGTACTAAAGTGATGTTTCAAGTTGGTGAATGCAGAATGCAAAAATGGGAAAATGGCCCAGATTCAACAAAATGTTTATTTGTTTTCTGAAAAAAATGTCAATGTTTGGCCACCAGGTTGCGGTATGTTTAAATCTCATTAGAACAGAAACAAAAACCTCTTAAAAGTCAAGTGATTTTAAAACTAAAATGCAATCTCTACCAAGTATTACATGTCATTTTTTATAAGACAAAATGTAAAGGGAGTTGTACAGGAAGGAGAAATGCAGGGTCTTTTATCAGTACAGAAAAGAGTAGAATCAAAAGACATTCACAGTAAATTAGTAAGTAAATGAAAGCACTTTCTTAGGTGTGACAATGAAACCAAGGCAAGTCTTAAATTAAAAACAGCCTTGTGGAATTAGTGAAAAAAAAAAAAAAAAAAAACACAACCAAGAAAAAATGTGTCCAAATTGTCTCGCTTTTGCAGATAGTGCTCAAGGACACCATTTTCCATCACAAGGTAATAAAGAACATGCCCCTGGTAATAAAGACGCACTTACCTCATTGTCATGTGGAGGCAATTGATGGAGAAGCTGCTTGATTCTATATTTCTCTCCAGGGCTGTTAACATAGGGCACCTTGTCTTCAGGAAGGCAGTTGTAATAATGGTGAACCTGTGGGGAATTTCATTGGCTATTTTAACACTGAGGGCACCAATCACCAAGATTTACATTTTTTTATTTTTTATGAAAATGTTTTCTAAAATGTATCAAATAAGCACCATTATGCTGATAAATACATTTGAAAAACGCCTTCTAAAATGGTTGACATTATTACAAACCAAGTCATTAACAGACCACGTTGTGTAAGGATTTTAATGAAGATGCGTGTAATGTATATATAATTTAGATGTTTTGAGGCACATACACAGTTGGCTGGTACCAGATAATTAGCATTAGATACACGCAAGTACCACATCTTCAAAAAAAAAAAAAAAAACATTTTAATTATAAAACAGATAAACATTTACAGTACGTGTAAATCACATATAACAGCTATTTAAAAAGAGGTTTCAATTTGCATTTGTTTTACAGAACAAACACAGCAGATTCAGGCATGCTTATCTTTTGATCTCGCATTTATGACTTACAATAAGCAGCTGGCCATCCAACAATATGATTTAACATCGTGATTTACAAGTTTAATTAAAAAAAAAAAAAGAAAATTGAAATATTTCATCTATCCACATAGTCACAGTCCCTTAAAGCACTGGAGTCTTTCATTAGGAATGAAAGTCCCTTTAATGGACTAATTAGTCGACTTCATGCTGCCAGAGCCGAGACAAGGACACAGTTGTTGCCAGGTTGTGATGTTTATGTATTTAAAAATGCCAAGACTGAAATAAGAAAGAATAAAACAAACAAACAAGAAAAGTACAGACAGTACATAATGTTGTGGAATGGCAGCTGAAATGAAATACTGTCGAAATATATACATTACGGTCTGATTTTTTAGTACAAGAATCCATGTCAAACATACATGCCCATTTTCATAACCACTTTCTTTTCAATGAAAGCATATTTGCTTAATACTGATAACAGATTACCTATATAGAATAGCCTTTCTGGTATTTTAAATATACTTAAATATAAAACAGGTGCAATTAAAACCACAAAACTAAACACCTCACCAAATCCGAATTAGGAAGGTGTTAATTAAGAATAATGCATTAGCTGTGGAAAGGGGAATGCATTTTCTCATTTTGCATTTTTCTTGGCTTTGCACTACTTTGGGGTGTGCAGCTCAATCAGCGATGATAACCTATTATAATTATTATTAGCCTTCTCAGCAATTTCATCTACTCTTGTACAGAATAATAATTTCAACATACCAGCATTTTGCAGAGAAGTTATAGCTGTATAAGGAGGGTGTAATGACCTTTAGAAGTCTCCAAATGACATTAAATCAAACCTAACCTCACATATGTGAACAATGCTCAAACAGTGTTCCAATTTAAAAGGTTATTTTCTACCATTTTATTTAGATCCCAATTGTATTTGAAAAGGACACGGAAAAAAACTCTAATGCTACTTTTTTGTACCTGGATTGTGTGAAACGTTAAGCACTTATACCCAAGAGGGTTTTGTAATGGGCAAAAGGATTACAATGTGGATTATGTTCAAATTTTTTTCAGTGAATTACTTAGTTTAGTATCCCTGTCTATATAAATACAACTTAGACAAGAGAAACTGGACAAGAGGTGAGCTTAAAATCCAAGTTATTTTACTGGTTGGTCCATAAAAAACAATGGTTCAAGATGGTCAATCTGGCAGACATGACCCTAAAACCAGTCATTCAATTATCTCACCGCAGTATTGTAAAAACTGCTCAATAATGTAGTCTTCGGACTGAAAAATACTGTTCATTTATTACAATAATTTCACATGTGACTTTTAGAAGACATCTATGAGCCAATGATTTATTGACTTACACATTCACTCTGTAATTACCATTTCGTTAATTAACAAAAAGAAATACTCATTTGGAAATCCATTCCCTGCTCTGTAAAGTGATGTTCACACAATTTAGGCACATTTTCCAAGCTGGTTACAGGGATGCGTATTTGAGTGATTTTGTAAATAATTCAATCAGTCACTAATACATGTTCTTTGTGAAAACCTTTTATATAATACTATGCTACTAAAATGTTCATTCTCTTCTGTATCCAAACCACAGGGATACTGTAAAACCATTCTCTGAGTACTCTTTGAAAATATACACAACCAAAATTAGACCCCAGGAGGGCGACTTGAATATTTCCAGAACACATGAATGTTTATTCCAGCTGGACATAATGAATAATCCCTCCCCTGAAAAAAAATGACGCCAAAAAATCACATTTGTGTACAATTAAAAAGATAATGGTGCTAAAATGTAAAGTAAATAAACAAACCTGTTCTGGTTTTAATCCAGGGGGGACCCACGCATACTCCTCCAGGGCACAGCCGGAGTCATCGTCGGACGTGGAGTTGCGTTGAAAGTCATACATGAGCTTGTTCACAGTCTTCTCCATTTCCAAAGGCATCACTGCCACAACATGCTCCTTCCGAGGGCAATTACAGTGAAGGCAAATCTTCCTGCAGAGAGCAAGAAAGCCATTTGTGAGTTGAATGTTCTTAGAGAAACTATTTAGGTGATTCTGTCCAACCAGCGGTGCTGGGACACAGAACTATAAACACATTCTTTGGCAATGTGCCTTTGGCAGTAGCCCAATGCATCCAAGGCAGCTTTATAATCCAGCGTGTGTGTCTTTTGTGGAATATAACCCCTTTGTGTTATGACAGCCTGTGAGGGTCAGGAGACAAACTTGATTGTTAAAACTGCTGAAACCGAGTCCTTTCCTTCTTCATGCCAACAAGGCAGTACCAACTGATCAGATCAGTTACCACTCACAAAAACCAATAGGCACATTTTTTAACTGGTGACGTACACAGCATTGAGAGTTTTTAACAGTAAAAGCAGGGTCTTGAGTGTTTACTTGAGCATCCAACTAATGAGACGTGGATGGACAATAAACTTGTACTAACTAATAATAATAAACTTTCTTTACATTTTATTTTTTAAACCGTTAGTATACATTCAGCTTACATTTTTAGTACGTGGTCATGCTAGATTGCCACATTCAAACTGTAGGTCTGTTTTCCAGCAGAGGCAGTTTGCTAGGATGAGCTTTAAAGCAATGTTATTTATGTACGAGACTTTGCAAAGGTGCCAGAGCCGTCATTTTCTTAAAACAATACTTGTGTTGCCTGTGTTTGTTTCTAGAGTCTACAAGCTTAACTTAGTTAAGGTATGGGTTTGTGCCAGAAATTCCTATTTCCTGCTATTCGTCAGATCAAAAATACACATAGATCTAAACAGACAGTCTGCATCTGTTTTGCATCCATCCAGAATAGAGGACTCAGCCTGTGGCTCCCGCCTTCAAGAATAACAGCGCCCGTTTCCAGGTTCCAGAGTGCTACAGATAGTTTAAACGGCTCCTGTGATGAAAAGTCAAACACTCCGAAAACAAATTGTCCAGGCTAATTTCAAATTGAAATGTATTGTTTAAATACATTGACAGGCAAATGTCTCAGAAAAGGGTACTTTTAAGCTGGTGGAGAATGCACCACTAAATATTCTATTTGCGTGTTTTAAAACATGTACAAAAATAAATTAAAAAGAAGAATCGTATCGAAAGTTGAGTCAACTAATTCTGTTACCCAGCAGCACCATAATAAAAGTCATTTTTTTATTTTTTTGGTTTCAATATACCAATTTTGAACCAAAGTTTCTGAGAGAATATTGAGATTATGAAGCCAAGCACTTTAATAGTCTCTGGTTAACGCCAGGCTTTACATGAATATTGAAATGAAACTGAATTGATGAAATGCTGATGTCATCTAACAGTACGGTGTGTCCCGCTCATCTCTTCAGATTTACTGCTGAAGTTTAGAAATGACTCCAAAAACCATGTGCCGAGCAGCACTAAGGTTGTTTTTCATGGCGAGCACGATTACAACTATTCTCTGCATATGGAGAGCAATGTCAAATTATTCTCTTGTTAAACTTCCCATTAACTCAAAAGTAATTAGGTTGGACCCACTAGTCTGACAGGCAACACAGGTCTGATACATGCAGGTGGCAGACAAAATCAGACGGAGTCCAGGTCGGATGGTTAATCTATCGTCTTCAAATGCAAAAACGCCTTCCCCAGAAAGACAGTAACAAGCATGGCTTACTGACAAAGCTGTCACCGCCCTGTCACAATGACAGGCAGCATCAACACATCACTGTCACGAGTAAGAAACACTTGTCCTGATAAAGCCTGAAGGGGATGCAAGGTTTAATAAATGCATTTGATATGTCCATAATTAGGGGTCATGTTTAAGTATTTGCCTTCGGTTACAAAATGTTTAATGCGTAAGACTTTTTCTTTTGTTTCTTTTTAGACAACGAATTACAATGTAACCTTCGCTGGAAAACGGGGTCAGGTTAATGGCGATTGGCTTTATCAAGGCACAATTCCTTGTGAAAGGTGGAAAATAAAATCCCATAACTTCCCCCTAGCTCACAACAAGCTAAGCATTCTGATTTGCCCTCAAGCTCTGTCTTTATTTCTCATTAAAATATTTGAATTTGAGTAGTATGCAATGAAATACAGTTCACTTCCTAAAACAAATGAAGAAATATAGCTTGACCACAACTATTAAACAGGCTTGAACTTGCCTTTATCAAGTCCAGCAGGATGAAAGTCGAAACCTTAAAGCTTTCTTATTATAGGTCCTAAGTGCCAGGAATGACAGTAATCCACTGTATGCATTATGTAAGGGCACAGCCATTCAGTACAATGTGCTAAACATCAGATGTGTTGCCAAATTAACAGTAAATCCAGTGCAGATCTAACGCCTAACCTTGCCATAGACAAATCAATTTACTGTATGGTATGTCAGCAAAAAAAGATGAAAAAAAAGCATACCAAATGTTGTTCTCCAGAAACCATGCAACATGTGTCAGCGTCTTAAAAATGTGGACATCTTTCTTGCCAACACAGCCCTTTGATGTGGCTTCCACAATCATAACAGAAAGCTTTCAAAGTCCTTGTTGCCTTACCTTAGCGTCCCTGTCCCCCCCAAGTTGGTTTTAAACAAATCACCAAATAATTCACAGCCCTGTTCAGAGCAGCTGGTAGAAAACATCAGCCAGTGTTTGCTCTGACATTGTCCCAGCTGGTCATTCTTTACACCCCTCAGCTATTACTCTCAGATTAAGGGTTAATTCAACATGCCAGTGTGCTTTCTTGTGCTTGAGGCATCTAGATGAAAAACAGTGGATTGTGTAGGTCTATTTACACACCTAAAAAGAAAATAAATCTAAAACCAAATACGTATATTATATATATATATATATATATATATATATATATATATATATATATATATACACACAGCATAATAATTTTTTGGTTACTGCTGGACTTTGTTCTGCTTCAAGAGTAACCGCTCAAAAAAAAAAAAAAAAGATTAATGACATGGTCCTATTATAAAACTGTAATAATAGAATGGGTGCCACCTTTACAAGATTACATTTTTCACCTGCCATCATAAATCATAATCCTTCCTCCTCTCTGCACAGCACAGTCACCTGTGCAGAATGCATATTAGTGGAATACATTTTAGATAACACAGCAGACAAATCTACTGCTGACAGTGCTAATAAACACCTAATCTTTTCATCTTGATTCAATAAGGACACTGTTTGAACTGTAATCTCTTAGGCAGCAAAATATCCTCTCTTTTTTTTTTTTAATCATGTAACGTCATTTAAATAAAGCAGTAAGATTTTTTTTTTCCCCTTTGCGAACACACATCACAATGTATGATTCAGAATAGTAGTTTAGTAGTTGAATTCAAGGTTCACAAAGTTGCAGTAAATGAATAAATAACTTAGACAGGATATAAATGATACATGTCTGTAGTTTAAGGTATTGTAATTATTCAGGGCTGTGACTGACATACTGTCAGTAACCCATCTGTGAAAGCAATCACTGGGCTCACTGTTGGTGTATTCTGATAGTGAGAACTGCCTAAGGCTCTACTAAGAATAGGTGTCTTTTGTGTTGTTTACTGATGGTTAAATTGCGAATGGCAAAACTTGGAAATCTAAATAAAGCCAGAAAGCACTGTATCCATGAACTGAAAGCTTAGGAGAATTTCAATTCTTAGAAATGGCCTTTGGGTAACCATATGCTCAGGTATATTACTTGGTTTAATAGGGGGAATAATGGCTGTGGGGGAGTTCTTTGCTTCATTTCTGTAGCTTTAGAAAGA
The DNA here is from genome assembly GCF_017654505.1 of Polyodon spathula. NCBI lineage: Eukaryota > Metazoa > Chordata > Actinopteri > Acipenseriformes > Polyodontidae > Polyodon > Polyodon spathula. Next base: position 32,832,219 of record NC_054549.1, on the reverse strand, counting down.
CTGAGCTGCATCTGCTGGAGTCACATTATTCTACTGTTATTCTGTTCAAATGCTAATCCAGGATGACCCATTCTGATTCAATCAATCCTCAGGACAGTCAAACCACCATGACTACAAAACAAAGAGTAATCAGATTAAAACCTTTGCCAGAGCACAGGTCATGTCCACATCACAAACAACAAAACTACAGCTGTATCCTTTTAAAAACTACATGTCTTTAAAAAGGAGAACAAATGCAATACAAAAAGTAAGAGACCCACGTCTGACAAATTCTGAACAAAACTGACTTCGGGTTTAAAAAAGGATCATCACAATGTATTTTATTTAAGCTGTAACAGTTCTAATCAAAGATGTAAAATCCTCAGTCTTTATGCTGCTTATTACCCTAACATGTCAGTTTCTTATCACCCACATAAATTCAACTACGAAAGGACAATGTTTTGAGTTTATTACAATTTCCTGAAATGATTATATTTCCTCTTGATGCTTACCTTATACTCTGCATGTTTTTCCAGTCAATGTATCTGAATGCACAGCAGGACTATGCAAAACATATTGCAGGACTCTGATGCGAATACAGATTTTCAGATAGAAGATTTGAGAGAGACGTAATAGTAGGTCTGACTTATCTACAGTGCACACAAAATCCAACATTTCATTTCAGAAATTGAAAATCATTTCACATAAACCATGAACCTTAACCTACCAAGGTTAAATAAAGAAATTCATTTTAGGTTAAATGAAATGTAGGTTCAACCAGGCATAACAACTATAAACATTTATAAAATGGTATCCGTCCAGTATTTTATCAAGCAAACACAGACCATTATTATTTCTTACCTTTCAATGCAGTCTCTGAAAGCTAGTCAGCACCCTGTTCCCTGGTGGCGTTAGTTTTTATAATGCACTGTTCACTGCAAACCTCCTCAAACATCACACACACCACTGCACTGTGATAAAACATCCTATTCCCAATCTGTTCTGTGCAACGCTGCTAGTTGCTTCTACAGACTGAGCAGCAAGCTTTTGTCAATGCCTTTCAAGAGACACATATCAAACTTGCAGATTCCTGGAAAAAAAAAAAAAAAAATCTCGAAGCAGAGCACCAGCAGGTCAAGCACTGTCTCTGCACTTTGTTTTCACAAGACTTTTGGAAACATAAACTGTCCCCCCCTTACAATTTGTGCTTTGTTCCTTTTCCTCTAAAATAATAAAAAAAAAAAAAAAAAACATATCCCCCTCCACTTCTTCCTTTGCAGAAACACAAATGACTCTAACAGGCTGAGCCTGTAGTTTATTAAATGAAGCTTACAGACAAGCAAGCCAGAGTATGTTTAACTTGATCTCCAAGGTCTCCCCAGCACAAGACATTTGAAAGGAAATAGGCAGCCTTGCTAGCACAGCCACTGAGGAGGAGTACTGGCTGTTGCAGTCTACACACCTCCTGCATGCTAATGAAGGCAGTGATGTCAGCAAGTCAATGTCCTTACATCACTATAATTAGCAGTATGAATGACTGGTATTTTTTATTCGTTTGCATGTAAATCAGGCAATTTCCCTCAATCAACAGCCCCAGGGCTAGTCGCACTTTCGTCAAGACTGCACGGTCTATCCACACAAATTAGTTGTGCTTCTGAGAGGACAAAATACTGGCTTTTGAAGCTGTAAGCATTTGGATCTCCTGGATTACAACTTTGAACCAACAATTATTGACCATTAGCAGCTCCTACCTGACATTTACAACACAATGGTACTATTCCTGGGTGTAATGCCACAGCTTTTCAGTTAAAAAAAAACAAAATCAATATTATTTTTCTTTAATGAGCGTTCGCTATAGAAACATGGATTTGGAGCTCTCACTGGTGTCAAAATTGTACATTTGTGATTTTTTGCTCCACTTCATATACACCTAATGAAAATTGCAGTAAAAATCCAGTCAACATTTATTATAAAAGTATAATAAATGTTGTGTTGCCCGCAAGGATATTTTTTAATTCTTGTCACAAACGTCTAAATTAGTGGGATGTCCCTATTCAATGTTTCTTAATTGCTGGGTCCCGAACTGTCTTTAGGCATTTATTGAATTGCTTTAATTTATTCCTCCCTTTAATAACTTGCAAAACTGGGATTATGGTTTCATGTCATTACTTCTCTTGATGGGAAAACCATAGCCTAAGGCTTCCCCTATGATATCACTACTACTGTTCTTAAAACCTCATGATGTCTGTCTTGTATGGCTGGCTGCAGTATTCTGTTATGGACCGGGATTCAAAAGCAATTTTAGAATTAAAAAAAAAAAAAAAAAAAAACTTTTCTGAAGCACTAATGCAAAATTATAGGAAGCAATTTACAACAACATTGCTTTATGTGACTCATTTACAAGTATTTCCTTTAGAAGCAAATTAGAAACAAAACATTTAAAACCAAAAAATGTGATTAACATTAAAATTGTGAAACATGGTTCAATGATTACAACGCTTATAGAAACTCGCTAATTATAGTGAAATCTGCCCAGATTTGAGATCACTCTAAGAGGTGCAGTTAAAGGATCTCTCTCTCTCTCTCTCTCTCTCTCTCTCTCTGATCACTACAGTGATTGTTTGAACACAGTCCCATTTTAAAAGCTGTTACATCCTACAGCATTTCATGGAAAGAACAAGCTTTGCTTAATTCCAGCGGCGATCTGACAAACATCATCACGGCTTAATCAGATCATTAAACTGATTCAGTAATCATTGCTGGTTTAGTCCTACACTAGAATATGGATTGATATATCTGCCTCCACCTTTTCATGCAAACTATTCATACCAGCATGCCTTAAACTTTACTTCCTGCTTCGTGAGCTTGTTTCCTGAAGAAAAAAAATTAAAAATAAATTAAATTAAACAAAACAATTCTGCTTCGATGATGTGGAAACTTTTTGCCTGACCAAAACCCTTTACAGGCTTAATCAAAATAATTGAAGTCTGGAAATCCGATTGGAATCTTGTTCTGTTAGCAGCAAACATTCCCCTGGAACAAATACGAGTGGAATTATTGCATCATTTCACAAGACTGGAAACAAATTGATTTCCAAATCATTTAAGACACAAGGTACTATATTCCACTGTCTACACATTCTTGGTCTATTTTATTGATCTAAAACAGCGGCACATCCAAGTACCGTCACCATTTCACACTATAGAATAGCAAGCCATGTTTTCCCCCCAGTGGTGAGTTAGCCTACAATACTAGTCAATACAAATAGAGCGGAATGCAACAACATGTTCAGGTGGCATTCTCTGGATCACTAAAACAGAGACTAGCTTTAACAAATTGTATTTTAGAATTTATCATTTATCCCTGCAGTTTTACTATTAATTACATGCTGGCTCTTTAGCTTTAGGACAGAGATCAAAAATAGAAAAAATTAATTCCTCATCAGCTATGCATCCGTTTAACACGTTTAAATAATTTTAAAAAAGAACGTATACACTTTAACAATAGCAATTACCTTTTCCCCTCTACTTAGCAGTGTGTAGAGATTTGAAAAAGAACCAGACCACAACTCTTCTCAGCCACGGCACCATTTCTTGGTCAATCATATTGCTTGACTGCAGTTTTACATGGCATTTATTCCAACCAGTAATAAATGTGTCACAGCACTGGGTACGTACCATAACACATGTACCGAGTAACTGAGCGTTTTAATATGTGGTTTATGTTTTCCTGTGCTAAAACCATTTTATTTAGCCAAGTACTTTGTGAGTCTGCCATAATCCAAAACCTGTTTTTATTGTATTCTGCAACAAAACACATTTAGTAATGCAAAAGGCTTCCACCAGATTGTAAAAAATTAGAACACTTGTGAAGAGCTGCCATGCATTTACCAGCGTACGAAAGCTTTATACATCTAGTCTTTTGTTTCTTTAGCAGTATATTTTCCCTTAGGCCTAATCAACAAAGTGTAAATTCCTCATGGACTAGGCTGGACATGAAACAGACGGGGGGGTGGAACGGAACACATAACTTCCTAAAAAATGGGTGCCCCATTCTAATTTGATTTTAATCTTGCACAAAATAACAGTATTACGATAAGAACATGAGCCGAATTTCTCAGAATAGCATTTTTCTAAAATGGCGGCTTTTCACGCGTCATCTGTAGATGGGTATCTGTTTAAAACAAACAAAGGTGGGTCATATCCTGGTATAACAGCTGACTGGTTTGGTCTTTCATGGTTCTTGGGGCGTCAAGATAACTGCATACCTATCTAAGATTAAGCAGCCATTACGTCAGACAGCACGGGAACACCCCACTTCCAGCCGATTTCCTGTTGTAAAAAAATCTATTTCATTGTATAGGGCTTGTTTTTGCCACTAAAAATGACCTTGTGAAATGCCAGGGAGAAGAGCAACGTTATGAAGGGTTACCATAGAAACGATTAGTATTAAGGAACAGTATTGTTTCACTTCCTCACCATACTTTCATCTGTTAGGAAAAAGAAGTCTTTGAAAATAAATATATTATTTATGACCTACTTTAAGACTGCCATATCTTTTTTAGTTTGATATTATAAAAATTGGGTCAGAGAAACAAAACAAGGGCAATTTTTCATTTTATACAAAAAGATTCATTTCTAAAATAAAGGTTTACTGTACTGAGGGGAATGGTTGAGTATAACAGGCTGGCACTGAGTAAGGACTAAACATTGTTGCTAGGCACTGCCGACTACTGCATTGAAAACTGCGGTGTTAAACGTGCCACCCATCATCATACAACTAAGTTGTTAAATATTTTCAGTATGGACTCACCAGGATCAACATACTGAGGCACATGTTTAACATTTTCAAATGTGCCTCAGTAGAAACAGGCCTATACTGCTTTCACCATTTAACAGAAATACACATAAAATTAAGCAAGCTTTAATGTCTTTAAAAAACCCACCCTGCACTAAAATCCCAAGAAATGTGAAAATCATGAGGCCCAAAAGGCAGCGCCAAACATTGCAAGTCAAATGTAGTACTGCTTACTATTGTTAGGAGGATTGGTGGTCAGTAGTAACGACAGGGGCTTACCAGGAGGTTCCGGGTTCAATCTCAGCTCAGCTGACTCCCTGTTGTGACCCTGAACAAGTCACTTAACCTCCTTGTGCTCTGTCCTTCAGATGACACATAAAACCGAGGTCCTAATGCAAGTGACTCTGCAGCAGCAGTTGTGAAGCATAGTTCACACCCTAGTCTCTGTAAGTCGCTTTGGATTAATGCATCTGCTAAATGACTAATTAATATTAATAATAATAAAAATAATAATGCGTCTTACTGTGCATTAAATGAGACTCTTTCTGTTTTTCTGTGGTTTTTTTTTGTTTTTTTTTTTACCTGTGTAACAGTTCTGCTAACACCATTTATTTACCTCTAACGCCGGATTTCAATTGTGAAATACTCCCAGTGGGAGAAATCCATTATGACAACCTGCAAATCAATAATAGGATGGGAGCAGGTGTCAGAAGTTTTCTCATCCAAATGGAACACATTACTAACAGACTTACTAAGAGTCCATTACTCAAGGTCACCATAGTACTGAAGTGTGAGATTCCATTTCTGATTTCTATTAACAGGTGCTGCATATTTGTGATTATTTACTGAGCACAATGTGATGTTTAACTTAATTGTAGGAAAGAAAACTGATAATGATCTTTGGAACTTCCACAAACGTCAAGGAAACAAAACTCGATCAACACAAACTTGTCAGATTTAACCAATATGCACTAGATTCTAAATTCTATAAATAAACCTTTTTATATTCTAAACTTGTCTATAACACCCTTTTTACAAGGGTGAGATTCCTATGAATTGAATAAATTACAGTAAAACAGGAAAGCACTGGAAACCACTACAGTAATTGACATGTGAAGAAGAAAACAAAAATGTTTTGGTGAACAGTTCTCTGAATACCAACAAATTCAACAACCCTGGCTCTTGCATAGACTATCTGTAATGGTTTAAAGGATCACTACCTGAGCTTTTAGTTAAATAAACCCAGCTGTTGTAGTTCTTGTTTAAATATTTGTCTTGGGGGATTATACATTTTGTGTGTCTCGAAGGAAGGATGCATTTTCTGCTAATTTGAATGGTTTATTCTGAACATATTACATATATTCTATAATCTTGATTTTCAATCTAAATAAATTAGGTTGAATAATGGCATAAAAAAAAAAAAAAAATCCCCATGCATTTGCATGTTTAATTTAGCAAGACACACTTCCACAAGAAACCTGTGTCAATGATCTTTGTCATTAAGTCATGTCATGTTCCATTTGTGAATAGCTTTTCTACTCCAGCACACACTGTATCATGATCCGTACAGTTGTATTGTTTAGATTCTGTTTTGATGCCTACAACAGGGACCCCTGCAAAACACCATGATTTAAATACGTTTCTATGTGTCAACAAACTAAAAGTTAAAATTCAAATGCTGCCAGCAGCAGTTCCAAGATGTTTTTTTGTGTGTGTTTTTTTTTTTATTGAAATTGACTGGGTATGTAAAAACAAGCCAAATTCAATAGCAAATTCGAGCACTTCTTGTTTTGCCGAGTCTGCTAAAAACATTCAAAGCATTCAGGGTTTATAACCGCAGTATTATATATGCTCTCTGTTACACACCGGACAGTGATAGACTGAAATGTATAGTTATAGTTCAGTTCTTGCTGTGTCCTTGGATGAGCAGCTTACTGAATTTCAAACAAGATAAGTGTATAAAAAAACCTTAGACTCCTGCAAGGGAATTTGTTGGGTTTTAAAGTGCTGAAATATGAGTTGCAAAAAATTGTCAGCATTCATTTCTGTCTTTCGTAAATTATGTTTTTAAAAATAAACAAAGAAATTCCAAAACATTGTAAGCTATCAGTATTACATGTCAAAAATCATAATATTTTGTTCCAGAAAAACTAAAAAAGGACCAACAATTTTTAGTCCTTGACCATATGCCATGCGAGTTTGTCAGTTTGGATCTGAAATTAAGTAGGTTTAGTAGCTGTGTTTAGTAGCCTTGTTAAAGAACGCAGATTAACGTACAATCACGATCTCTTGTATAATTAACAACATGAAAGGTTATTTAAGGGTGGGGTACTGCATTATATTCCACATCAAGTCATTAAATATATTTTTCCCATAAGAATTATAAAGGGTGTGTTATGAGATGGAATAAACTCCTTTTTCAGCCTTACACACTCTGTAACTGAACGTTTTCAGACCGTGTTTATCTCCAGTGATCGCCTACTTTACTTTTCTGTAGTTCTATTTGTCTCTGACTCAAAAATGTATAAAAAGTATATAAATAATGGATACAACTTCTCACACAAGCGCAATATACTCTGTAAATGACCTACATTCTGAAAACTTTTTTTGTGTCTTACTGTCACCACACTCCAGTACAGGGAAACTTGAGCTGAGAACTTACAGCAGGGAGATGACATCAAGATCACAGACGAGACTTAGTCATTTTGAAAGTAAGCCAAAATAAACTATCATAGAAACATTTTAAACAACATAAAACTTTGCATCCAGTTTTGCTTCCCCTCCTGGCTAGCTCAACACTTGACGTTAATTCATTTTAAAAATTACTTGTGGTTGAAATATGTATGCATTATTATCTCTGCTTGTCTTGGTTTCTCTGAACCAGTTACTGTACAGCTCATTGGTATGCAGGCTCACTTTAAAAAAGGCAACAATGTGCCGATAAAAAGCAATGATATCTCCCCCTCGCAAAAGATGATTGGGCTGTTGAATAAACCTGACTAAATCAGGCAGCTCATAACTCTTACAAATATTTAGCAGGCCTTCTAAGCCAGTATAGAGATACCGACTGTACAAAAGATGTCTGACTGCATCATGCTCAGAGCAACACCCCATAGTAGAGCAGGGAGGTCAGTGCTTCAGCTGTCAGTGACTAGTATCCTTGAAAACCCACATTAATCAGACACTTAGACAGGGGCCTGAAGGTGAACTCAATGAAACGGTAAGCCAATGTACTGAAGATGTACCTCTTCATCCAGTAATGCAATAGCCTTTAGGTTCAGTAAATCTCCAGCTTCAATCAATACAGGACACGGCTTGACTTTCAGGCCCATGTGACCTTTAGAAACCTGGCTTAGGGTACAGATCATTTGCATTTAGCTGCTGCATGAAGTGATCATGGTTTAAAAAAAAAAAACCTTAACAATAACCGTGATAATTATACATATTTAAATAACATTTGATTATTCATTTCAAAGAAAAATAGTGTTAATGCTGTTTGCTAGTGCAAAGCCAATATATATATCTTTTTGTTTAGCTATTAAAATAATGACTTGGCATTTGCAGGTACTTTACCTCCATCAACAGCAATTTATCAATTAAATGTGCCAAATTAGCTCTAATTAGTAATGATGCATCTTAGCAAACACATTCTGTGATATTACATGTTCAACGAAAGGCTGCCATTGTTTAAACAAGCAGTCCAAGGTTTAGATCCACTCTTACCAATGTGTCCTTTTCTGTCCCTGACTATTCAAGTTTAAAAAGATACTAAACAAAAAAAATACTAAACAACAAAAACTATGCTAAACGTGTGCAATTATTTATTGCAAGCCCTAAAATGCCAAAAGCCACAAAAATAAAATATTTGGTACATTTTATAAAGCCGCTATAATAACGGAAAGATTTTATGTATTTACGAGTTTGATAGTGGCGGATATACACCGTTTGGCTTGTTCTGTCTGTGACGTTTACAATCATTATCATATAAAAATTGATTACATATAAAAATTGATTATTTACCCAATATGTTAGCTATATATTGTTAATTAATACATTTTTGAATAGTTAAAAAAAAGTTTAGTTTTTAGTTTAAAAAGACTCTCTAATCCTCCCATCTCCCCCTGTTTCATTCCCCTTGCAGTACCACATAACCGGGTAAGAACACTTTCAAACTGTCTCACCTCCTGCCAACCTGCACGTTGGACCTTGAAAGCTTCACCTGATCCATGAAAGCCTGTAAATCCAAATTAAACAAAGTAATCATCGAAGGCGAATAGCTTGACATTCATGGCTCTGTGTGTCTGTTTCCTCAAGCACATTATGACATCTGCATGGCTTGACGCCTACAGCTGAAGCTGTAGGATACGCCACTGGAATTCCCAGTGCCTGAAAGGGTCACATGACCTGGGTCGCAAAATTGGCTGCTCAACTGGACCCGGATCACAGACATTAAGTGATGAAGCCCACAGAAGTCCAAATGACCTTGCTGGAAATGGTATCTAGCTGCAAGTTATTTTACTAAATAAGGTTTGAAATCATACCAATTAACAGCAAACATGTTCTCCACAGCTAGACCATTTGCATTGGGTGCACATGTGATTACTATACTTTATGGATTTAGATTTTTTTTTTTTTTTTTTTTTTTTTTAAACAAAAAAATGTAACCATCTAGTTTAAAGTATTTTGAAGCCTGAAAGAATACTGCTGTTAAAACGTTAACCACTCTCCAGTGTATCTATCTTTATAATCCTTAAACAAACAATAATACCCTTGCACAGCTTTATAAGACAGCCACAGTGCACTGATGCAAGCTTGCAAATGTATACAAAAAACCCTCTCTGCACACATGAACTATTTTAATCATTACAATCTGCATAAAACTGCTGCCTTGTAAAAGACACACATCCCCATATGATTAACAAATAGAGACTGGTTAGTGCTTATATCACAGCCATTTGTTGTTATTTAAAATTATACTACCTTAATCCAGTACTCCCAAAAGACTAAAACATCTGCTCTTACGTACCTAGCGAACTTTGCTATCAACAAACACACCAAGCTAGTCAACAAACAGTAACTAAGGGTGAAATTAAACCCAATTAACACAACCCGCTGTTAAAACCTAATGGTGCAACACTTGTTTTAATTAGCTGAAAGATTAAAATCTTCTAAGGAGGTATATCCTGACTTCAGGCTATCTTTACCCTAATAAAACTTGGCTTCCTCCAACTTTTTTTCTGTTGCATTTCTAGTATATTTTAAGGGGCCTTGGAGTGAACTGTTTATGTTACAAACAAGATGCATTTGTAACCAGCATAGCAATACAATGATTAAAGTGCACAGACATACTTTTTGAATTGCCATGCTTGGTTTTACCCAAAAATTGGAATACATGGATTGAAAAGCACTGTGCTAGATAATGGAACAGCCAAGTCCCAAAAGTCAGTTTTGAAAGTGCTGGTTTTGGATTGAAATAAAATAGAAAATGTGACATAATGCTGGAATTAAAGTTCTCACACAGGAAAAATTGAGGCGGTGTAAACCATATAGGTTAGAGATCTTCCTGAGGGCTTTTTTAAAAATAACATAGAAAGCTTCACTTTTTAAAACTGGTTCAATTGAAACAGGCTGTTTATGAATTTCAAAACTGTTTGATGTACTGTATGTGGAACGGGCGAGGCAGAACATTGTTTTTTTATTATTCTCACATGTAACAAAACAGCTCAAAAGCATTAAAAAGCGCACAACTTTTAAAGAATTGTTCAAACTGTTGCCCAAGGGGCTTGACTATGTGGATTCATGGTAATTTGTTTTCATTAAAAAATGAGTAAGGATCCATAAGACTAACCCTTCAATAGATTAGACTAAACAACCACACACATTGTGTGTGTGTGTTTATATATATATATATATATATATATATATATATATATATATATATATATATATATATATATATATATATAATACACACACACACACAATAATTAAACAAACACAACCGACACAGATACAGTAAACTGGTAACAGCTGCAGAAAGAGTTCTCTGAATATCTAGGCATTAAAGAAATAACCAGGATTCTTGAGGATAAATGTCTGGGGCTTATTTAAATCAAAATAGTTCTGCATCCAAGGTCGAAAGGTCAGGGCACTGCAGTCGTAGGTTCCGAAATATCTGTGAGACATGTAGGGCTGTAAGCATGGTGATGACAGGGTATTCAGGTTTTCCTCTTGAAGGGAGGGATTGAAGGCCACTTGCTTTACCTGCATGCCTTGTCGCTTATCAGAAGCAGGAGTAGCCACTGACTGGAGGCCAGCAGTCACTCCAGCCCCATGACTCTCCCAGGGGTAGTCACGGTTTCCAGGCAGGGATCAACTGTACAGAGATCAAGACTGATACAGTGGAGAGCTCCTGGAAATATGACTATCAGGATAAAAACCAAGGGTCATACAGATTCTAATTGATAGGATCCAAGAATAGTTAAGGCAATGTGATGCACAACATTGTACAGCTTTTTCTTTTCTTCTGGTGTTTGTTTTGATAAAGGGAATGAAAAATATGTATTACACAATGGTTTCTTTACAAATATTACAGGAATTGGGGGAAAAACAAACATACACACGTATACTATTGAGAATGAAGAATTTCTCTTCTCTCTGTCATGGTGTTGATGCAAGAAAACAGAAAACAACAAGTAAAAAAGGGTGCATAAGTTGGAGCAGAATGATGCTCTGCTGTCTGCTGGGACCGCCCACTCAACAGAAACATTCACTTGTTTTGAAAGAAAGGTTCACCATATTCAGTCAAAATCTAAATTTACTGTATATTTCACCCATTTACCTTTGTTTCCAATATCTCCCAGAATAGCTTTTCACCACCGTTCTTAAATCTGTACACAATTACAGATCAGATGATATTTTATTGGTGCTGCTTCTGGACAGAAAGCTCTTTAAAAATGGCTGGAAGAGTAAAGCTTGATCAAAACCATTGGTTAAAAACAAATGAAAACATATGCCTAGATTTTTACAGGCTATCTGGGCATTTAGCCATAATAGAATTTATCTACTGTTTGTCTTTAAAAAAAGACCACAATAACTTTGGTAAATCAGAACTGTGCTTCAAACCTGTCAAAAAAAATAAAATAAATACAAATAAAAAATTTGAATTAAAACTAAAATGTCAGAGCTGGTACAAAAATCACACAGAAACTATCCATGCACAGTATTAGCACATATTGTCCACACTACATCACAACAGCGTAATCATTTCGAGTCCTAATCTTGACATATCCTAGAACACAAAGGCTAACAAAAAAAAAGAAAAACTGTACTTGAACAAAAGACCAATAAAGAGTTTCAGAGTTAAAAATAAAATAAAAGGTATGCTGAACAACCAGCTGTCACATGGTTCCAGATAAGCATCCTGCCAGTCCACACAACAGCTGAAATGACACCAACTACTCCTTTTTTCAAGAGCTAAAGATAAGCAAGACTCCCACAGGCAAAGCATTTACTTAAGAGAAACATGTTAAGAGGCGCTTCAATAACAGACATAAAAATAATTCCAGATTTGTGCTCTAATATTTGCCTGCCAGTCGTTGCTGCTGTCAGCACTATACATTAAAACTTGTATCGATATCTTTTACACAGGAAACTAAACCATTCATTTATAAGCTGCGATTCCATTTGTAACATTTATTTTAAAGCAACAAGTTGCTACAATAGATAATCACTGCAGCTATAGTAATAAAATAAACCAATACACTAGAAGAAGGACGGTCACATTATCAAAAGAGAGATGAGAGCTTAGTGTACAAGATCCCTGAAAATCAAGACATTTACTTAGTTTCCAGTCCCCTAATCTAGTTAACAGATGTACAGTCTCACAGAATTCACACATTTATTGCAAACTTATTATCAAAATGAACAGCACTGAGAAGATGCCTTTAAAAAGTAGACTACTGTACTTACCTTTTTTTTTTTTTTCTCCAACCAATTCAGGTATTAATAGAATCGAAAATAAAACTCAACCAAAAAAAAAAAAAATAAATAAAAATAAAAAAATAAATAAATCACTGCAGCAAAAAAAACCAAAAAAAACTGAAGATCACTTTCAACGTCCTCTTAATGAGAAAAATCTGGTTCCTAAAAAAAAAAAAAAAAAATTAGGAAAAAAAAACTCTGAGGCCCTCCAGGGTACTCAGCAAGAGGTGGAGAAGCATTCTAATCTAGACTGCTGACTGTGCTTGCTGCTGTTCCATAATCATGTGGAGTGGTTTTACCATTCAGAGGTGCTGAGAGTACAAGGAATGCAGGTTAGTTCTCTTGGTTGGGAGCTGCTTAGACTTCCTCCAGCACATGAAAAAGTGACACCCACCTAACCTCTAGCCTATTGGAGTGAGTCACCAGCCATTATCCAATCCTAGACCAGCAGTCAGACTTGGATTAATATCGGAAGAGTCTGCAGTGCCAGAGCTCTGGAAGAAGTGGGGGAGAAGCAGCAACAAAAACAAGACCTGGTTTTGGATAAACTAGAGCAAAAAAAAAAAAAAAAAAAAAAAAAAAAAAAAGTGCAACAAACAGAACAGGACTGTTTCTGCAAATCACTAGCTTGTGCATTTATTTATGTTTGATTGGAAAGGTGGCAGTCTATGAAGTAACCTAAATATCTAGCACGCAGAAGCGATTCATAAATTACTGCTGCTTGCGCTTTCCAAGTAAATATACTGTAGTTTTCAAATGGTTCTCATTTAATTGAACCTTTTCAGTACTGTGATACAATGTAATGTCATTGTCAAAAGAGCTTTTTGTGTGTGCATATATATTTTCTTGTTAATGGTTAGGAAATAGTACGATGCATACAAAACCTGGTCTTTGTAACTTCAAACCAAAAAGTATGTGGTCCCCAAACTGACTTTTTACAGAATTTCCATCCACGAACCTAACATTTTAACTCTTAAGATATTTTGCATGTCCAACAGGAGTTGTTAAAAGTATAACCTACCCTACGGTAAAATCTGAGTGCTGCAAGTGATAAAAGCCAGTGCATTGATGCCCAGGAGACCACAAATTTAAACTGTAAATGCCTCATTGTGATTTCCCTGGTAAGAGTTTTACATAAAGTAAATAAAAGGTAACTTTACTTTTAAAGAAGGTTAAATGCAGTACAAAAGAAGTTAAGCACATTAATAAGCATATTAATAAATTAATAAGCAAATTAATTTCCAAATGTATGTAAGCTATTGAGTCTTTAGGGTTAAACTTAATCTTTTGACTTTGGTAATTGAACTCTCCATCAGTCTTTATCATTAGTCATAAACTAATTTCCCTATATACAGTGGCTCCCAAAAGTATTCACCCACCTTGGACTTTTCCACATTTTATTGTGTTACAGCATGGAATCAAAATGGATTTAAATTAGGAGTTTATGCCACTGATCAACACAAAAAAGTCCATAATGTCAAAGGGAAAAATAAAATCTACAAGTTGTTCTAAATTAATTACAAATATAAAACAGAAAATAATTGATTGCATAAGTATTCACCCCCTTTGCTATGACACACCTAAGTAAGCTCTGGTGCAACCAATTGTCTTTAGAAGTCACATAATTAGTTGTTGAGTCCACCTGTGTGCACTTAAGGTGTTTCACATGATTTCAGGTTAAATACACCTGTCTCTGGGAAGTCAAACAGTTGGTTAGTACATTTCCTAACGAAAAGTACATCATGAAGACAAAGGAACATTCAAAGCAAATCCGGAATAAGGTTCTTCAAAAACACCAATCAGGGGTTGGATATAAGAACATTTCCAAGGCATTGAATATCCCCCTGAGCACAGTAAAGTCCATTATTAAGAAATGGAGAGAATATGGCACAACTGTGAATCTGTCTAGAGCAGGCCGTTCTCAAAAACTGAGTATCCGGGCGAGAAGGGCACTAGTCAGAGAGGCCACTAAGACGTCTATGGCAACTCTAAAGGAGTTACAGTCTTCCACGGCAGATCTGGGAGACACTGTACATATGGCAACTATAGACTGGGTGCTTCACAAAACTGGCCTTTATGGGAGAGTGGCAAAAAGAAAGCCATTGTTGAAAAAAAACTGACATCAAATCTCGGCTAGAGTTTGCCAGAAGGCATGTTCAAGACTCTGAGAAGATTCTATGGTCTGATGAGATCGAAATAGAGCTTTTTGGCCTCAATGCTAAGCGCTATGTTTGGCGCAAGCCTAACACCACACATCTCCCTAAGAACATCATCCTTACCCTGAAGCACGGTGGTGGCAGCATCATGCTACGGGGATGCTTCTCTGCGTCAGGGCCTGGAAAGCTCGTGAAGACAGAGGGCAAAATGGATGCAGCAAAGTATAGAGAAATCCTGGAGGAAAACCTGCTGAAGTCTGCAAGAGACCTGGGAGTTGGGAGAAGATTCATCTTCCAGCAGGACAATGACCCCAAACATACAGCCAAAGCCACACTGGAGTGGCTTAAAAACAAAAAGGTCAATGTCCTGGTCAAAGGTCAAAAAGGTCAAAGCCCAGACCTCAATCCAATTGAGAATATGTGGAAAGAGTTGAAAATTTCTGTTCACCAAAGATCCCCATCCAACTTGATGGAGCTTGAGCAATTTTGCAAAGATGGGCAAAATTTGCAGTGTTCAGATGTGCAAAGCTGGTAGAGACTTATCCAAATAGACTCATGGCTGTAATTGCTGCCAAAGGTGCCTAATACTGACTCAAGGGGGAGAATACTTATGCAATCGATTATTTTCTGTTTTGTATTTGTAATTAATTTAGAACAATTTGCAATTTTTGTTCTTCACTTTGACATTATGGACTTTTTTTGTGTTGATCAGTGGCAAAAACTCCTAATTAAATCCATTTTGATTCCATGTTGTAACACAATAAAATGATGAAAAGTCTAAGGATTGTGAATATTTCTGAGAGCCACTATATATATATATATATATATATATATATATATATATATATATATATATATATATATATTATATATATATAGGGATTGATTAAATCAAGGCTTTCTGTAAATTTCAAGAAAGAAGAATTAAACCAATGTTTGGGGATAACAAACAAATAAGCAAGTAGTTATTTCTAAATGAATTATAATTCATCATTAACTCATTCATTTCCTTAATGAACATACAATGAATAAAAAGCATGCCTAAACCTTCAGTGCTTTAACAAGCCCAACCTACCTTGACTAAAGTGAAGCATTCAGTCTATTAATACTGTACCTCTTAATGAAATGGTGAGCCTGATGCCAAAATGAACAGCAGTTAAAATCCCATGGCTTTGTTAATAAACAGTTTACTGTTAAAATTCAACATCCCTGTGCCAGGCATAACATTTCATAGTATGAAAAGCCCAAATGTTTGCAGACCCACACACTGTTTTAATGCCCTCTGAAAACGCTTTTCAACAATATTTGGCAAAATTTCTTTCATTCCAGTTTTGGGCTTTATGGAGGGTAATAACACGACAGACAGCTAGTCCATGTTCGAGAGGTTTGTGGACATGAATGAAGGAGAAACCAACAGGGTCCACATTGTGGCTCTTTGCCCAGAAGATGTCAAAAATGGGACTATACATACATGGGTATTACTCTTCCACTGCTCACATAACTTAGATATTTTAATACAGTTTCCAGAATTGGCAATGATTAATTAGGTGTAATGTACTTTTCTATTTTTAAGCATGTATGCGTGTCATCAGTACATTCTTCAGTTAATCCTAACATCCTAATGAATGGTAAAATACAAGGGCAGGGCTGAAAAATATAATATTGAAACAATTATATTTTTGTTAACCCACTGCACCACCAAGCAAGATAAACATGTATAACATACATTTCAAATTTAGCTAGCCGTTTATGGTGGAATAACTGTAAATCACCACAAAATTAAAAAAAAAAAAAAAAAAACAGTGGCAATGTTTAAATCCATACCCAGCACTACCACTAATACAATATCCTAAGGAAGCTGATTCCATTTAATTACTAAAAGGAGAAATCAATCACGTGAGAGCGCTGGTGTTTGCTCCTGAGAAGATGGTCTTACAGTACTATTATTACTATAGAAAATGTGTAGCTGCAGGATTAAAAAACAGGCTGTTAAAAATACATTGTTTATTATATCTCTTTTATAGTCTGAAAAAGTCAGCTCTTAAATAGGAATTGTATAATTTTATAAATAAGCACATACAGTATTAGACAGACCTACCGATTAATAATGATAATAATAATAATAATGATAATAAAAATTAATAATGATAATAATAATTCTTTCTTCAAATACTAAAGCCATTACATTGAAGGCTGCTGAGGAAATATTTTTTTTTATCCTCACCAATTAAGTGTTCAGTAAAAACAACTAAATCTTATCTGTCATATTATCTACTTTACTGCTGGATTGAAAGGAAAATGCCACCCTCTAAACCTTGTCTAGACAGTCTATAAAGGTATGTGTAACATTTTACATTTTGTAACACAAGATGAACTGACACCATACTTAAATAAAGCCTGGTGAAGAACAGTGAAGGAAATTCATTCCCATCACTAAACGATCCCCAATCCTACAATGAGCTACATTATCTACCACATAATGTTTCAAACCATGGTTTGTAAAATCATGTATTATTTCCCCATAATGAGTCAGTGCACAGGC